>NC_084798.1:60189775-60547275 GCF_963169125.1 Humulus lupulus
CTACGCGAGGCCCCGCCTCGCGTCCTTATGCGCGCATCCAAGTGCCCACGCGAGGCTCCGCCTCGCGCCCTTATGCGCGCACCCGTCTACCCACGCGAGGCCCCGCCTCGCGTCCTTATGCGCGCACCCGAGTGCCCCCGTGAGCCCTCGCCACGCCGTAGGCCGAAGTGACCAAGTGGCCCCGCCTCGCGCCCTTATGCGCGCACCCGTCTACCCACGCGAGGCCCCGCCTCGCGTCCTTATGCGCACACCCGAGTGCCCCCGTGAGCCCTCGCCTCGCCGTAGGCCGAAGTGACCAAGTGGCCTCGCCATAGGCCCAAGTGGCCTCACCTCGTAGGCCGAAGTGGCCTCGCCTTGCCATAGGCCGAAGTGATCAAGTGGCCTCGCCTCATAAGCCAAAGTGGCCTCGCCTCGCCATAGGCCGAAGTGGCCTCACCTCGCGCGTAGGCCGAAGTGGCCCCGCCTTGCCATAGGCCAAAGTGACCAAGTGGCCTCGCCCGTGGCCCCGCCTCGCCACCTTGGCTCAAGTGGCCTCGCCCGTGGCCCCGCCTCTCCATCTTGGCTCGAGTGGCCTCGTGAACAGCCAGAGAGCCACACCACCAGGGGAGCCGCACCACCAAGGGGGCCGCACCACCGAGGGGGTCGCTAGGAGGGCGTCTCGCTACGCATCCTTAGACATCCGTCCAGGCCACATGCCTATCAACCAGACTCGTGAGTGATCTCGGAAGGCTTCAGGCATCTTGTGCCAAGGACCCAAGATCTCCACTTCACGCCAGAACCATAACACATACCCAGGGTCCCATTCCTTACACCTTGAGGCCCCTATGCTTAGAGGCTCCAGTACAAGTCGAATGGGACATACTTGTACGACCTAGTACTTAGTACGGATACCAGTGCCAGTGAGACTGCTGGGGTAAGAGTCATGGTCCATACGTCTACGGCCAAAGGTCAGAGCCGACACCACTACCTCCTGCGCCACTACGCCTGCCATCACTCATCAGACATGGGTACAGACAAGTAGTGGAGGCATTCTCCTGACACCTGCTCCTGTGCTGGATGCACGACCACAACCTCTGAAGCCACTCCCCTGACATAGTACTTATGTACCCCATGGTCTCCTGGACCACTATGTACCTAAGGCCATTAGAGCCTACTATAAAATGAACTCTAAGACCACCTGAAAGGGGGTTGGAAATTTGACTGTAGCAGAGGCTTGAGTGTGAATGAAAGACTGAATTCTCCATTATTGTTCTATCATTGTTCTTGAGTAATTGTTCAAGTTTTTACAGCTTTCCGATTAGTGATCTTGATTTGATAATTTTTCCAACTCAACTTAGTTGACGAGTTCTCACCGTCAACAATAGAGATCTCATTTCAGTGATTAATATTAGTTTACTGAAATATCATTTACAAGGAACTAAGTATTTTAAGGATAAAATACAATGAGGGGTAAAACGGTATTTTAGTCCCATCTCATTGTAGACCGTCTATAGAGGATTAAGTGACAATTATGGTTGTAACAATGGATAATTAATAACGTATCTATATTGCTGTTGACGCGGTTCTTCGCCAACATGTAATTAAGAAAAGAAGAGAAAGGGATTAGTGCTTATGCTGAACCGAAATAGATGAATGATCTTGGAAATGAGATGGTGACACCAAATACGTTTCTGAGTGGTTCAAAGGTTAAAATCATTCTACTCCACTAGTCAATATTATTGCTATATACTGGGTATTTGATTACATGGTATTTCTTACAATAGAGAATTCAACCCCTATTAACTCCCAATGTCTCCATATTTATAGGAGAAGGCACCTGGGAGTTGGTAAGAAGGTCATCCCGTGACCTTCATACCTATCGTATCAACTTTGTGACATTCATGATTAATTCCTAAACCTGACACATAAGTGTGGTCAAATCAATAGGTAAGGGGATAATGGGCCGCACGGCCCAAACCAATCGTGGATGTCAGAATACGCATGTTCCTGCTGCGTGCCCGAGAAGTCAGGGGTATATCAGACACGTGATGTATGATATATGCACGTTTACCTTGCGTGGTTGACTTTATAAAGGGTTACAGCCTCCAATTCCAGCCCGTACCACGAGCTGGATGATTCCCTCGACCTGTGGTCTCCAGAGTCCACTCAGTCCTTAAGCAATCTTGGCGAACCCTTGGGTTACCCTGAGCTAAAGAGGTAGGACCTTACGATGGCAGCTCCGGTTTTGGAGACGTCTACATGGTAATCATGATTAGGCCGTACCTCAGCTCGCTAATCAGCCCGTGGGAAAATCAGGGTGTACAATTGCTTATAGAGCGTTCTATGAATTCAAGAGTGCACTTTCGAGTCTTTAGTGGAGTCACAAAGAATTAATAAGTTAGTAAATTTATTTGTTAGATTTATGATAACTTATTGGAGCTTGATTTCATAGACCCGTGGTCCTCACTGTACCTTGGATAAAATCATCTAGATAGTCTCAATTAATTGATTTAATTATCAATTAGAATAATCAAAGTTTACCAGGTCAATTTTGGATAGTTTCATAGAGTTATGTAATTTTGAGAAGAAAAGAGAAATTAGAGAAAATCTATTAATTAAGATAAATTGGTATCTAAATTAATAAATAAGTTTAAATCAAGGTTCAAATTATAAATAATTAATTTGATTAAGGATTTAAATAATTATTTAATTAATTAAATCAATAGAAAATAATATAGGCCTTGATTTTAAGTCCAACGGGCTTATAATCAAATGAGAAATTTTACGGGCCTAAAGCCCATGATATTTTCGACCTAGGGCTGTTAATTGGATATTATTTTATTAATTTTTTTAATTAAAAAATGACCTAATTGAGTCTATAAAAAGAATGTTAAGTGAGAGTTGAAAACACAAGTTGAAACATAAGTCAAAACACAAGTTTCTTATAAGTTTTAGATTCTCTCTAAACATAAGTCTTTTTCTAAGCCTCATTGTTCTTTTCTCTTCTTCTCTTTGTATTTATCTCATGTGTTGAGAATTGCCCACCTTAGTCTAGATGATTTTAAGGATACTTTGGAAGGCTGTGAAGAAAATTGAAGATCAGTTCAGTTTCTTGGTAATACTCTGCGACAGAAAGGATACAAGAGTTAGAGAAACTGAAGGAAGGACTCTATTATTCCGCTGCGTATAATGTAAGTATTCTTATCATTATTTCTCTTTGAATTAAATTTTAAAAACATGTTCTACGTTGTCTCATTTTAACTTGTTTAATATTAGATCTACAAGAAAATAAATAAAGATCATGTATAAGTTTTTCTAACAATAACTACATTTATTGGTTATATCAATGGACTACAAGAGAAAATTATGTAAATATAATTCTATAAATACTTAGAGTGTAATTCATTTATAGTGGAGTAATCATGGAATTAATAAATATGATGATTGGATTAAAGAGTTTGATTAATAATCTGGTTTATTGGAGCATCGTATTATAGGTCCATGGTCCCCAGATCACCTCTGTCTTACACTGTCAGGGGTAGAGAGAAAGACTTAATTGCAAATGAATTAATTTTCCAAGATAATGAAATAATTATGTCATAGTTATGAGTAATTGATTAATTGTGAATTAATCAATTATTTAACTATACAGTTTTTATTTTGAAAAACTATAGGTTAAAATAAATATTAATCTTGTTTGGATTAATATATAAAGAGAGATTAATAATTATCTTATTTCGAATAAGATATTAATTTATTTATTTAAAACTGGATATTTTAAGATAAAGTTAATTTTGAATTAACTAATATTTATTTTGGGATAAATATATTGTCTTAAATGTTAATTAAATAAACAAATGAGAAAATTAAGGAAAACTCTAATGTGGCTCACGCCACTCACTGTACTGCACAGTGAGTGGCGCCACACATGGATATTTCCTATCCATGTGATTTGAATTTTGAATTTCAAATAATTTATTTATTTAATTATATATATAATTATTATTTTTTAAATATGATTTAAATTAAGTAATTAAATATGTTATAACTTATCAGTTTTATTTTAATAAAAATAAAGATTAATTAAATTAGTTAATAATTTTTATAAACCTAAAAGAAAAAAGAAATTATTGTTAGACACAGACTCTCTCTCAAAAATAGAGGCGATAGTTTTTCCTAAACCTGAAAAACTATTCAATTCCTCTTCTCTCCATCAAACCTCTCTAGATCTCATATGTTGAGGACGTCTTTGTGTGTTTGAGGATTGGCCTAGAAAATTAAGGTGTGAGTTTTCAGAACTTGGATAGGAAGATTGTTGATTTTATACAAAAATATTTGTGGACACTTGATAGGCTACAAGAGGTAATCTCTAATCTGATTGTATGTGATTTGATATATATATATGTGTGTGTGTGTGTGTGCGTGTGTGTGTGTGTATGATATTGAATGGTATTAATAATTATTAAAAATGGTTCATTCCCCGCTGTGTATCTCTGATTTGCTCTTTTAATACCAACATTATACTCTACATAAAGTTCCGGATCCTTTGATGATAGGCAATCCAAGTAACCTAATGATCCCTCTGAGTTAGTATGTAGGTTTGTTCTTTTCTTAAACTTGCAACTTTGTTGTACACATCTCTCAATTGAAAAGGGAGATTACTGTACCCACCTGCTTGTAGGGCAAGATGTGCCACGGTAGATGAAGTTTTGATCCCAACTTTGTGCATGCTCATTACCTGGGCAGCTACTGCAGCTAGAACCTCACGATGTGAACACTTGAATTGTCATTGTGAGATACTTGCCAATTCATGATTATGAATAGGTAAAAATTCTTTAGCCCTCCAAAGATTGGTGCCTCTCATTCGAAGCAATTGCATTGCATTGCATCTTGGCAGCCAGTTCTTGTTATTTCCCTTGGACGCTTCTTCCAGTTTGGCAAGTTTAAAAAATTTTCTCTTTGAAAACCTTCATTTGAACAGACCCACCTGTGGATGCTAATAACCCTATCTCTATATTTGGTGTCATCAATCCTAATGCCAAATCCACTCTATTTTGAGTAAGTTTTGTAGAAAGCCTCCCATTTTTCTAGGGAACCCATCCCATTGCCTAGTCAGTATCTATTTCAACTATCATTTTGGATAGTTGAAGGTTGTTTAGAATTTATTCCCATTGTGGGTTGGAGGCTAGATCAACATCCGTCATATCTCCTCCTTCAAATGCATGAAAATAAAATGGTTAAACATATCTCATTCCAACTTTGTGCATGCTCATTTTGAAGTAATACGAGAATCAGGTGCTAAAATAAAACCTTGACAGATTTTTTACTGTCACTGGTCTTCCGAATTTTGTAAGCAATTAGTAAGTAGATTAGATCTTAGTGAATCCATTAAACAACATGCACTTTTCTTAGAGTGAAAGCAAAGATTACACATGTCAAATATATTTTGGTGCATTGGTCGTATAAAGAGTATGCATGTTATATATACAACCACAATGATATGAAAATTATTACACAAAATGAACAAATCAACTAAGAGACCGTGTAGAAAATACATACCTTCACCTTTGAATCAAATAAAAATGGGTTGCCAAAGAATGTGTAAGTGAAGAGACGATAGTCCTTCTCTTGGTCCTTTGGATTAGGGAGCTCATACAACTTTTTTTATTATGAATATGATGGTAGGTAAAGAGATAAATATCTTATTTATTGTGACATGATCCCAACTTTTAATTCTAAATGCATGGTTATTTTAGCCATACACGAACTGCATGGTACCAATTAGTAAATAATTTTGTAAGTACACCCAATGAATACGATTGGAAGGCCCAAACATCAATTAATTGGAAAGCCTTCATTTCTTAGAATACATAAAGAAGCCCATGGGCCCAATATTGTTAGATTACATAAAGAAGCCCACCAACCATTAATTGGAATGCCTTCATTTCTTAGAATACATACAGAAGCCTATGAGCCCAATATTGTTAGAATACATAAAGAAGCCCACCAGCCATTAATTGGGAAGTCTTCATGTTCTTAGACTTAAAGGATTCATTTAAAAAAGCTTTATTCTGTTATCAGAATAGAAACATCACTACAACAATTATGCCCAAATATCACATATTTTAAAAAGTGCTATTGTCACATGCTAATAGAAAAAGACACGGACATTTTACTAAAATGAAATGAAAACAGGCGGTAAATGAAATACACTTAGGCACCAAATGAAAGACAAAAGCAAAAAAAAAAATTACTATCCCTAATCTCTAAGGTTGAATCCCTAATAACCCTTCACGCCTCCTCTATTTCTCTCTCACAATCAGTAACTCTCTCGCTCTATCTTTCTCTCTGAGCTACTCTCTCGTTCAATCTTTCTTTCTTTCTCTTTGTTTGTTGCAGGTGTGTAACAAGGTGATGGGGGCCCGCGGCTTGGGTCGTGTGACAGGGAGGCTCGACTTGTGGGTCTACAGTGTGGCTCGCTCGTGGGTTCGACGGTGCTTGCGGCGGTGGGTCTACGGCGTGGCTTGACTCGTGGGTCTACCACGGTCTTGTACCAGGTTAGTTCCAAGTTAATGGTCTATCTTCCATCAGGTCTCAATCTTCCATCTCTATATTTTTTTTCCTTTTGTTTCTCAAGAAAATTCTTGGGGCAATTGGTTGTTTTGCAAGTTTGTACATTATTTTTTAATTATTTACAGGGTGTTACAATACTTTCTGACCTTAAATTCAACCTAATTGTTTCTAGATTTTAATCTACATTCTCCTTTCATTATTTACCCCTTTTCATGTGTTTTGCAGAAGGAGAAATTGCGCGGTTCTTCGCCAACAGGTAATTAAGAAAAGAAGAGAAAGGGATTAGTGCTTATGTTGAACCGAAATAGATGAATGATCTTGGAAATGGAATGGTGACACAAAGTACGTTTTTTAGGTGGTTCAAAGGTTAAAATCCTTCTACTCCACCAGTCAGTATTATTGCTATATGCTTGGTATTCTTTTACAGGGTATTTCTTACAATATAGAATCCAACCCCTTGTAACTCCCAGGGTCTCCATATTTATAGGAGAGGGCACCTGGGAGTTGGTAAGAAGGTCATCCCGTGACCTTCTTACCTATCATGTCAATTCTGTGACATTCATGATTAATTCCTAAAACCTGACACATAAGTGTGGTCTAATCAATAGGTAAGGGGATAATGGGCCGCATGGCCCAATCCAGTCATGGGTGTCTGAATACGCATGTTCACGCTGCGTGTCCGAGAAGTCAGGGATATATCAGACACGTGATGTCTGATATATGCACGTTTACCTTGCGTGGTTGACTTTATAAAGGGTCACAGCCTCCAGCCCTAGCTCATACCATGGGCTGGATGATTCCCTCGACCTGTGGCCTTCAGAGTCCAGACTCACTCCTTAAGCTATCTTGGCAAACACTTGGGTTACCTCGAGCTAAGGAGGTAGGATCTTATGATGGCATCTCCGGTCTTGGGGATGTCCACGTGGTAGTCATGATTAGGCCGTATCTCAGCTCGTTAATCAGCCCGTGGGAAAATCAGGGCGTACATTTGCCCCCCAAGCCCCTGCTCGTGGTACACGACGTCGCATAGGGCCACAGTAAGGGCTTTTAGGCTTCTCCATGAACTCTTTGTATTCCACATTCTACGCAGGCGCCGAATACGTGGAACATCGTGGTTGGTGACGGTACGTCTTCTGAGAACCGCATTTAATGGCCTAGCCTATACTCAGCCGTCGTTTCGTCTTTCGAGTGGAGGGCCTTGGATCCCACATCAGGGCAATCCAACGGACCTCTTTACGTGGCCCTTCACGTATATAAAAGGGTGGCCACCTTACGCATGGGCCACTCGCTCATTTGAAATTTTTTAGAGATTTTCTTCTTCTTCTCTCTTCATTATCTTCAAAAGAGAAACCCTCTTCTTTCCGACCGCCGTTCCTAGCGCTCGAGAAGTTCAGGCGCAAAGACTCCTTCGAAGCTTTGGAATCAACTACTCCGAAGAAGCCCCAACCCAGGCGATCCCTTCATCCTCTTCTCAACCAGAAAAATCTGTAAGTCTCCTGACTGTGCATGTTTTGAATTTTTTTTTCACTGTAGCTTAGGTAAATATTTACTGTAGCCGCATGCAAGGGTTTACTGGTTTTTTGTGGGCACGAAGGGTAAGAGCCTTTTAGGTTAGGGTATTGTTTGTAGTAGAAAACCGTTTAGGAGCATGGTTTATAGGGTGCGTTTTCTGGGGATAATTTTTGGGTAAGATTTTTGGGATGCTTGTTCAAAATATCCAGTATTTTGGGTGCAAAACCGGGTAGCTTAGGGGACACACTTCACAGGCGGTTTTGCCTTCCTTGCCTACTGAAACTTTCCCTCCAAGGAAAATTCTATCCTGACCTTCCTGACACACGAATTCCGAGTAATCGGGGATCTATTGGGAGCATAGGCGCGTGTTCATAGAACCGCGTGGTCTCACTCTCCACGGGCTGGGCTTACCTCAGCTCGTGCAAAGAACACTCCTTTTGATTCTTCCTTATGCTTAGGTCGCCTTTTCTAAAATCTTTTCTTGTGTTCGCTAGGCGACCAGATGGCACCGAAGAAGAACGCTCCAAAGAGGACCGCTGGTAGCTCAGCCTCCCAACAAGACAAAGGAAAGGAGGTGATGGCCGAATCCCTTATCCCCACCTTCGGGCCAGCAGTGGAACAGGAGCTCGAGGTGGCCCCCGACGCGTTCTTTGAGGCGGAGAGGATCGTCTCAAAGATTACTGACCAGGCGAGGGTAAACAAAATCTTCCTCTCCCATAAAATCGAGCTGGGGAGAGAATCCGTGATTTCCCGACCTCCTGCAGAAGGCGAGCGGAGCTGCGCCTCGCTTGACGAAGCGTTCGCAGCCTCGAGCGACGAACACTTCAAGTCGGGGGCCTTCCTCCCGTTGGACCAG
Source organism: Humulus lupulus (assembly GCF_963169125.1). Lineage (NCBI taxonomy): Eukaryota > Viridiplantae > Streptophyta > Magnoliopsida > Rosales > Cannabaceae > Humulus > Humulus lupulus. The sequence goes on from NC_084798.1 coordinate 60,198,696, forward strand.
TACTTCGCTGATTTCCTCAACTTCGTGAGGTTTGCCCCATTCCAGCTCCCCCCCAAATCTTACTGTTTTTTGGCGGGGTTAAGATACTTGTTCTTGAAACAGGAGTGGGAAGTCCCCACTCCTATGAACATTCTTTATTTCTTCTGCCTCAAGGCCAGCCCGGAGCAGCGGGGGCGAGGTGACGGGTTTTACTACTTAACCCGGTTCCCCAACAAGGCTGCGGTCATAGAGGTGCCCAGCCACCCCAACGACTTCAAAGATCAATTCTTTATGTCGACGGGGTTCCGAAACTACGAGCTGCATTACTTCAATCGTCCTCGTAAGTGCCTTTCAAACTTAGCCCGTAAGTTAGGTATTGGTTAGCTTCCCCTACATCCATTTTTGACTTAGGATAATTCTGTAGCTATCTTCGCGAGGACAGAGAAATCTGTGATCCTCGGCAGCCAGTACGAGACACTGGCGGGCTTGCCCCCCAATGAAAAGGACTATCGTCAGCTCGTGACAGACGAGACGATGGTGGCCTGTAAGCTGATCTCCGAAGGCCAGACTCTGAACCTGAGGAGGCCCCAGGCGCTTCCCCCAGCTCGCGATAAGAGGCCCATCATCATGGAGGAGGTCGCAGGGGATGAAGATGAGGAGGACGAAGTGCCTCTCGTGAGGAGGAATCGAGCGTTGGAGGTCGCCCAAAGAACGGACGAGGAGCGGATCCAGTCCAGAGCAGCTGCGGGTCCTTCTGGCCAAGGTAACCCTTACATGTTTAGGAACTTAGATAGGGCCACTGCCGACCCTCGGATAGCTAGGTTCAATCCTAGATAGCTCGTCCAACGTCACCGAAGTGATCCGGACCTGGATACAACCCTGCTCCACTATGTCGACCAGCTTGTGCTGGATTACCAAGATAGCCGCCCTAGGGGTACCGTAGTCGTAGATAACACCCTAGCCTTTAGGTCGATTCTATTCGAGGAGTATGGGACTAACCTTCGGTCATGGCCATCACTTCAGAGGGGTGCCGTAGCTCCGGGACTTAGGCAATATGTAGAAGAGTCTAGCCCTGAGCCAGACTTGGATCCAGAACTCGCGCCAGCTCGAGAAGTAATTGACTTAGATTCTCCCGCAGGAGCTCCGGGGCCGATGGTCGTAACCATAGGTTCTTCTTCTAGCTCGGGGGGTAGGATTCCCTTTAGTATATATATATATACTTGAATTTCTCTTTTTCCCCCTTTGTTTTTGTTTTTGCATGACTGTTAACTTTTGTACTAACCATGTCTTTGTTTTGACAGAAGAGATGTCTCAGCCCGAAGGGAGTTTGCGAGCTGCGTTCGACGGGGGGAACTCCTCGGCCGGGGCCTCTGGGCCCAAAATGAAGAAGCTCCGGACGTCTAAGAAAGCCGTCGGGACCCCCACAAAGTCTCCTGCAAAGGAGAAAGAGCAACCCCCAGCTGCCCAGGTCGTGGAAACTGTTCCTCCTGCTGCAGGGGGGAGCAGCATGCCCCCACCCCCTCCGCGAGTTCCGGCCTTCGTCTGGGACACGGGGGCGGAGCCCAGGGTTTCGACAATTGCATCTTCCGAGGTGCGCATCCCAGTAGACCCCCAGGACCTGGAGAAGATTCCAGAGGCCTTCCGGGGGATGGTGTATGAGACGACGAACTACGCCGTCAGCCACATCTACAAGTTCAACGAGAGGGAGCTCCGGGCCATCGAAACAAGGAGCCCGGTGGGCGTGCTGGAGTCTTCATTGGGCATGGCCCTAACGGTAAGCTGACCTTACGCTTTTATGGTTTTTGATTATCATGCCTTGCCCTGTTTTTCCTTTCTCCCTTCTCTTTTTTCTAAAGCAGTTGCCTCTTCGTTTTCGCAGAGCTCCGTTGCCCTTCACCGGAGCATAGGCAGGACCAAGGCCCAGCTCGAGGATATGAGGAGCGAGCACCAGGCGATTGTGGCCACCCACCAGACTTCCTTGCAGACGGCAAAGGATGCCCTGGCGGCCGCGCAAGCCGAGCTGGAAGAAGCCCATCCCAAGCTATAAGAGCTCGAGACTACCAAAGCCGCCCTCGCCGCTGCGCGGGCAGACCTAGATACTACGAAGGCTGAGGCCAAGACTGCCCTGGAGGTTGAGCAGGAAACTTCAGGCACCGCCATGGAGGATATGTTCTATCATTGCTGAGCCTATAACCAGGCGCCGACTTCTCCTTCTTGGCAGCAGACGTCTAGGAGCCCTTGCTGGAGAAGTTCAAAGCTCGCCTCGAGAAAGAAGCACCTTCCGAGGCCGAGGAAGTCTCTGGCCCAGCTGAGCAGGGCGAGACGATGACCTCCAAGGGGCCAACTGGTGGAGCCTAGGGCCTTTCCGTTTTGCTTCCACTAATTTCTTTATTCTTATTTTTTGTTGTAACTTTTGCATGAGGTGTTTCCACCTCGAGACAATTAATTTTTATTTTAAATTGGTTTACTCCTTTTTGCCTCTACGCATTTTAGTTACTATTTTGAAAAACTTAGTTCGCATTAATTTTTATCAATATCTCGTGCTCTTTAGGAAGAACAACGATCAATCGATTTAAATTAACTTCTAGGTTTTATGACCCGGTTATATCCAGGAACTTAATTTGAAAACTTAGTTCGTGTTAATTTTTATCAATATCTCGTGCTCTTTAGGAAGAACAACGATCAATCGATTTAAACTAACTTCTAAGTTTTATGACCTGGTTATATCTAGGAACTTAATTTGAAAACTTAGTTCGTGTTAATTTTTATCAATATCTCGTGCTCTTTAAGAAGAACAATGATCAATTGATTTAAACTAACTTCTAAGTTTTATGACCCAGTTATATCCAGGAACTTAATTTGAAAACTTAGTTCGTGTTAATTTTTATCAATATCTCGTGCTCTTTAAGAAGAACAACGACCAATCGATTTAAACTAACTTCTAAGTTTTGAGGCGACCTGGTTAGATCCAGGATAGGACTTAGTTCGCGTTAATCCCTTATCAATATCTCGCATTTTTTTAAGAAAAACAACGATCAATCGATTTGAATTAACTTCTAAGTCTTTAAGGCGACCTGGTTATATCCAGGTACCATATGCCCCCCAAGTAACTGGGAAAGGGTCTTTCGTGGTTACTTTAGATTACACTTGAAAACACGTACAATCATAACCGAAAAGTTAGTTCTCATTGCTTAATACATAAAAAATGACCTTTAAGGCCTTACAAGGAAATCATTGATAATATCTCTTCAAATGGATGGCGTTCCATGTTCGTGGGACTGCCCCTCCATCAAGGCGAGCTAATTTGTAAGTTCCTTCTTTAATGACCTCGATGACTTGATATGGCCCTTCCCAGTTCGGTCCCAAGACTCCATCTTTGGGATCCTAACCGGCTAAGAAAACTCTCCTGAGGACCAAGTCGCCAACGCTAAAGGCGCGCTTCTTGACTTTTGAGTTGAAAGAGCGAGTGATTTTCTGCTGATAATGGGCGAGCTGGAGTTGCGAATCTTCTCGTCTTTCATCAACCAAGTCAAGGGAAGCGCAAAGTAGCTCGTGGTTGTGGTCCTGGTCATATGACTGGACCCTATGTGAAAGTACCTTAATCTCCACGGGGAGGACTACTTCACTCCCAAAGGTTAGGGAGAAAGGAGTATGACCCGTAGGAGTCCGATGTGAGGTCCGGTATGCCCACAGAACCTGGGGTAGCTGTTCTGGCCAAACCCCCTTCGCCTCGTCTAGTCTCTTCTTGAGGCTCGCCCTCAACGTCTTGTTGACAGCCTCGACCTGACCATTCGCCTGAGGATAGGCCACGGAGGAAAATATTTTCACAATTCCGTACCTTTCGCAAAACTCGGTGAAGAGGTCGCTGTCGAACTGAGTCCCATTGTCGGAAATGATTTTCTTGGGCAGCCCGAATCGGCAAATAATGCTCTTAACCACGAAGTCAAGGACTTTTTTGGAAGTTATCGTTGCCAAAGGTTCTGCCTCAGCCCACTTCGTAAAGTAGTCGATGGCCACCACAGCGTAACGGACCCCACCTTTTCCAATAGGGAGGGCGCCAACCAAGTCGATTCCCCAAACTGCAAACGGCCATGGGGACGAGATCATTTTCAGATTGACTGGGGGAGCTCGGGCAACTATGGCAAATCGCTGGCACTTGTCGCACTTCTTCACGTATGAGATCAAGTCCTTGGACAGAGTGGGCCAGTAATATCCTTGCCTCAGGACCTTCAAGGCCAAGCTTTGCCCCCCAGCGTGATCTCCGCAAAAACCCTCATGCACTTCCTGCAGGATGGCCTTTGCTTCGCCTGGAAGAACACATCGTAGGAGAGGTAGGGAGTGCCCACGTCGGTATAACACCCCGTCCACTATCGTATACCTGGGAGCTTGATATAGCACTCGCCGCGCATCATTACGCCCTTCAGGTAGCTTTCCCTCGGTGAGATACTCAAGGATGGGGGTCATCCAGGTCGGCCTGGCGTCGATCATCTCGACCTCCGCCCTAGCTTCTTCTATACTTAGTTTCTCCAAGAATTCTATCGGCACTAACCCCAAGGTCTCCATCTCCTCGGAGGTGGCGAGCTTGGAAAGAGCGTCTGTGTTAGCGCTCTGCTCCCGAGGTATCTGCTCGATTGAGCCTCGCCCAAATGCGGACAGCTCAACTTTTACCTTCGCTAGGTAGGTAGCCATCTTGGGTCCTCGTGCTTGATATTCGCCCAGAACCTGGTTTACCACGAGCTGGGAGTCACTGAAGCACTGGACGGAGCTTGCCTTCAGCTCCTAAGCTATCTTCAGCCCGGCCAGCAAAGCTTCGTACTCGGCCTCGTTGTTGGAGGCCTTGAATCCGAATCTCAGCGCCGAGTGGAATCTATGTCCCTCAGGGGATATCACAATGATTCCAGCTCCAGAGCCGTTCTCGTTGGATGAACCATCCACGAAGATCCTCCACGATGCCTGGGACGAGGTGACCTGGGGTGAGTCTTCTGCAGGATCCTCCCAGAATCCTGTGCACTATGCTAGGATATCGGCCAGGGCCTGACTTTTTATAGCAGTTTGTGGGGTGTACAGAATCTTGAACTGACTGAGTTCGATAGCCCACTTTAACAAATGTCCCGATGCTTCAGGTTTTTGCAAAACCTGCCTTAAAGGCTGATCGGTCATGATGTGTATTGAGTGGGACTGGAAGTACGGCCTGAGCTTTCGCGAGGCCGTGATAAGGCAGAACGCCAATTTCTCCATCAATGGGTACCGAGATTCAGCTCCGAGAAGTCTCTTGCTGATGTAGTAGACTGGTTTCTGAACCCGGTCTTCCTCCCGAACTAATACGGTACTAGCTGCATCCGCTGTGACAGCTATGTAGAGAAAAAGAGGCTCTCCTGCTTTTGGTTTGGATAATACAGGTTGTTATCCCCATTTCCTGCATGGGCTCGGGACCTTCGTCCGGGCCCATTGTCAGGGGCCATGTAAGCGTGCGGGCCCGGCCCAAGACCTCCTGGTACGGAGGGCGCCCAGAGGGGGGGTACGGACCGGGGATGTAGGTCTGGGCCCATTAGAGGGGGGTCCGGCATGTTCCTCCGGGTCCGTCCTCCTGGATGACAGTCCGGGCAGTGCACAGAGCGTTCGGACCCTCGAGGCCTACACGTCCAGGTCCCGGACCCTGATACGGTCCGGGCCTGTGGTAAACGAAGCGGGACAAAGGTAAACGGACTCGGATCACCTCACCCCCCGGTGGAAGGGGCCAAGCGTCCAGGACCCTGAAGCCACCTTATTCCACATGGGCGTTGTCCCCACTTTTCACCTGCAGAAAATGTCACCTCCGGATTGCACGCCGTTGTGTCAAGCCTGCGCAGCCAAGTACTCTGACTGGTCTTGTCTCCTGAATCTGCCTTGTGACTCGAAGTGGCCAGACCAAAAGTGCCATTTTGTCGGGCAAGATGTAGCCCTAAGGTCAACCTGTTGGGCCTTAGCTGGCTTGGGATTTATGTATTTTTTACCTTTTGTATTGGGCCTCCACTAGAAAGGCCACATATATTCATTTCTCTGATGGGCCTGGGTCGGACCCGGCCCAGACCCGGTGTTCTCCCATGAGCCTATAAATATAAGCTACAGAACACCGTAAAAAGGATCTCTCTCAAAAAAAGAGAAGGCAGTAACTCTGTCGAAATATAGAGAGGAAACTCCATTGTAAAAGCTTCTTCGAGCTCTAATAATATAGACTTGTGGACTAAGGCTAGTTAACGCCCCAACCATGTAAAAACCATGTGTTAATCTTCTACTTTCATTATAATTATCAGTAAATATTAGTCATAAATAGAGTTGCCGAAAATCTCGGTTAACAGTTTGGTGCTTTCGTTGAGAGTTGAAGGAAACTAGTGCTAACGTCAGGCCTTTACTACGATGGTGAACACACGACACACCACCTTCGACCCTACCAATCCAGAGTAGGGCAACGGAGACCCGCTGCCTTCGCAGCCTATCCCTCAGGATCTACCCGAGAATGTGCCTCCTCAAACATCTCACCAAGACGAGTCACAAGACTACGAAGGTGGGATAGAATACGAAGAGGAAAACGAGGTGGAGTATTATGAAGAGGAAAATGAGGGGGAGTACCACGACGAAGCTGCGGATCCCAAGACCCCCCACGACGATTAGCAAGACTTGGAGGTGACCAGACTAAGGCAACAATTCCTAGATCAGGAAGCCAGGATCGCTGAGCAAGCGGAGGCACATCGATGGATGCAAGAGTCTCTCCAAGCCCTGCAGGAACTCTTGGCCGTGCAGGGTCCGACAGTCAACCCCGCAACTGGCCCACTTCCTGAAACGCTGCAACATGCCCCACGAGAGCAAGCCGGGGTCCCCAGAGGTGCCAGCCCTGTCCCTCCCCTGGAGCCTTTTCCTGAGCTAGCTCCAGGATGCCCGGACAGGGAGCGACGGAAGACCCAGGAGAAGACCATTCCCGTCGCAAAAGTCGGGGCCCGTTCCCGGCCGCTACCTAGGAAAGAAAAGGTGCGCCTCATCCCAAGACAAGGCCACCCGATTGATCCACAGGGGAAGTAGCCGCGGAATACACAGCTCCGACACACCCTAGGGCGAGACGGGCGGGAAAGGTCTTTGCACCCAAGTGCCTCGGTTAACAAGAACCGTCGGGAACGGCCTCGCCGTGAGGAACGTCACGCCCTCAGTTCAAGGGACGACACTTCCCGGATAGATTTACGCGATGGATTGAACGCCCGGAAGTAGCGGGCCCGCAAGGAAAAGATCCTCCCCCGAGACGGCGACCTCAGGAACAACATCAACGACAGGAGGAACGAGAGAATCCCCTAGAGGATGGCACGACCAGGCAGCTCATGGAGCAGATAGTCGCATTGAAAAAGGTCACAGATTGCCTGGTCCGCAAGCAAGAAGGCGCAGACACCGACTCTGACGAAGGGGATAAAGAGCCCTGCGCAAGGCACATCCTGGACGCCGTACTCCCCAAGGGGTTCAAGATGCCAAGTCTCACTGCCTATACTGGAAACACCAACCCCAGGGACCATCTGTCCCGGTACAACTGACTCATGACAGTGGCCCATGTCAGCGATGATGGCAAATGCCTCTGCTTCTCGATCACTTTGGGCAGTCCCGCCGAAGAGTGGTGGAAGAGGCTTAAACCGGGGTCCATCCAATCCTGGTCCGGGCTGCAGTCAGCGTTTCAAAAGCAGTTCGTGGCCGCCATGAGGATGGATATGCAAATCAGCGCTCTTGCCAATATTAAGTAACTCCCCGCAGAGACATTGAGAGCCTACATCCAGCACTTTACTGAAGAAGCCTCCAAGACGAAAGTCGACGACGGACAGCGCCTGGTGGCACTGCAATCCAGGATCCGGGCCGGGTCCCCCCTTTGGGATGACATGTAGCGCAGCAAGGCCGCCACCTTGGAAGAATTCATCAGGAGGGCCCAAGGATTCATCAACTAGGAGGAAGCCCAGATCCAGGCCTTCGGGTGGCCCCCGACTCCTCATCCTGTCTCTCAGACGATTCCGGGATATACGGGACAGTTCGCGGCACAGTCCTATGCCACGCCCCCCATTTCCCCGGGACCGGCCGTCACGCCCGGAATCAGTTACACCCCTACGGTATACGGCCCTGCCACCTCGGGGTACGCCCCGGCCCAGTCAACCCACTTCTCCGGTTATGGCGTCGCGCTGGCAGGACACAGCATGGCCCCTGTCGTGGCCCAGCAGTCATAAACGGGAGTGACTGAGGCAAGCGTGAATCCCTCCCGGGGGAAGCGATCAGGCAAAGGCCAGAACCGGCCCGAGCCGGCCAAGAAGGGGAAGCGGGGCTACGAGCCCCAATATTCAGAATACACCAACTTGGTGGACACCAGGGAAAACATCTATCTGGCGACAGAGAGGGCGGTCCACTACCGGAAGCCTAGTCCCATGTTTAAGGGGGGAAGGAATCCGAGAGACACCAGCAAAAGGTGCGCCTATCACAAGGACGTGGGCCACACCACTGATGATTGTCGGCAACTCAAAGATGAGATTGAAAATCTCATCAAGCTGGGGCACCTCCACCAGTGGGTAAGGATGCCCGTGGGAATCCCGGGCGTGTCAGCAAGCCCTGGGCAACCCACGGCCCCGGGAACGAATCGGGCATACCCCCCCCAGGGAGGGTATGCACAGGGACCTCCAGCGTAGGCCCCTCAGGGAGCCCTCACCGCGCAAGTTCTCGGCCCCGGAATGCCTTATCCCTCCGGGGCAGCACCCCCTCGAGTTGACGGACATGTGGCAACCATCTCGGGCGGACCTCACCTAGGAGGGCCTTCAAGGAATGACCAAAAGCGCTATCTGAGCGAGCTGGACCACGACTAGGAAGTTTGCGCCCTTGTCCAGGCTCCGGCTCAGCGCCCTAAATTAATAAACCTCCCCATCACCTTCACGGAGGACGACGCCCGCAACGTCCACTTTCCGCACCATGACCCGCTGGTCATAGACGCTCAAATCGCCAACAAATTGGTGTCCTGCGTGCTGGTGGATGACGGAAGTTCCGTCAACTTGTTGTTTAAACCCGCCTTCACCGCCATTGGCTTGATGAAAGAGGATCTGGCGTCTTACCCGACCCAAATTTACGGCTTCAACGGAGATGCGCTTCTCCCCATGGGAAAGATCCAGCTGCCGGTTACGCTGGGGGGTGAATTGCAGCACTCGTTCAAGTTCTGCACATTTGTTGTGGTGGACTGCCCCACCGCTTACAACGTCATCTTTGGGCGGCCCGCACTGGTCGAGTTCGGGGCCATCACCTCCATCCGCCATCTTTGCATGAAGTTCCCATGCGACAACGGAGGGGTAGGGACCGTCCGGGGAGACCAAAAGAGTGCCCGGAAGTGCTACCATGTCTCCGCCCCGCCCATATACATGGTCCGGGAGGAGCCCGTCGAACCAGTTCTCCTCCCGCCCGCTGAGAGGATGGTCCGGGAAGAGGACGACCTGGACCCGCGGATAGGGGACGATCGCGCCCTGGAGCCAATGGACGAAATAGAAGAGGTGTGCATTAGCGAAACCGATCCAACCCGGGTTATCCAAGTCGGAAAAAGCCTTCCGGCAAACATTCGGGCCGCCGTCATCGCCCAAGTCAAGGGAAACCAGGACCTTCTAGCCTGGCCTCACTCCGACATTACCGGGATAGACCGCAATATCATTTGCCACGCGTTGAGTATTGACCCAAACGCGACCCCGGTCCGCCAGAAACGCAGGCCTTTGGGGACGGAGAGGGCCGAGGCCCTTAAACTGGAGGTTGAGAAGCTGTCTTCTATCAAATTCATACGTGAGGCTGTGTACCCCGTGTGGCTGGCCAATCCCATCTTGGTGCCAAAACCGAACGGGATGTGGAGAACATGCATCGACTTCACGGACCTCAACAAAGCCTGTCCGAAGGACTATTTCCCTCTCCCCGGATTGACCAAATGGTGGATGCCACGTCCGGGTACAAAATCTTGAGCTTCATGGATGCTTACTCCGGCTACAATCAGATCTCTATGCACGTGCCTGATCAGGAACACACCAGTTTCCAAATCGACAAGGGAATCTATTGCTACATAGTCATGCCTTTCGGACTCAAGAATGCCGGAGCAACGTACCAAAGACTCGTCAATCGGATGTTTCGGGCCCAGTTAGGGCGAAACATGGAGGTATACATCGATGATATGCTGGTCAAGTCTAAAACATCCCGGAACCATTCGGACGACTTGGCGGAGGCTTTCGCGGTTATCCGGAAGTACGGGATGAAACTGAATCCTAAAAAGTGCACTTTCGGCGTGGCCTCCGGGAAGTTCCTGGGTTTCATAGTAAGTTTCCGGGGAATAGAGGCCAATCCGGATAAGATTAAGGCATTGATCAACATGGCCTCTCCCCGGAAGCACAAAGACGTGCAAAGCCTGACGGGGCGAGTAGCCGCCCTGAGCCGTTTCGTTTCTAAAGCCACGGACAAGTGCGTCCCGTTCTTCAACGTCCTTCGGGGAAGCCAACGTTTTGAGTGGTCGCCCGAATGTGAAGAGGCCTTCCAGAAGCTGAAAGAACACCTGGCCAAAGCCTCGATCCTGGCGAAATCGGTGGAGGGGGAGTCCCTGTATCTATACCTGGCCGTGACCGAGCACTCGATCAGCGCCGCGTTGGTACAAGAGGAAGAAAGGACACAACTCTCGGTATACTACGTAAGCAAGCGGTTGCTCGACATTGAATCTCGATACCCGTTGACGCTGAAAGCTTCGACCTTACTTTCAGGCCCACGCCATAAAGGTCTGAACCAACCATCCCCTGCGGCAGGTATTACAGAAGCCCGAGTCATCGGGAAGACTCCTGAAGTGGGCCATGGAGCTAAGCCAGTTCGATATATCTTACGTGCCCAGGGTGTCCATCAAGGGACAGGCCCTGGCCGATTTCATCGTCGAATGTTCCAGGATTTCTCCGAAAGACAATATTCCCGAAGCCCCCGCGGCGCCCTTGTGGAAAATCTTCGTGGACGGAGCCTCGAACGAGAATGGGGCCAGAGCCGGGATCATATTGGTGTCACCACAAGGGCACTAGCTGCAAAATGCCCTCCGCTTCCAGTTCAAAGCATCGAACAACGAGGCAGAGCATGAAGCTGTCCTAGCCGGCCTGCGCTTGGCCCAGGAGGTAGGGGCAACGAACTTGGAAATTTACAGCGATTCCCAGCTAGTCGTCAGAAAAATCTCGGGGGAGTATCAGACCAAAGGAGAAAGAATGGCGGCGTACGTGACTCAAACGAGGGAACTGCTACAGGCGTTCGCAGCACATTCCATCTGCCAGATCCCCCGGGAGCAGAATGTCTTCGCGGATACACTGGCCAAGTTGGCCACCGACGCCGAATCAGAGATGGCTGGACTGGTCCCCGTCAACCATCTCCCCGTCTCGAGCATCAGGGCCCCCGCCGTCCACGCTGTTGACCACTCCGTTTCCTGGATGGGACAGCTGATCCGCTATCTGTCTGCCGGGGAAGTTCCAACTGACCGGGCCGCTGCCAGGAAACTCCAATATCAAGTCCACCACTACGTCATGATGGATGGAAAACTCTATCGCCGGGGTTTGTCCATGCCTTACCTGAGATGTGTGTCCAGGACTGAGCTGGGCGCCATCATGCATGAGGTGCATGAAGGTTTTTGCGGAGATCACACTGCCGGGCCCAGTCTGTCCAAAAAGATCCTGTGCCAAGGATACTTCTGGCCAACCATGAAGAAAGACTGTATAAACTACGTCCGCAAGTGCGAACAGTGCCAGAGGTACGCGAAGGTCCCACGGGCCCCCCCGACAGAGATAACCTTGATGAATAGCCCCTGGCCCTTCGCAGTGTGGGGGATCGATCTTGTTGGATCCCTCCCGACCAGGAAAGGGGAGGTAAAGTACGCCATTGTGGCTGTGGACTATTACACAAAATGGGTTGAGGCAGAGCCCATGAACATAATCACTTCCAAAAAGGCCTTAGATTTCGTCATCAACAACATAGTGTGTCGGTATGGCCTCCCCTAAAAAATCGTGTCCGACAACGGGAAGCAGTTCGACAGCGCCCACTTCATGGATTTTTCCGAAAGGCACGGTATAGTGAAGAGCTTCTCCGCGGTTGCCAGACCTCAGGAAAATGGGCAGGCAGAAGCCGTGAACAAAATCCTAAAGGGGACATTGAAGAAAAAGCTCCAGGCCTGTAAGAGCAAATGGACCGAGGAACTCCCCCGCGTACTATGGGCTTACCGGACGACCGAGCGGACGTCAACCGGCCACACCCCCTACTCTATGGTCTATGGATGCGAAGCTGTCATCCCGATCGAAACGACCGTCCCGTCCCACCGACGTGACACGTATGATCCCGCCCAGAACCACGCCTTACTCCAAGAATCACTAGATCTCATCGAAGAGATCCAGGAAGAGTCGCAGGTGCAGCTGAAGATGTACTAAGGCAAGATCGCATGACACTTCAACTCCAAAGTCAGGAGCCGTAAGTTTGAAACGGTGACTTGGTCTTGCGGAGAGTCTTCCCTGCCACTCAAGATCCGGGAGTGGGGGTTCTGGGCCCAAATTGGGAGGGGCCGTATGAGATCCAGCACGAGGTGTGCCCCGGAACGTACCGCTTAAAGCGGCTCGATGGCTCGGAGGTCCCGCGAGCCTGGAATGCGGAGCATCTCCGTAAATACTATCAATAGTCAGGGAGCCTTTCCCAGTTTAATATTTTCGTTGTAAACAATGTACGCCTCAGGGCGAATTTCTTTCAAACAATGGAAATGACGTGTGCAAAACGTCATAAAGGGTTATTGTTAAAACTGTGCTAATCTTTCTCAAGTGACCCCAGACCTGTCTCCGCTCACTTGCGGGGGGGTATCATCCCAGGTATAAGCAAACATCTGGCGGGGCGCAAGCTTAGGCTAGTCCCAGCTCGGACCACAGTCCGGGAGACGCAAACCACAAGGCCGGTCCCGCCCCGGACAAACGACGTCCAGGGGTATAAAAGAGGACCGTGCCAAGGCCGGTCCAGCTGATAACTCTACAAAATAGAGTTATTTTACCATATTTTATATGCTAATTGTTGCTTAGTTCTTGAGTTTTTAATTAACTTATTAAGTTTTTATGTAATTTTTAATTTATTAGTCTTATTGTAGTTCTCTAGATTTTTATATGTTTTTATAGATATTTTATTATAATATGTTGTAATTTAATTATTTGAAATTTGTATTGTTAAGTTAGAAGTTAAAAGTGTAATTCTTGTGAAATTAAATGCTATATTAAATTAAGTTATAATCAATATTTTTCAAATAATTAATATGATTTATTTATATTTGAAAATAATTGATTGTTATTTAATTTATTTTTATCTTGTAGGAATTATATTGTAGTTTTGGGAAAAAGAAAGAAAGAAGAGTGGCATTTGTGAAAAAGAAATAGAAAATATTGGCACAAGGCCATTTCCTTCAGCAGGCCCACTCCAAGGCCCATGCCGGCCCAGCCTTGTCCTCCAATCACAGCCCAACAAGCTGCCTCTTCCTCACCCACAGTTTCTCTTCAGCAGCTCTCCTTCATGCCAAGCATAAATGCCCCAGCTTCCCACATGACCATTCCAACTCCCTCTGCCTTCAACGTTCCAGCCGCATGAAGCCAAGCATCAATGAAGCTCACGCCACCTGTCCAAGCAAATTTCGGCCTTCACCACAGCCAGCCCAATTGGGCCTCAAGCCCAGCCGAAACCACCTGCCACCAACACCATCAGCCACCTCTTGAGCCCATCATTTTGCATTTTGTCCCCTATGACAAAATTGCCAACTTTTTACCCTTTTGTCTACACATTTTCACCACAACATCATCATCACACCCTATATTTTACCTCTACATACCATATTTATTTTATTTAATTAATTTAATCAATTTAATTAATTTAAATTGATTATTTTAATAATCTCATTTTGGCTATAAATATGGAGTTTCAGGACCATTTTAGGGTGCTTAATTTTTGGGTTACCATCTTTTTTCTCCCATTTTCTCTTTACCATTCTCTCTTCCATTTGGGTTTTTCAAGAGCATTTTGCAAGTATGTATGTCATTTATTTTGTAATTTCTACTCTAGTTATGTGTTTCTAATCTTTTTCATAAGATTATTAAGATCATGATGAAACAACTTGTAACTAGGTAATATTTATGTGTATGTTGATTTCCCTTGTAATGCAACAAAGTTTATGGGTTTTTCTTCTTCATATATTTCTTTAATCTTAAATATCTTGTATTTTAGATTGTTAGAACATATTTACACTTTGTTCTTCATTAGTGCATAAACATAATATTCTTTGTGTAAGATGTGTCATTAAATTGTACACATCCATGCTTAGAACAAAAATATTATGTTTTGCCTTATAAATAATGTTCATTGATTTATTTGTTATTTCATTAGATTAATTTACACTAAATACTTTGAAATTATAATTTTGAAAAGTGAAGAAAAATCCTATCTTTTTAGAAGTAATTTGTGCTTAAAATTATAAATCTATTTGGAAAATGATAGTTTGAATTATTTTAACTATCACTAAAACTTGGGAATCAATATACTAATAAATATTATCAAACTTACATTTTGTGGATTCTAGTATCTTAATAATCTTTTCTTTTAACACTTATTGTCAAATCATTATTGGTTTATTTTCATTCTCTTAAATAGCTTTATTTTTCAATATTTTAATTTATGTTCATAATATTAAAACTCATCAATCTTTGGAACTAGGTTAGAATTTATTACTTTTGATTTAAAATAGTTTTCTTTTTTATTTTAGACAACTCCTTTGGGTTCGACCTCGTGCTTACACGAAATCTATTCTATAAATACGATTCGTGCGCTTGCGAGTATAAATATTTAAAACATACCCGTTTTTGGTCCATCATGTTTTTGGCGCCGTTGCCGGGGAGTTGCAAGAGAAAAGAAACGAAAATTATCTCAAGGTTAGTAAATTCTTCTACTAGTTATTTTAATTTTTGCACTTAAAAAAAAAAAGATAAAAAGAAATTTGGGACGGTTCAACCACCCATAAAAAAAAAAATATATATATATACTTATATATATACTCGGACGAACGATGTCCAGGGGTATAAAAGAGGACCGTGCCCAAGGCAGGTCTAGCCCCGGACGAACGTCGTCCGGGGGTGTAAAAGAGGACCGTGCGAAGGCCGGTCCCGCCCCGGACGAACGATGTCCGGGGGTATAAAAGAGGACCGTACCAGGGCCGGTCCTGCCTCGAACGAACGATGTCCGGGGGTATAAAATAGAGAGGACCGACCCAAACACGGTCCCACCCCGGGAGAACGACGTCCGGGGGTATAAAAAAAAGGACCAAGCCCAAAGCCGATCCCGCCCCGAACGAACGATGTCCGAGTGTAAGGCCGGTCCCACCCCGGACGAACGATGTCCGGGGGCATAAAAGAGGACCGTGCCAAGGCCGGTCCAGCCCCGGACGAACGATGTCCGGGGGTATAAAAGAGGATCGTGCCCAAGGCCGGTCCAGCCCCAAACGAACGACGTCCGGGGGTGTAAAAGAGGATCGTGCCAAGGCCGGTCCCGCCATGGACGAACGATGTCTGGGGGTATAAAAGAGGACCGTGCCAAGGCCGGTCCCGCCCCGGACGAACGATGTCCAGGGGTATAAAATAGAGAGGACCGACCCAAAGCCGGTCCCACCCCAGGCGAACGACATCCGGGGGTCTAAAACAGAGGACCGGGCCCAAAGCCGATCCCGCCCCGGACGAACGATGTCTGGGAGTAAGGCCGGTCCCACCCCGGATGAACGATGTCCGGGGTATAAAAAAGGACCGTGCCAAGGCCGGTTCAGCCCCGGACGAATGATGTCCGGGGGTATAAAAGAGGACCGTGCCCAAGGCCGGTCCAGCCCCGGACGAACGATGTCCGGGGGTATAAAATAAAGAGGATCGACCTAAACCCGGTCCCACCTCGGACGAACGATGTCCGAGGGTATAAAGACAAAGGACCGAGCCCAAGGCCGGTCCCACCCTGGACGAACGATGTTCGGGGGTATAAAAGAGGACCGTGCCAAGGCCGGTCCAGCCCCGGACGAACGATGTCCGAGGGTATGAAAGAGGACCGTGCCAAGGCCGGTCCAGCCCCAGACGAACGATGTTCGGGGGTATAAAAGAGGACCGTGCCCAAGGCCGGTCCAGCCCCGGACGAACGACGTCCGGGGGTATAAAAGAGGACCGTGCCAAGGCCGGTCCCGCCCCGGACGAACGATGTTCGGGGGTATAAAATAGAGAGGACCGACCCAAAGCCGGTCCCACCCCTGGCGAACAACATCCGGGGGTCTAAAACAGAGGACCGGGCCCAAAGCCGATCCCGCCCCGGACGAACGATGTCTGGGAGTAAGGCCGGTCCCACCCCGGATGAACGATGTCCGGGGTATAAAAAAGGACCGTGCCAAGGCCGGTTCAGCCCCGGACGAATGATGTCCGGGGGTATAAAAGAGGACTGTGCCCAAGGCCGGTCCAGCCCCGGACGAACGATGTCCGGGGGTATAAAATAAAGAGGATCGACCTAAAGCCGGTCCCACCTCGGACGAACGATGTCCGAGGGTATAAAGACAAAGGACCGAGCCCAAGGCCGGTCCCACCCTGGACGAACGATGTTTGGGGGTATAAAAGAGGACCGTGCCAAGGCCGGTCCAGCCCCGGACGAATGATGTCCGGGGGTATGAAAGAGGACCGTGCCAAGGCCGGTCCAGCCCCAGACGAACGATGTTCGGGGGTATAAAAGAGGACCGTGCCCAAGGCCGGTCCAGCCCCGGACGAACGACGTCCGGGGGTGTAAAAGAGGACTGTGCCAAGGCCGGTCCCGCCACGGACGAACGATGTCCGGGGGTATAAAAGAGGACTGTGCCAAGGTCAGTCTAGCCCCGGACGAACGATGTCCAGGGGTATAAAAGAGGACCGTGCCCAAGGCCGGTCCAGCCCCGGACGAACGACGTACGGGGGTGTAAAAGAGGACCGTGCCCAAGGCCGGTCCAGCCCCGGATGAACGACGTCCGGGGGTGTAAAAGAGGACCGTGCCATGGCCGATCCCGCCCCGGACGAATGATGTCCGGGGGTACAAAATAGAGAGGACCGACCTAAAGCCGGTCCCACCCCGGACGAACGATGTCCGGGGGTATAAAACAAAGAGGACCGATCCCAATGCCAGTCCCACCCCAGACGAATGACGTCCGGGGGTACAAAAGAGGACCACGCCCAAGGTCGGTCCCACCCCAGACGAACGACGTCCGGGGGTACAAAAGAGGACCACGCCCGAGGCTGGTCCCGCCCTGGACGAACGATGTCTGGGGGTATAAAACAAAGAGGACCGAGCCCAAGGCCAGTCCCACCCTGGACGAATGACGTCCGGGGGTACAAAAGAGGACCACGCCCGAGGCCGGTCCCACCCTGGACGAATAACATCCGCGGGTACAAAAGAGGACCACGCCCGACGCTGGTCCCGCCCTGGACGAACGATGTCCGGGGGCATAAAACAAAGAGGACCGACCCCAAGGCCAGTCCCACCCCGGACGAATGACGTCCAGGGGTGTATAAGAGGACCACGCCCAAGCCCGGTCTCGCCCCGGACGAACGATATCCCGGGGTATAAAATAGAGAGGACTGACCGAAAGCCGGTCCCACCCCGGGCGAACAACGTCCGGGGGTATAAAACAGAGGACCGGGCCCAAAGCCAATCCCGCCCCAGATGAAAGATGTCTGGGAGTAAGGCCGGTCCCACCCCGGACGAACGATGTCCGGGGGTATAAAAGAGGACCGTGCCAAGGCTGGTCCAGCCCCGGACGAACGATATCCGGGGGTATAACAGAGGACCGTGCCCAAGGCCGGTCCAGCCCCAGACGAACGACGTCCCGGGGTGTAAAAGAGGACCGTGCCAAGGCCCGTCCCACCCCGGACGAACGATGTCCGGGGGTATAAAAGAGGACCGTGCCAAGGCTGGTCCCGCCCCGGACGAACAATGTCTGGAGGTATAAAATAGAGAGGACTGACCCAAAGCCGGTCCCACCCCGGGCGAACGATGTCCAGGGATATAAAACAGAGGACCGAGCCCAAAGCCGATCCCGCCTCGGACGAACGATGTCCGAGAGTAAGGCCAGTCCCACCCCGGACGAACGATGTCTGGGGGTATAAAAGAGGACCGTGCCAAGGTCGGTCCAGCCCCGGACGAACGATGTCCGGGGGTATAAAAGAGGACCGTGGCCAAGCCCAGTCCAGGCCCGGACGAACGATGTCCGGGGGTATAAAATAAAGAGGACCGACCTGAAGCCGGTCCCACCTCGGACGAACGATGTCCGGGGGAATAAAGACGAAGGACCGAGCCCGAGGCTGGTCCCACCCTGGACAAATGATGTCCGGGGTTATAAAAGAGCACCGTGCCAAGGCCGGTCCCGCCCCGGACGAACGATGTCCGGGGGTATGAAAGAGGACCGTGCCAAGGCCGGTCCAGCCCCGGACGAACGATGTTCGGGGGTATAAAAGAGGACTGTGCCCAAGGCCGGTCCAGCCCCGGACGAACGACGTCCGGGGTGTAAAAGAGGACCGTGCCAAGGCCGGTCCCGCCCCGGACGAACGATGTCTGGGGGTATAAAAGAGGACCTTGCCAAGGCTAGTCCAGCCTCGGGCGAACGATGTCTGGGGGTATAAAAGAGGACCGTGCCCAAGGCCGGTCCAGCCTCGGACGAACGATGTCCGGGGGTGTAAAAGAGGACCGTGCCCAAGGCCGGTCCAGCCCCGGATGAACGACGTTCGGGGGTGTGAAAGATGAATGTGCCAAGGCCGGTCCCGCCCCGGACGAATGATGTCCGGGGGTATAAAATAGAGAGGAACGACCCAAATCCGGTCCCACCCCGGACGAACGATGTCCGGGGGTATAAAACAAAGAGGACCGAGCCCAAGGCCAGTCCCACCCTGGACGAATGACGTCCGGGGGTACAAAAGAGGACCACGCCCAAGTCCGGTCCCACCCCGGACGAACGACGTACGGGGGTACAAAAGAGGACCACGCCTGAGGCTGGTCTCGCCCCGGACGAACGATGTCTGCGGGTATAAAACAAAGAGGACCGACCCCAAGGCCGGTCCCACCCCGGAAGAATGATGTCTGGGGGTACAAAAGAGGACCACGCCCGACGCCGGTCCCACCCCGGACGAATGACGTTCGGGGGTACAAAAGAGGACCTTGCCCGAGGCTGGTCCCGCCCCGGACAAACGATGTCCGGGGGTATAAAACAAAGAGGACCGAGCCCAAGGCCAGTCCTACCCCGGACGAATGACATCTGGGGGCACAAAAGAGGACCATGCCCAAGGCCGGTCCCACCCAGGACGAACGAAGTCCGGGGGTACAAAAGAGGACCACGCCCGAGGCTGGTCCCGCCCCGGACGAACGATGTTCGGGGGTATAAAACAAAGAGGACCGAGCCCAAGGCCGGTCCCACCCCGGACGAATGACGTCTGGGGGTACAAATGAGGACCACGCCCGAGGCTGGTCCCTCCCCAGACAAACAATGTCCGGGGGTATAAAACAAAGAGGACCGAGCCCGAGGCCGGTCCCACCCCGGATGAATGACGTCCGGGGGTACAAAAGAGGACCACGCCTGAGGCTGGTCCCACCCCGGATGAACAACGTCCGGGGGTATAAAATAAAGAGGACCACGCCCAAAGCTGGTCCTGCCCTCGACGAACGATGTCCGAGGAAATAAAACAAAGAGGACCGAGCCCAAGGCCGGTCCCACCCCGGACGAACAACGTCCGGGGGTACAAAAGAGGACCACGCCTGAGGCTGGTCCCGCCCGATACGAACGACGTCCGGGGGTATAAAATAAAGAGGACGACGCCCAAGGCTGGTCCCTCCCCGGACGAACGACATCCGGGGTTATAAAGCAGAGGACAGGGCCCCAAAAGCTGATCCCACCCCGGACGAATGATGTCCGGGGGTATCACGTAAAGAAGGATCGGGACCAAGGCCGGTCCCGCCCTGGACAAGTGATGTGTGGGGAAGTAAAATAAAGAGGACGGGGCTCAGGGCTCGTCCGATCCAGACAATTGACGTCCGGGATATAAAAGCATCTGGTTCATTCCAGGGCAAAGCCAGGGCCTAAAACTGATAAAAGGAGAACAGAACTCCAAGTTAAACCAAGCCCCAAGGGCCCTGGACTGGGTTCTAGGGTTAGAAACTTGGAAATTTAGGTCGTTGGGTCTAGTCCAGGCAGTTGGAACCAGGACTAGACCCTTGCAATCAGTTAATAGCAGCAACAAAATGAAATTTCTACTTGGAACAATGGAAGGGAGCCTTCGTAAAAACCCAAAGAAGGTAACAGTATTTTAAATTTAATTACAAGCCAAAAAACACTAATAAAAGTACAAGGTCCGGAGGTTCGAGCCTACAGCGCATCCGCCTGGAGGTCCGCATCCTCCCTCTCCTTGGCCTCGTATTTGGCCCGCTTTGACTCAGGATCAGGGAAGACAAGAAGATTCATACTCTTATTCTTGCACCAGGCCATGTAGATCGCCTCGTCAAAAGTGACATCCAACAGGCCCTCAGCCTCCTCCTTTTCGTGACGGTTCGTTTCGTGCGCCGCCTTCTCCTGAAGCAAAGAATCGCCCAGTTCGCAGACTCGGGCTTTCAAGGCCAGGATCTCCTCCTTATCCAGGGCGAACTGCGCCGCGGCTGTCTCCAAGAGCGTCGCCCGTTCATCGGTATCCTTTGTCTTCCGGGACAACTCCTCTTCCAATCCGGCCTTGGCGTGGCCGAGCTCCTCGCGCTCCGCCTTCACACGGGCCACCTCTATCTGGATGCGGGCCGCCTCCCGGCCAAGAGCCTCCTTGGCAGCCTCCCTTTTAGTCACGGCTGCCTCCAACTCCAGCTTGGCCGTCTCCATCCTTATGGAAAGCTCGGCCACCAGATCGGCACTCCGTTGGGACAACAGATCAACCTGGAGCAAAGAAAAGTTAAAAAACGAAACCATCACCAACAAATGAGGGAAGGAGTATAAGAGAAGTAAAAGTTACCACAGTTTCCTGGTGGCGAAGAGCCAGGGAGATGAACAGTACGTCTGGGTTGGCTATCGTGGCGTACCTCTTCAGCTGAAGGTTGGACATGGTGCTCCTAACCTGGTCCAACAGATCAGCCGCCAGGGGGGTTGTGTCCTGGCCGAGTTTAGGGTGGAAGCCCGCTTCGGCGACTAGCTGGTCCACGATCGGCTGGGGAGCGCTGAACTCGGCAGGACGATCCGAGAATTCAACCTGGCGACGGATCGTCAAGGCCTTGTAAGTGTCGTCCCTCCAGCACCGGCTGTTTTCCCAGGTCCGGTTGATCAGCCGGGACTGTTCGTCCCACAGGGCTGACTCCCCCTCCTCGAGAAGAGTCGAGCGTAGGGGAAGAACTGGCGGTGCGGGGATTTCCTTCGTGGTCAGCCGACTCTCCCCATGTGACTCTTCAGTCGAGCCGACCCGCATCGTCTGGGGCCTCTTCTCGGTGTTGCCTTCTCCGACGTCAGCATCCGGGCCCCTCTTCCCGGAGCTCCCGCTGACAACCGCACCCGCCTCCAAATCAATCACGGGGGGCGGGTCGGAGGCGAAGTTTGCAGCAGGCTCCACGGCCTGGAAGGGGACAACGGCCAGAGCTCCTTCACCTGGACGGAGTTCCGTTCCGGATAGTTCCCCGGTAAGGTAGGGATTCGGGCCCGTCACCTCGTTTCTCTTCCTGGCCGCCTTCTTGGCCGCCCTATCCTTGATGAGCCGCCTCATTTCGCTGGCTGGGTTCGACATGTCGGAGTCCTCCGCAAAAATACAGAAAAAGGAGTTAGGACGATAAACTCAACGGGAAAACACACAAATCAAAGATAGAAATGACCCGGGACGAACCCTCGTCTAGGCCCCGGGCGAGACTCAATTCCCTTAAAGCAAATGAATGGACCCGATCCCCTATGTCGTCCGGGTTCAAGAAGCCCCCGTACTGGAGGAACCCGGATAAGAACATGAGGACCTCTGATCCTACAGGGACCGGAACTGAAGGCCTTATCTCCCCATCGGCCCCAAGCGCGGGGCCCGGGGGTACTAGCCTATCCCTAGCTAAGTACCCGACTTGGGGAGCATACGTTAAGATTAAAGGGGAGTTACCTCGCCCTGATACGCTAGCCCCGGGAGTCCCGGCGTTTGGTAGGGCATCTTCGAAGAGCTCCTCCAGCTCTTCTGAGGTGGCCGCTTCCGTCGGGGCCTGGTCCTTCTTGCGCTGGGCCGCGTCGGCCTGCGCTGCTCTTACCACAGTGGCAATGTGGTCCATGGCCAACTGTTCCCGGACGTCGACATTCTTCTTGCAGGGGATGCCTCGAAGGTTCGGGATAACAATGGTCTGGGTGGCCGCGAGCATCCCAACCAGTCAGAGATTGTCGTCTGTGACGTAGCCCCCTACGTCCAGATCCTCCGCGGTCAACTTAGAATAAAATCTCCTCCTTTCCAGAATGAACTCAGTAAGGGGAGTTTGAGCGAAGGGCCTTGCCACCCGGAAGATATGATAAGAGACGAGTAGAAAAGATGGATAAAAGAAAGGTCCAGGGAAATACTTACCCACTCGCTGGAAGTCCAGCAACAGTGTGGGGTTCTTGTCCACGAGGAACCCGGACGTCATGAACCAGTAATGCCTAACGTCCGGGGGATGCCTCCAGGAGCTGGTAGGAGCGGGATAGCTGCTCCGCGGCTTCAGCCTATAAAAGCCATCCAGGGTCTTGTCCTTAACGTTAACCTGCGGCTCCAGCTTGTAGAAGTACAAGACCTCCGCAGGGGTGGGCTCCGCAATCTCCTTTGCGGCGCAAAACACCCGCCATCCAGCGAGTAGACAGTACGCTTGGGGAAGAAGGTGGAACGGTGCAATTCCCATGTACGTTAGGAACCGCACAAAAAAGTCATGAAGCAGGAGCGTAGCTCCCGCGCTGATATGGCCAGCACTCCAGGCTCCGAATCTTTCCACAGACGTATGCGCCCGCTCCTCGAGCCTGGCCAGGCGGTTGTGAAAGAGGCCTGGAGTCAATTCGATGCTCAGACACTGCTCCAGGAGCATCATCATCTGGTAATTCTGGAACGAGTTGGCTGTCACGTCCATTTCCCACCTGTTGCCCTTAGGCGTCTGGGATCTAGGAACGGTGACAGGGGCCCTATTGACCTCTTCTTCAGAATGGAGCGTAACGCCCGTTGCCATAGCTGATGATCTGGGAACAAAGAAAGAAAGACCAAGCAGTCAGTACCTAAACCCAAGAAAGTCGGTCAAGGTACGGGGAGTCTCCTAAGGACTGCTTGGAGTCTCGTCGGATCAGGTCCGGGACTCCGGAGAGCCCCGGGACCTTAATCGGGAGAGGAAACTACTAAGGCCCGCCCCTTGTCCGGGAGGCATCCGGATACAGAGCAACCCGAACCAGGCAGCCTTCCTAGCAATTTCTAAGCATAGAGCCTAAATGCACGCATCAAAGAACATCACAGGTTCATAAAGTTGTCAAGAGAGTTAGGAGAACTTACTGTGAGGTGTAGACCGTAGAAGGTGATGGTGGTCCGACTGTAAGGACGGCAGAACCTCGTTCTTGAAGTGGCACAGCCGGTGCAGTAGTTCGTCGAAGGGACAAACCCGAGATGCGTCGTCAGGTAGAAGAGCAGAAGTTGGGGTTCTGGGGAATAGGTGGCGGCGCAGAGCTAGTAGATGGCGGTGTATGTCGTCGGCGATGTCGGACATGCAAAGCTCGAGCAGTGTTTGTCGATCCTTAAGCTGGTTCGAAGAGGTAAAAGTGCCGAATGTGGTTTTCATGGGGTATTTATAGTGGCCTTAAATCTTCGACCACGATCCAACGGACAGGTGTCTCTTCATCGGACGGTCAGGAACCGCGCAGGGATGCTTATGAGTCCTTTCGAGTTGGATCCTCGCCGTCTCAGATCTGACGGCCCAGGAGTGATGGATGCCAAAGGTTGCCCCATCCTACGGTCCACCTCATCCCAGGGGCATTAATGATTGCCCCCCGTGCGGATGGGACGCTTCGAGACGCGCGCTGACACCCTAGCCTAGGCCTAGCGACCCTTGAGAGGGCTAGGCGACCTTTCAAGATCTGTGTAGCAATCACCTGGTGACACGTGTGTCCTTGCCACCAAGCGGGACAAAGGTAAACGTCCTCGGATAATGGTAAACGATCCGGGCCAAACAGGCGGCCAGTGCCACGGCCCCCTGTCGCGAGCCCACGATCTCAGGTAGGAACTCGAGAGGCAGCCACACGGGCATCCTGGAGACGATTCAACCCTCCTCCTGGCAGAACTAGGCGAAGGCTTGGGGGGTAAATGTTATCCCCATTTCCTGCATGGGCTCGGGACCTTCGTCCGGGCCCACTGTCAGGGGCCATGTAAGCGTGCGGGCCCGACCCAAGACCTCCTGGTACGGGGGTGCCCAGAGGAGGGGTACGGACCGGGGATGCAGGTCTGGGCCCATTAGAGGGGGGTCCGGCATGTTCCTCCGGGTCCGTCCTCCGAGACGACAGTCCGGGCGGTGCACAGAGCGTTTGGACCCTCGAGGCCTACACGCCCAGGTCCTGGACCCTGATACGGTCCGAGCTTGTGGTAAACGAAGCAGGACAAAGGTAAACGGACCCGGATCACATCACCCCCCGGTGGAAGGGGCGAAGCGTCCAGGACCCTGAAGCCACCTCATTCCACGTGGGTGTTGTCCCCACTTTTCACCTGCAGAAAAGGTCACCTCGGGATTGCACGCCGTTGTGTCAGGCCTGCACAGCCAAGTACTCTGACTAGTCTTGTCTCCTGAATCTGCCTCGTGACTCGAAGTGGCCAGACCAAAAGCACCGTTTTGTCGGGCGAGATGTAGCCCTAAGGTCAACCTGTTGGGCCTTAGCTGGCTTGGGATTTATGTATTTTGTACCTTTTGTATTGGGCCTCCACTAGAAAGGCCACATATATTCATTTCTCTGATGGGCCTGGGTCGGACCCGGCCCAGATCCGGTGTTCTCCCATGAGCCTATAAATATAAGCTACAGAACACCGTAAAAAGGATATTTCTCCTCAAAAAAAGAGAAGGCAGTAACTCTGTCGAAATATAGAGAGGAAACTCCATTGTAAAAACTTCTTCGAGCTCTAATAATATAGACTCGTGGACTAAGGCTAGTTAACGCCCCAACCACGTAAAAACCCTGTGTTAATCTTTTGCTTTCATTATAATTATCAGTAAATATTAGTCATAAATAGAGTTGCCGAAAATCTCGGTTAACACGGGTGGCTCGGTCAGATGTGCCTTTAGGTCGAGGAAAGCGCTTTCGCACTCTTCTGTCCATTCGAACTTCTTATTTCCTCGGAGCAGGTTGTAGAATGGAAAACACTTATCGGTGGATTTTGAAATAAACCAATTGAGGGCTGCCACCCTTCCTGTCAGGCCTTGGACATCCTTGCGTGACCTGGGTGAGGGAAGCTCGAGCAATGATCTGATCTTGTCAGGGTTTGCCTCGATTCCTCGGGTATTGACGATGAAACCCAGGAATTTCCCCGATGCGACTCCAAAAGTGCACTTCTGTGGTTAAGCCTCATGCCATACTCCCTTAGTATCTTGAAACATTCTTCCAGGTCGGAGACATGGTTATCGGCAGTCTTTGACTTGACTAGCATGTCATCAATGTACACTTCCATGTTCTTTCCGATCTGGTTTGCGAACATTCTATTTACTAACCTTTGGTAGGTAGCTCCGGCGTTCTTCAGCTCGAATGGCATGACCTTGTAACAATAAACGTTAGTCGGGGTCATGAAACTGGTGTGCTTCTGGTCCGCCGGATTCATGGCGATGTGATTGTAGCCTGAGTACGCGTTCATAAAGGACATGAGCTCGTGCCTCGCCGTGGCATCCACCAGCTGGTCAATCCTTGGCAAGGGGAAACAATCCTTAGGGCAGGCTTTATTCAGGTCGGAGAAGTAGATGCAGGTCCGCCACTTCCCGTTGGGCTTTGGGACCAGGACGGGATTGGTGACCCAGATCAGAAACTTGGCTTTATGGATAAAGCCGTATTTCTTGAGCCGGGCTACTTCTTCCTTTAAGGCTTCAGCCCGGGTTGTTCCTAGGCGTCTCTGCTTCTGGGACTTTGCAGGAACACTTTTATTCAGATGAAGTGTGTGCATGATGACACTCGGGCCAATTCCCACCATATCCTCGTGCAACCACGCAAACACATCCAGGTTATCCCGCAGAAATTTAGTCAGCTCCACCTTCCTCTTGCTACAGAGGTTTTTCCCGAGCTTGACCATCCGTGATGGGTTCTGCGGATCGATGTTTATTTCCTCGAGCTCCTCAATAGCCTGGAGCTCGGATCTGTCCTTGCCTACTCGGGGGTCAATATCTTCACTTAAGATGATATTTTCCCCTTCGGCGCTTTGAGGTTTTTCAATCTCAGGATCAGCTAAGGGTTCCTGAGATTCTTCTTCACCACTTTGGATAGGCATTGCCAGCTGCCCAGGTTTTGATTTCCCCTTCATGGAAATGCTAGAGCATTCCCTGGCAGTGAGCTGATCGCCATGGACAGTGCATATTCCCGTTGAAGTAGGGAATTTCATCGCGAGGTGGCGAATGGAAGTGACGGCCTTAAAAGCTATGAGTGTAGGTCGTCCCAAAATTGCGTTGTACGCAGCGGAGCAGTCGATGACCATGAACTCGAGGAGTTTGGAGACTGTCCGAGGTCCTTCTCCTAGGGTGATCACCAGCTCAATCATCCCTATAGCCGTTGATCCTTCTCCCGGAAAACCATACAACATCATGGAGGTCGCCTTCAACTCGGCGACAGTCAAACCCATTTTCTCCAATGTGGACCGGAATAGGAGGTTCACCGAGCTCCCATTGTCGATTAGCACCCTCCTAACCCTCCGATTAGCGAGCTGAACTGCTACGACCAGAGGGTCGTTGTGAGGGAACTGGACATGGTCCGCATCTTCTTCAGTAAAAATGATCGGTTGTCTCTCTAATCGCTGCTGCTTCGGTAAACGCTGCTCCGGGATGAACTCCAGTCCATTATGCGACTTGAGTTCATTTACGTACCTCTTCTGGGCGCCCCTGCTCATGCCAGCCATATGCGGACCTCCAGATATGGTGGATATCTCTCCTCCTATCACAGGAGGAGGGACTTCCTGATCTACCCGAGACCCAGGCTGACTGACCGGGACTTCCGGAGCAGGTCGACTTGCTGGAACCCTGTTCCGCGCGTACTGGGCTAAGGGGCCGGCCCAAATGAGAGTCTCGATCTCATCTTTCAAATGCCTACAATCATCGGTATTGTGGCCAACGTCGTTGTGAAAATGGCAAAACTTGGAAGTGTCTCTCTTCCCCTTTTGGTGCTTCAACGACTCCGGCCTCTTCCAGGGGAGGCGAGTAGAGTTAGCCAGGAAGATATTCTCCCTAGACTGGGTGAGCTCTGTATAAGTCGCGTATACGGGCTTGAATTTGTCTACGGACTTATTCTTCTTTGGGCCGTGCTGGCTGCCCTCGCCATTCCCATTTCTCTTGCCTCCACCGAGCTGGTTGTTCTGTGTGACGTTTTGGGTCGCTGCCACGACCTCCATCCCCACTCCAGCGGGCTGCTCAGGGACCTGGCTTGTTCCTGCAATTGAGGCTTCGACCTCCTCCAAGTTGATCATTCTTGGGACCTATTAAGGAATTCGTTAACCGAGCTAACTCCCTTCCTTTGTATATCCTTCCAGAGCTCTCCTCCGACGAGGATTCCAGTTCTCAGGGCCATGAGCTTGGAGCTGTCATTCGCGTCTCTGGCCTGAGCAGCGACGTTCGCGAACCTGCTCAGGTACGCCTTCAGGGTTTCGTCGGGCTGCTGCCTCACGTTAGCCAGAGAATTGGCCTTGACGCGGGCAGCCTGGCAGGCTCAGAATGCCCTTTTGAAATCAGCCGAGAAAGTCTTCCAGGAGCTGATTGACTGTCTTTTTCTTTGCTTGAACCACTGCCTAGCCGGCCTAGTCAGTGAGGAAGGAAAGATCAAACATCTCAGCTCGGGGCCAATGTTGTGGGCCATCATCAGGGTGTTGAACATCGCCAGATGATCCGACGGATCCCCGTCTCCATTGAACTTGGACAGGTGTGGCATACGGAAACTGGGTGGGTAAGCCATTGCTGCTATGCTGGGGGCGAAGAGCTCCATCTCGTCCCCCGAATCGTAGTCATCTTTCTCCTTCTCTGATAGGAGCTTCCTCATCAGGTCCTCCATCTGAGCCAGGCGCTCGAGGGTTTTGTCCTGATTTCCTTGGTTATTCCGGGGCTGTTCAACAGCTCCGGATCCATTGTACATATTTGGTGGGTTATTGCCCCTCCTATCTTGAGATAGGTTATTTGGGGCATTCCCTCCGTTACGTACTTCGGACAGGGCTCCCCCTGAGCGGGCATGGCTGTCACCTCCTACTTGCTCCCCTCTATGAGAGTTAAGGCGATCTCGCAGGTCGCCCCCCTGGGTGGTTTGAGGACTTTGTGCCGAACTTAGACGCTGACGCAGGTCTCCGCCAGAGAGATCACTCTGGTGACTGCCGGTCCAGTAGCTCCTGTTAGAAAGGCTCGGAGTCCGCCTTTGGTGGTGAGGATCCGGACTTTCTCTCGGCGCCCTGCTACGTCGGGAAGGTCCGGCTGATGGCGGGTTTCTCCTGCTACTTCCATAGGCTGGAATATCTCGGACGGGCCGAGGAGGAGATGGATATCTTATTGGTGATGGAGGATGCCTGACCGAAGAGGCGATCATGGTTTCGTCAGGACGGATCAAGTTCGGTGGGGGCCTTTCGGCCTTGCCAACTTGCGGGTCCCGCGCCTGGCGATCTGGACGAGGCGCAGGACGGCTGTTGGGGATGAGTTGATCCTGCGAGCCCTCCCTGGATCTCCTTCTGGAATTTCCTCGAGCTCTCCTGGGCGCGCTCGAGGCTGGTTGGGAGCTAGGAGTTGAAGTTCTGACCGAACGACTGTACTGCTGTTGTTCGGCTCTAGGCATTTCTCTGAAGTTTTCCTCTCGATGGTGTGATAAAGGAATGGAGTTGGCTGTTGGAAGTCTGCCCGAGCAGCTATGCCTAGACCGATTACCCCAGCGAGACTTAGGAGCCTCGCCTTGCCTCTCTCTGACATTAGCGTTGGTTGTAAGAGGGGGTAGTCGGGCCAACACATCCTTGATCTGCTGGTTAGCTATTGCTAGCTGGCTCCTCAGTTGAGCATTCTCCATCTCCA
Organism: Humulus lupulus; assembly: GCF_963169125.1. Lineage (NCBI taxonomy): Eukaryota > Viridiplantae > Streptophyta > Magnoliopsida > Rosales > Cannabaceae > Humulus > Humulus lupulus. The sequence continues at coordinate 60,227,955 of NC_084798.1, forward strand.
CCGCAGTGTAATAACATGGGTTTGGATTCGGTGGCCGGGGCGCCGAACTTCCGGTGTCATCTTAGCCCGCCGGCTGCTTGCCTGCCCGCTGTTGGACTTCAGGAATTTGTTCACCGGGGACGGCGATATGATGAGCCTCCTGCTTCCGTCTCGTTAACGTGTCGGGATCGAGTGGTCACCATAGTTGGATGTTTGCGACAACACTAATCTGACTTAACTCTCAATGAAAGCACCAAACTGTTGATGTGGTTCATCGCCAACAGGTAATTAAGAAAAGAAGAGAAAGGGATTAGTGCTTATGTTGAACCGAAATAAATGAATGGTCTTGGAAATGGAATGGTGACACAAAGTACATTTTTTAGGTGGTTCAAAGGTTAAAATCCTTCTACTCCACCAGTCAGTATTATTGCTATATGCTTGGTATTCTTTTACAGGGTATTTCTTACAATATAGAATCCAACCCCTTGTAACTCCCAGGGTCTCCATATTTATAGGAGAGGGCACCTGGGGGTTGGTAAGAAGGTCATCCTGTGACCTTCTTACCTATCATGTCAACTCTGTGACATTCATGATTAATTCCTAAAACCTGACACATAAGTGTGGTCTAATCAATAGGTAAGGGGATAATGGGCCGCATGGCCCAATCTAGTCGTGGGTGTCTGAATACGCACGTTCACGCTGCGTGACCGAGAAGTCAGGGATATATCAGACACGTGATGTCTGATATATGCACGTTTACCTTGCGTGGTTGACTTTATAAAGGGTCACAGCGTCCAGCCCTAGCTCGTACCACGGGCTGAATGATTCCCTCGACCTGTGGCCTTCAGAGTCCATACTCACTCCTTAAGCTATCTTGGCGAACACTTGGGTTACCTCAAGCTAAGGAGGTAGGATCTTACGATGGCAGCTCCAGTCTTGGGGATGTCCACGCGGTAGTCATGATTAGGTCGTATCTCAGCTCGTTAATCAGCCCGTGGGAAAATCAGGGTGTACAGATTTCAGTGCAAGGTTTTTCCACTGTAAATTTTAGAGGTTTTTGAGTAGTAAAATTGAAGCAAATATATTTGCTCTCATATTGCTTCTTTGAAATATGAACTTGAGTGTTGCTCTATCTTGCATTGGTGTTTGGACTTGTGAATGATGATAAACTGCAATAAACTTTTTTAATGGACAGAAGGTTTCATTTGCAGTAGGAAGTTTTGAAGATAGTATAACTTGTAGCTCTTCTGCTGTCATGATGAATTTTTAGAGAATAGTGTATGATCACATCACATGTTTTCAAAATTTTCATCAAATTACTCAATAATACATAATCAATAAACCCAGCAAACATAGTCACTTAAAGATAATTGCAAGTTCTCTACTATATTTTCTTTGTTCTACATGTCTTTATGATTACTCAAGGAAAAAAAATGCTTTATTTTTATTTCTCTATGTCATTTTAATGTTCTTTCATTACATGGTATCACGTCTCTTTTCATTAGATCTTTCCATATTTTACTTATTTAGTGATTTATTTGTTTACTTTTGTGTCGGTCTGTGTCTGTCAATGTTGGATTGATTGTCTTTTGATGGTTGCCTTATCCAAAATACAGGTTTAGCTGTCTGAGCAGGGAGTACATGTAAGGAGTATGTCCTAAAAGCATGTAAAAGATATTTATTATTTCGATGAATAAATAAATACAATGGTCTATTATTGTTATATTTAGATTATTAAATTATTGTTTGAATTATTTTTTTGTAAATATCAGAAAAATTCCATATTCATTATTGAGAATGTGATCTTGTATTAGTACGAGAGAATTAAGATCACATGCATGAATAAAAATAGTCAACAACAAATTGAAGTTATGGAATTATTTAATTGGGGTTGTAAGTACGGTTTGCTGAGTATCATGTTGATACAAATAATCTAGATTCGGATTATTGATGTGGTAAGACATCTCGGTATATGTGCTTTATATAATATGATTATATATGACAAGGACCGATATGAATAAAAGTCTTTATCCAAAAACCATTTAATAATAAAGATTTGTAATTCATATCATAACTGATGATCATTTATAGATCAACCTAAATCCTGAGTGTTCATAAACTCCTGTTCATGTTTATTAAATCTTTTGATTCATTCGTTAAGGTCTCTTCATAGAATGAGGCTAATGACTTTTGTTTTGGAGATTTAATATCATGGATGTCTGGGAACATGTATCAACAATACATAATCTAATCTTTCCTAACGGATCGTATATTGGTTCCCTTAAGGGTTAATTCTGGAACTCAATGATTTTGAGCTCAAATCTATAATTAGATTATAGATGAATTATTCACTAATGAATTAATGGTACTTAAGGAATAAGAAGTAAATTAGAAAGGTAAAATGGTAGTTCTTTCATTCTAATTTATGAACTAATTAATTAGAGGGTTGAACTATTGTAAGATGATTATATCAATGGACAACTTAAAATAAGATTTCTATAAAAGTATATCTATAACATAAAGAGTTCGATTATGAATTTATAGTGGAGAAATATCAAAATTAATAAATTAACTATTATGATTAAAGAGTTTAATTATTTAGTTTTAATTTATTGGAGCTTAATGTTATAGGTCCAATGTCCCTGAAATGGCTCAAACAAACACTGACAAAGATAAATACAAAAATGGGCAAAAAGACTTATTTGATAAGTAAAATATTTTTCTATGCACTAAACATAATTATTGCATAATTATGTGTAATTAATTAATTGAGAATTAATTAATTCTTTGATTTAACAAAAATATAATTAATTTTGAATTAATTTATTTTTAGGATTTTTGGTATTTAAATAATGATGAAAATTAGGAAAAATCAAATGCCCTCCCTGGCATGAGGTGGGCGTGTAGCACAGTGCACAGTCACTATGCTACATGCATAAGAAGGTTCTAGAAGGATCTTGGTTCAACAATTTTAGTTATTTAAATATTGAATAAATAATGAGATATTTTAATATGATTAAAATATTATTATTTAAACAAAAATCTGATAACTGATCAGTTATTTTTAAATTGTTTAAAATAACTAAAATTATTTATTTTTAATATATTGGATATATTAAATATAGGAGATCAATTTTTCAGAGCAATACTTTTCAGAGATAGAAAATATATCGTGAAATCCCCCTGAGAGAAATAGAACAGTGATACAAGCATAGGTCACTGTTCTTCACAAATTTAGGTCAAAACTTTATTAGATCTCATGTGTTGAAAGCATCTGATAAATATATTTTGCCTATTGTTTTGTATAACGAGCCCACACTCGTTCTTTGTGTGTTGAGAATATTTTGGAAGATCCTGGTGTGAGATCTCAAGGATTTTTGCCATACAAAAAGATAGCAGCAAGGAAGGACTTGAGGTAATTTTCTATTCATCTCTTTGATTTAATATATATATATATATGTCAAGAAGTAGATCTAGAAATCTTGTGGGGTTAAATTAACAATTTTGATTGTTGTTTCATTGCGTATAATCTCTGATTTGATCTATAAAAACCAACAGTACAAATATTTCTTTTGGGAAGACAATCTAAATCTCAAGGTATATCTTTTAGCTCTTTTCGATTAGCTCAATAAATGATCCGTTTTGTGTGTTGCTTAAGTTTAGAATTAACTTTAATTAGTTGGCTCATGTGTTCTCTAGGCAATGGAAAGCTCTGGTGAGAAATTTATAGGTGAACATGACTTCTGAAATTTATGTAAGATGGATGCACTAAATGTGCACACCTACATGTGTCATACAATTCATTAGAAATTTCTCCTTGTGAAGTGAAGTTAACACTGGTAGATTAATTCTCTCTCATTCATGTTGAAATTCAGTAGTTAAACCTGACCTTTCTTGCCTAGGTTATACTTATCGTTGTACTTATTGATTTATTCTACTTGTTTTAATTTTCATATGAATTTATGATCATTAGATAATCTTAACCATCTGTACTTTCTGAGTTATTTTACTTGTTTTGATTTTCATTAGTATTTATGATAATTAGATGGTATTTATGACCTCATATGGAATGTACATCAATTTATTTGATTTTCATGCTTCTTTTGTTAAAGAGTCTTGATTGATTTTTTTCCTTTTCTTTCTAAATATTATTTTCATGAAATTGTGACTGTTTGTGTAACGACCCAAAATCACTAATATGGCTTAATGGCCTTGATTAGTGTGCTGGGAGGGCATAATTGGTTTATGTGTGAATTTATTAAATTAACATGTGATTATATGATAAACATGCTTGTATGGTTATATGAATGTAAATGTGATTATATGTTATACTTGTGAGAACCACAATATTATGTGGGTAAACCTGCAGCGTGCGACTCGAGACGATCCTAGGGAGCTAGTTAGCGGGAAAGTCACAATAGGGCTTAATATTTGACTTGGGGCAAGTCAAGGGGTATTTTGGGTATTAGATGATTATTTGGGTTATCGGGTTATGGAAATAAATGTATGGAGATATATTTGAGGTTAGGAAGCCTAGGCGGGAATATTGGGGAATTTTACCATTTTGCCATCGGGGACGTTTCCAGTACCCCGAGCCTCGAGATTGACTTAATTAACTAAGGTTAGACTAAGTAAAATAGAAACCAGTGGAACAAAAACCCAAACCGACCCTTTAATATTTCTTCTCATCTCTTCTCTTCTCTTCTCTCTCTCAAGAGAGCTATTGAACCTAAGGAGATTCAGCTGGAACTCTGAGAATTGAGCTGAATTTTTTAGGGATTAGCTCAGTTCTAACTAAGGGAAACTCAACCAGGACCAAGGTAAGAACTGAATTTCACTCCTGAGCACTAGAATTCTGAGTTTTGGCTGAGTATTAAAAGTGTTTTATGGTTTTGATGTTTAAGGACTGAATTGAAGCTGAGAAGCTTGGGTTTTAGCTCAGAAATTGTTAAGGAAGTGGTTCATCAAAGAAGGTAAGCTTCAATTCGTAGTTTAGTGTTTAAATTTTGAGTTTGCATGACTGGTTTTAGAGTTCTTGAGCTACTGGGTTTCAGAAATCGAAATGGGATTTTAATGAGTTTTTAAGCTAGGTTTTCTGTTGGATTAGGTTGCTATAATCATGTTAAAAGTATAGTGATCAATGGGTTTTGGAATTAGGGTGCTTTGGGGTGGTTTTGAACAACGTTAGGATGTTAGGAATGGTGGTTTTTCTGGGCATGAAGGGTTGGGCCGCAACTCTGTTCTAGAGCGCTGCAGCCCTACGAAGCAAGGAAGAACCAAGGAGGCTCTGTAGTGGGGAAGTGTCGCGGCACCTCAGGGTAGGGTCGCGGCGTGTGTCTGTCTTCAGTGAGGCCTAGCCTCTATTTCAGGGGCGGGCCGAGGCTAGGTTTCAAGGGCCGCAACCCTTAAGGGTAATCTTGATCTTTTAGAGGTTTTAAGAGCAGAAACTTAACCTAGGGTGCTCGGGATCGATTCCACCACCGTGTTTGGTGGAATTCGATGCCCCGGAAGCTAGAACTCTATCCGGAAATATTAATGTGAATGTTAATGGTACTCCATATCTTGGTTGTTACTAGGTTTTACGCTAGGGCTCGGGAAGCGGATCGTGCTCGAGGGGAGTCGCTCATAATCTGTAAACTCGGAAATTAAATGTAAGAAAACTGCACCCGGTTGTGGATTTATAATGGGACTAAGGGTTCCCTATCTTGTATGCTTTGTAAAGGATGGTATCATGCCATGTAAACAGTAAACCAACAACCTAAGAGTGCTGAAGTTTACACTAGCGCATAGGGCACGGCTCAGCCACTGGTAACTGAGGACAACTTATTATGCACTGAGCTCGGTTTAAGCGGGCCGGAGTCAGTGGGGTAAACAGAGGGTGCGACCTAAAGTGTCGACCCTGATTATTATGTGATTTGTTTGATATTATTGATTGGTGGATTGTTATGTTGTATAGCTGGGTGATGATTAGCTGACTCTTTGGTTGAATCTTCATGCTTTGTGATTATTGTGGTATGTTAGGTGTATCAACAAGCTTAAAGGGTTATCCAAATATTATTGTTTCTTGTTATAAAATATGATATGTTTTCTTGCTGGGCCTTGGCTCACGGGTGCTTCGTGGTGCAGGTAAAGGCAAGGGCAAGCTTGATCAGCCCTGATTTGGAGAGCTCTGAGAACAGAATGTACATGATCAACTGCTCAGCCGCCACGGTTGAGGGGAGACAGGGACAGGCAAACCATAAACTTATGTTTTGCCTTTAGAAAGGCTGGTGGTTATCTCTGTTATCCCAAAAATAAGAAGTGAATGACATGGCAGGAATTAAATACACGTGACTGACACCTGGCAAAACCTGTGTTCGACTATCGACTAGGAAGGTGTTCGGCGTTACGCAGTTGGTCTCTTCATACGACCAGTCTGGTCGTAGGCACGTAACACGCAGAGGAAATCTTAGGCAGTTATGATGGAATCCGAATTTCTCTCCCATGATTTCCTGAGTATCTGATTATTTAGGAAATAATATTTGTAACAAATCAATGTAAATCTTCCCTGAGCTTATAAATAGAAGAAGAGGGCTCATGGAAGGGGATCCGATCCCTTTTTTTCTTTTTCTGACTTCTAAATTGTTTAAGTTTAGAATTATCATATCAATCATATTGTATTGTTCTTCTGAGGTTAGTGAAACTCATTGAACCCTAGTTCTTTGATCACTCCTTTGAATCCAACATCAATAACAATCTAAGTGGACGTAGGTTATTACCAGATCCTGGGGCCGAACCACTATAAAATATCGTGTTCTTATTATTTTCGCTATTACGTTCTTTTCAATGCATTCATCCACGTCAAGCATATTTTGACTCCGTGTCTATGGACGCGGTTCTTTGCCAACAGGTAATTAAGAGAAGAAGAGAAAGGGATTAGTGCTAATAATGAACCGAAACAGATATGTGATCTTAGGAAATGGAATGGTGACTCAAGACACAGTTTTTAAGTGGTTCAAAGGTTAAAATCCTTCTACTCCACTAGTCAATATTATTGCTCTATTCTGGGTATATGATTACAGGATATTTCTTACAAGAGATAATCCAATCTCTATTAATTCCCAGGGTCTCCATATTTATAGGAGAAGGCACCTGGGAGTTGGTAAGAAGGTCATCCCGTGACCTTCTTACCTATCATATCAACTCTGTGACATTCATGATTAATTCCTAAACCTGACACATAAGTGTGGTCAAATCAATAGGTAAGGAGATAATGGGCCGCACGACCCAACCCAGTCATGGGTGTCTGAATACGCACATTCCTGCTGCATGTCCGAGAAGTCAGGGGCGTATCAGACACGTGCACTCTGATATATGCATGTTTACCTTGCGTGTGTTGACTTTACAAAGGGTCATAGCCTCCATATCTAGCTCGTACCACGAGCTGGATACTTAACTCGACCTTCGGCCTTCAGAGTCCGGACTCAGGTCTTAGGCAATCTTGGCGAACCCTTGGGTTACCTCGAGCTAAGGAGGTACGACCTTATGAAGGAAGCTCCGGTCTTGGGGATGTCCACGAGATAATCATGATTAGGTCGCAGCTCAGCCCGCTAATCAGCCCGTGGGAAAATCAGGGCGTACATCTGCCCCCCAAGCCCCTGCTCGTGGTATACCACGTCGTATAAGATCACAGTAGGGGGTTTTAGGCTTCCCCATGAACTCTTCACATTCCACCTCTTACGCAGGCGCCTGACACGTGGAACATCGTGGTTGGTGACGGTACGTCTTACGAGAACTGCATTTAATGGCCTAGCCTATGCCCAGCCGTCGTTCCGTATTTCGAGTGGAGGGCCTTGGATCCCACGTCAGGGCCATCCAACGGCCCTCTATACGTGACCCTTCACGTATATAAAAGGGGTGGCCACCCTAAGCATGGGCCACCCTTTCATTTGAAATTTCTCAAGAATTCTCTCCTTCTTCTCTCTTCATCTCAGAAGATAAACCCTCTTCTCTTCTCTTCAGTGCTCAAGAAGCTTAGACGTAAGGATTTCTTCAAAGCTTTGGAAGCAGTTACTCCGACGAAGCTTTCACCTAGGCGATACCTTCATCCACCTCCCAGCCAAACACTGTAAGTCTCCTGACCATGTGTGTTTTGAAAATATATTTCACTGTAGCTTAGGTAAATATTTTACTATAGCCACATGCAAGGGTTTAATGGGTTTTGTGGATACGGAGGGTGAAAGCCTTTTTAGGTTAGGGTATTTTTGTTGTAGGAAATCACTTAAGGGTATGGTTTATAGGATGCTTTTTCTGGGGAAAATTTCTGGGTAGGAGTTTTCGAACTTTTGGGTGCAAAACCGGGTAGCTTAGGGAACACGCTTCACAGGCGGTTTTGCAATTTTTTGCCTACTGAAACTTTCTCCCCAAGGAAAATTCTATCCTGACCCTCCTGACACACGAATTTCGAGTAATCGAGGATCTGTTGGGAGCACAGGCGCATGTTCATTGAACCGCGTGGTCCCACTCTCCACGGGCTGGGCTTACCTCAGCTCGTGCAAATAACATTTGATTTTTCCTCACGCTTGGGTTGCCTTTTCTGAAATATTTTCTTTTGTTCGTTAGGCGACCAGATGGCACCGAAAAGGAACGCTCCCAAGAAGACCGTCAGCAGCTTGGCCTTACAGCAGGACAAAGGAAAGACGGTGATGCTGGACTCCCCAATCCCCAACTTTGGGCCGACGGTGGAGCAGGAGGTTGAGGTCGCCCCCGATGCCTTCTTTGAGGTGGAGAGGATCGTCTCAAAGGTCACCGACCAGGCGAAGATCAACAAAATCTTTCTTTACCACAACATCGCCCTCGGGAGAACATTCATGGTGGCCTGACCTCCCGCGGAAGGTTAGCGGAGCTGCGCGCCACTCGACGAGGTATTCGCGGCCTGGAGCGGCGAGCATTTCAAGGCGGGGGCATTCCTCCCGCTGGACCAGTATTTCGTGGACTTCCTCAATTATGTGAGGTTGGCACCATTTCAGCTCCCCCCAACTCTTATCGGTTGTTGGCGGGGTTGAAATACCTATTTTTGAAGCACGAGTGGGAGGTCCCCACTTCAGCGGACATTTTATACTTTTTCTGCCTCAAGGCCAGCCCGGATCAGCGAGGGCGAGGCGACAGGTTTTACTACCTAACCTGGTTCCCCAATACGACCGCGGTCATCGAGCTGCCCAGCCACCCCAATGACTTCAAGGATCAATTCTTCATGTCGACGGGGTTCAGGAATTGCGAGCTCCACTACTTCAATCGTCCTCGTAAGTGTTTTTCATCCTTAGCTCGTAAATTAAGTGTCGTTTTAGCTCCTCCCGCACCCCTTTCTGACTTAGACTAATTCTGCAGTCATCTTCGCGAGGACAGAGAAATCTGTGACCCTCGGGGCCCAATACGAGACGCTGGCGGGCTTGCCCCCCAGCGAGAAAGATTACCGCGTGCTCGTAACAGACGAGACGATGATAACCTGCAAGCTGATTTTCCCAAATCAGACTTTAAATCTCAGGAGGCCCTGGGGGCTTCCCCCAGCTCGCGACACTAGACCCATCATCGTGGAGGAGGTCGTGGGAGATGAAGACGAGGAGGACGAGGGCGACGAAGTTCCCCTCGTGAGGAATAGGAAGCGGGCCTTGAGGTCGCCCAGAGGACGGGCGAGGAGAGGATCCAATCCGGAGCAGCCGCGGGTTCTTCTGGCCAAGGTAACTCTTACATGTTTAGGAGTCTAGATAGGGCCACAACAGACCCTTGGCTGGCTAGGTTCAATCCTAGGCAGCTCGTCCATCGTCACCAAAATGATCCGGACCTGAATACCACCCTGCTCCATTATGTTGACCGGCTTGTGCTGGACTATCAAGATAGCCAGCCTAGGGGTACCGTAGTAGTAGATAACACCCTAGCCTTTAGGTCGATCTTATTCGAGGAGTATGGGACCAACCTTCGTACATGGCCATCACTCCGGAGGGGTGTCGTAGCTCTGGGGCTTAGGCAATACGTAGAGGAATCTAGCCCCGAGTCAGACTCAGACCCAGAACTTGCGCCAGCTCGGGAAGTAATCGACTTAGATTCTTCTTCTAGCTCAGGGGGTAGGATTCCCTTAGTATTCATATACTTTTTATCTTTACCCCTTTGTTTTTGTATCTGTATGGTCGCTAACTCGTACTAACCATGTTTTTGTTTTGACAGAAGAGATGTCTCAGCCCGAGGAGAGCTTGCGAGGTGCGGTCTTCGGGGGGAACCCCTCAGCTGGGCCAAGAATGAAAAGGCCCTGAACATCCAAGAATGCCGCTGGGGTCCCCACCAAGTCTCCGGCTAAGGAGAAGGAGCAAACCCCGGAAGCCTAGGTCGCGGGAGTGATTCTTCCTGCCGCAGGGGGAAACAACATGCCTCCACCCCCTCCGCGAGCTCCAGCCGCCGCCCAGGACGCAGGAACGGAGCTCGGGACTTCAGCGGCTGTACCCTCCGATGTACGCATCCCAGTCAATCCCCAGGACCTGGAGAAGATCCCCGAGGCCTTCCGGGGAACGATGTATGAGTCGATGAACTACGCTGTCAGTCACATATACAGGTTCACCGAGAAGGAGCTCCGGGCCATCGAGACACTGAGCCCGGTGGGCGTGCTGGAGTCTTCATTGGGCATGGCCATGACGGTAAGCTAACTTACTTTTTTGTGGTTTTTATCATTACACTTTGCTCTGCTTTTCCTTCCCTTTTTTCTAAGCCAATTGTCTCTTCAACTTCGCAGAGCGCCGTTGCCCTTCACCGGAGCATCGTCAGGACCAAAACTCAGCTCGAGGACATGAGGAGTGAGCACCAGACTACCCTGCAGGCGGCTAAGGATGCCTTGGCGACTTTGCAGGTCGAGTTGGAAAAAACCCACTCGAAGGTCCAAGAGCTCGAGACCTCTCTCGCCACCTTGCGGACAGACCTAGATGCTGCGAAGACTGAGGTCCAGGTCGCTCAGGCTGCCTTAGAGGCCGAGCGGACAACTTCGGAAAAGTCCATGGAAGATCTGTTCTACCATTGCTGGGTTTACAATCTAGATGCAAACTTCTCCTTCATGTCAGCGAGCCTCTGGGAGAGCTTGCTAGTGAAGTTCCAAGCTCGCCTTGATAAAGAGGCGCCCTCGGAGACCGGGGATGGTTTTGGCGCAGCTGAGCAAGGCGAGACGGCGACCTCCAAGGGGCCACCTGGCGGAGCTTAGGGCGTTTCTTTTCTTGTGTCCTTCAATATTTTTAAATACTTTTTATGTAACCTTTGCATGAGGTGCTTTCACCTCGAGAAAATTTGATTTAACGCTTTCAATTGATCCTCCCCCTTTTTTTTTTACGCGCTTACAATTTCTTGAAAAACTTAGTTCGCGTTAACTTTTATCCATATCTCGAGCTCTTTAAGAAGAACAACGATCAATAGATTTAAATTATCCTCTAAGTTTTATGACCTGGTTAGGACCAGGAACTTAATTTGAAAACTTAGTTTGTGTTAACTTTTATCCATATCTCGAGCTCTTTAAGAAGAACAACAATCAATAGATTTAAATTATCCTCTAAGTTTTATGACCCGGTTAGGACCAGGAACTTATTTTGAAAACTTAGTTCGTGTTAACTTTTATCCATATCTCGAGCTCTTTAAGAAGAACAACGATCAATAGATTTAAATAAACTTCTAAGTTTTATGACCCGGTTAGGACCAGGATCTTATTTTGAAAACTTAGTTCGTGTTAACTTTTATCCATATATCGAGCTCTTTAAGAAGAACAACGATCAATAGATTTAAATCAACTTCTAAGTTTTATGACCCGGTTAGGACCAGGAACTTATTTTGAAAACTTAGTTCGTGTTAACTTTTATCCATATCTCGAGCTCTTTAAGAAGAACAACGATCAATAGATTTAAATAAACTTCTAAGTTTTATGACCCGGTTATATCCAGGATAGGACTTAGTTATCGTTTAATCCTTATCAATATCTCGTGTTTTATAAGAAAAAAAACGGTCAATCAATATGAATCAACTTCTAAGTCATTAAGGAGACCTGGTTATATCCAGGCACCATATGCCCCCCAAGTAACTGGGAAAGGGTCTTTCGTGGTTACTTTAGATTATACTTGCAAACATGTACAAAAAGCTGATTCTCATTCATACATAAAAAGTGGCCTTCCAAGCCTTACAAGTGAATCATTGATAATATTTCTTTAAGTGGATGGCGTTCCAGGTCCGCGGGACCGCCCCTCCATCAAGTCGAGCTAACTTATAAGTTCCCTCCTTAATGATTTCGATGACCTGGTACGGTCCTTCCCAGTTTGGTCCCAAGACTCCATCTTTGGGGTCCTTACCGGCTAAGAAGACTCTCCTTAGAACCAGGTCGCCAACGCTGAAGGCGCGCTTTTTGACTTTGGAATCGAAATAGCAAGTGATATTTTCCTGATAGTGGGCGAGCTGGAGTTGCGAATCCTCTCGCCTTTCGTCAACTAGATCGAGGGAATGGCACAGGAGCTTGTGGTTTCGATCTTGGTCGTAAGACTGGACTCTATGCGAAAGCACCTTAATTTCCATGGGGAGGACTGCCTCACTCCCAAAGGTTAGGGAAAAGGGAGTATGACCCGTAGGAGTCCGATGCGAGGTCCGGTATGCCCATAGGACCTTGGGGAGCTATTCTGGCCAGACCCCCTTTGCTTCGTCTAATCTATTCTTGAGGCTCGCCTTTAGGGTCTTGTTGACAGCTTCGACCTGGCCATTCGCCTGAGGATAGGCCACGGAGGAGAAACTTTTCACAATTCCGTGTCTTTCGCAAAACTCGGTGAACAGGTCGCTGTTGAACTGAGTGCCGTTATCGGAAACGATCTTCTTGGGCAGGCCGAATCGATAGATAATGCTTTTAACCACGAAGTCAAGCACTTTCTTGGAAGTTATCGCCACCAAGGGTTTTGCCTCAGCCCACTTTGTAAAGTAGTCGATGGCCACCACGGCGCGGACCCCGCCCTTTCCAGTGGGGAGGGCGCCAACCAAGTCTATCCCCCAAACAGCAAACGGCCATGGGGACGAGATCATCTTCAGCTCGACTGGAGGAGCTCGGGCAACTGCGGCGAATCGCTGGCACTTGTCGCACTTCTTCACGTATGAGATCGAGTCTTTGGACAGAGTTGGCCAGTAGTACCCCTGCCTCAGGACCTTTAAGGCCAAGCTCTTCCCCCCAGTGTGGTCTCCGCAAAATCCTTCGTGCACTTCCTACAGGATGGCCTTTGCTTCACCTGGAAGAACACACCGGAGGAGAGGTAGGGAGTGCCCATGTCAGTACAACACCCCACCGACTATCGTATACCTAGGAGCTTGGTACAGGACTCGCCGTGCATCGTTACGTCCGTTAGGCAGCTTGCCTTTGGCGAGATATTCAAGGAAGTGGGTCATCCAGGTCGGCCTGGCATTGATCATCTCGACCTCCGTCCTGACATCTTCTACGCTTGGTTTCTCCAAGAATTCGACTGGTACTAGCCCCAAGGTCTCCGTTTCCCCAGAGGTGGCGAGCTTGGCAAGAGCGTCTGCGTTAGCGTTCTGCTCCCGAGGTATCTGTTCGATCGAGCCTCGCTCAAATGCGGACAGCTCAATTTTTACCTTCGCCAGATAGGCGGCCATCTTGGGTCCCCGTGCTTGATATTCGCCCAGGACCTGGTTTACCACGAGCTGGGAGTCACTGAAGCACTGGACGGAGTTCACCTTCAACTCCTGGGCTACCCTTAGCCCAGCCAGCAAAGCTTCGTATTCGGCCTCGTTGTTGGAGGCTTTGAATTCGAATCTCAGCGCTGAGTGGTATCTATGTCCCTCAGGGGATATCAAAATGATTCCAGCTCCGGAGCCGTTCTCGTTGGATGAACCATCTACAAAGACCCTCCACGAAGCCTGGGGCGAGGTGACCTGGGGTGAGTCTTCTGCGGGATCCTCCTGGAATCCCGTGCATTCTGCCATAAAATCGGCTAGGGCCTGACCTTTTATAGCAGTTCGCAGAGTGTACAGAATCTCGAACTGACTGAGTTCGATGGCCCACTTTAACAAACGTCCCGATGCTTCAGGTTTTTGCAAAACCTACCTTAAAGGCTGATCGGTCATGACGTGTATCGAGTGGGACTGGAAGTACGGTCTGAGCTTTCATGAGGCCGTGATAAGGCAGAACGCCAATTTCTCCATCAACGGGTATCGGGATTCAGCCCCGAGAAGTCTCTTGCTGATGTAGTAGACTGGCTTCTGAACTCGATCCTCTTCTCGTACCAATACAACACTAGCTGTGTCCTCAGTAATAGCCAGGTAGAGAAAAAAAGGCTCTCCTGCCTTGGGTTCGGATAGCACGGGCGGCTCAGCCAGATGTGCCTTTAGGTCGAGGAATGCGCTTTCACATTCTACTGACCATTCAAACTCCTTGTTTCCTCGGAGCAGGTTGTAGAAGGGCAAACACTTATCGGTGGACTTGGAAATAAACCGGTTGAGGGCTGCCACTCTTCCTGTCAGGCCTTGGACATCTTTTCGCGACCTGGGCGAAGGAAGCTCGAGCAATGATCTGATCTTGTCAGGGTTCGCCTCGATTCCTCGGGTATTGACTATGAACCCCAGGAATTTCCCTGATGCGACTCCAAAAGTGCATTTCTGTGGATTGAGCCTCATGCCATATTCCCGTAGTATCTTAAAACATTCTTCCAGGTCGGAAACATGGTTATCGGCAGTCTTTGACTTGACTATCATGTCATCAACGTACACTTCCATGTTTTTTCCGATCTGGCCCGCGAACATTCTATTTACTAGCCTTTGGTAGGTAGCTCTGACGTTCTTCAACCCGAACAACATGACCTTGTAACAATAGACGTTGGTCAGGGTCATGAAGCTGGTGTGTTCCTGGTCCGCTGGATTCATCGCGATCTGATTGTAGCCCGAGTACGCGTTCATAAAGGACATGAGCTCGTGCCCTGCCGTGGCATCCACCAACTGATCAATCCTTGGCAATGGAAAGCAATCCTTGGGGCAGGCTTTATTCAGGTCGGAGAAGTCTATGCAAGTCCACCATTTCCCGTTAGGCTTTGGAACTAGCACGGGGTTGGCGACCCAGATTGGAAACTTGGCTTCACAGATGAAGCCACATTTTTTGAGCCGGGCTACTTCTTCTTCTAGGGCTTCAGCCCGGGTTGTTCCTAAACATCTTTGCCTCTGGGACTTGGCGGGAACGCTCTTATCCAGATGAAGTGTATGCATGATGACACTCGAGCTGATTCCCACCATATCCTCGTGGGACCAGGCAAACACGTCTAGGTTATCTCGCAGAAACTTGGCCAGCTCCGCCTTCCTCTTGCTACAGAGGTTTTTCCCGAGCTTGACCATCCGTGATGGATTCTGCAGATCAAGGTTCACTTCCTCGAGCTCCTCAATCGCCTGGAGCTCGGATCTGTCCTCGCCTATTCGGGGGTCAATATCCTCACTTTAGACGACATTTTCCCCCTCGGCGCTTTGAGGTTTTCCAATCTCAGGATCCGCTAAGGGTTCCTGAGATTCCTCTTCACCTCGAATGGCCATTGCCAGCTGCCCGAGTTTAGATTTTCCCTTCATGGAAATGCTGTAGCATTCCCTGGCAGCGAGCTGATCGCCATGGATAGTGCAAATTCCCATCGAAGTAGGGAATTTCATCGAGAGGTGGCGAATTGATGTGACGACCTCGAAAGCTATGAGCGTAGGTCGTCCCAAAATGGCATTGTAGGCAGCGGAGCAGTCAATGACCACGAACTCGAGGAGCTTGGAAACTTTCCGAGATCCTTCACCTAGGGTGATCACCAGCTCGATCGTCCCTATCGTTGTTGATCCTTCTCCCGAAAAACCATACAGCATCATGGAGGTTGCCTTCAACTCGGCGACAGTCAAACCCATCTTCTCTAAGGTGGATCAGAATAGGAGGTTCACCGAACTCCCGTTGTCTATCACTACCCTCCTCACTCTCCGATTGGCGAGCTGGACTGCTACGACCAGAGGATCATTGTGAGGGAACTGGACATGGCCCGCATCTTCCTCCGTAAAAATGATTGGTTGCCTCTCCAATCGCTGCTGCTTTGACTAACGCTATTCCGGGACAAACTCCACTCCGTTATGAGCCTTTAGTTCATTCATGTATCTCTTCTGGGCGCCTCTGCTCATGCCGGCCATGTGCGGACCTCAAGAGATGGTGGATATCTCTCCTCCTTCCACAGGAGGAGGAACATCCTGGTCTACCCGAGAACTGGGCTGACTGGTCGAGATTTCCGGAGCAGGTCGGCTTGCTGGAACCCTATTCCGCGCGTATTGAGCCAAGGGGCCGGCTCGAATGAGAGTCTCGATCTCATCCTTTAGATGCCTACAATCGTTGGTATTGTGGCCAACATCGTTATGAAAACGGCAAAACTTGGAAGTGTCTCTCTTCCCCTTGTGGTGCTTTAATGGCTCCGGCTTCTTCCAGGGGATTCGAGTAGAGTTAGCTAGGAAGATATTCTCCCTAGACTGGGTGAACTCGGTATAAGTCGCGAAGACGGGCTTAAACTTGCTATGGACTTATTCTTCTTTTGACCGTGTTGGCTGCCTTCACCATTCCCCTTTCTTTTTCCTCCTCCGAGCTGGTTGTTCTGTGTGACGTTCTGGGTCGCTGCCACGACCTCCGTCCCCTCCAGCGGGCTTCTCAGGGACCTGGTTGGTCCCTGCAGCAGAAGCTTCGGCTTCTTCCAAGTTGATCCATTCTTGGGCTCTGTTAAGGAATTCGTTAACCGAGCTAACTCCCTTCCTTTGTATATCCTTCCAGAGATCTCCTCCGACGAGGATTCCAGTTCTCATGGCCATGAGCTTGGAGCTATCATCCGCGTCTCTGGCTCGAGCAGCGACGTTCGCAAATCTGCTCAGGTAAGCCTTCAGAGTCTCACCGGGTTGCTGCCTCACGTTAGCCAGGGAGTCGGCGTGAACGCGGGCGGCCTGGGAGGCTCGGAATGCCCTTTTGAAATCTGCCGAGAAAGTCTTCCAGGAGCTGATTGACTGCTTTTTACCTTATTTGAACCACTGCCTGGCAGGCCCAGTCAGTGAGGAAGGGAAGATTAAACATCTCAGCTCGGGGCCGATGTTGTGAGCCATCATCAAGGTGTTGAACATTCCTATATGATCCGATAGGTCTTCGTCTCCATTGAACTTTGACAGGTGCGACATACGGAAGCCAGGCGGGTACGCCGTTGCTGTTATACTGGGGGCGAAGAGTTCCATCTCGTCCCCTGAATCGTACTCATCTTTTTCTTTTTCCGTCAGGAGCTTCCTCATCAGCTCCTCCATCTGAGTTAGGCGTTCGAGGGTTTGGTCCTGGTGTCCTTGGTTATTTCGGGACTGCTCGACAGCTCCGGATCCATTATACATATTTGGTGGGTTATTGCCCCTCCTATCTTGAGATAGGTTATTTGGGGCATTCCCTTCGTTACGTACTTCGGACAGGGCCCCCCCTGAGCAAGCATGGCTGTCTTTCCCACCTGCTCCCCTCTATGGGAGTTGAGGCGATCTCGAAGGTCGCCTCCTTGGGTGACTCGAGGACTTTGCGCGGAACTCAAACGCTGGCACAGGTCTCCCCCAGAGAGATCACTCCGGCGACTGCTGGTCCAGTGGCTCCTGCTAGATAGGCTTGGAGTCCGCCTTTGGTGGTGAGGACCTGGGCTTTCCCCTAGCGCCCTGCTACGCCGGGAAGGTTCAGCTGATGGCAGATCTCTCCTGCTACTTCCGTAAGCAGGAATATCTCGAACGGGTCGAGGAGGAGACGGATATCTGATCAGAGACAGAGGATGCCTGACTGGAGAGGCGATCCTGGTTCTGTTAGGTCGGATTAGATTCGGTGGGGGCCTTTCAGCCCTGCCGACCCGCTGGTCTCGCGCCTGGCGATCTGGACGAGGCGCAGGACGGTTGTTGGGGACAGGCTGATGCTGTGAGCTCTCCCCG
Source organism: Humulus lupulus (assembly GCF_963169125.1). Lineage (NCBI taxonomy): Eukaryota > Viridiplantae > Streptophyta > Magnoliopsida > Rosales > Cannabaceae > Humulus > Humulus lupulus. The sequence goes on from NC_084798.1 coordinate 60,245,910, forward strand.
GATCTCCTTCGGGAATTTCCTCGAGCTCTCCTGGCACTCTCGAGGATGGTTGGGAGCTAGGAGTCGACGTTCTGACCGAACGGCTGTATTGCTGTTGTTCGGCTCTAGGCATTCCTCTGAAGTCTGCCTCTCAATGGTGTGATGAAGGAGTGGAGTTGGGCATCGGAAGTCTGTCTGAACGGCTACGCCTGGACCGATTACCCAGGCGAGACTTAGAAGCCTCGCCTTGCCTCTCTCCGACGTTAACGTCGGTTGTGAGAGGGGGTAGTCAAGCTAGCACATCCTTGATCTGCTAACTAGCTATTGCTAGCTGGCTCCTCAGCTGAGCATTCTCCATTTCCACCGCAGTGTAATAACATGGGTTTGGGTTAGGCGGTCGAGGTGCTGAACTTCCAGTATCATCTTGGCCCGTCGGCTGTTTTCCTGGCCGCTGCTGGACTTTAGGAACTTGCTCACCAGGGGTGGCAGTATGATGAGCCTCCTGCCCATCATGTTGCTCTGCCTCGTTACCGTGCCTGGATCTAGTTGTCATCATAGTTGGATGTTTGCGACAGCACTGAATCGAACTTCCTCTCAATGAAAGCACCAAACTGTGGACGCGGTTCTTCGCCAACAGGTAATTAAGAGAAGAAGAGAAAGGGATTAGTGCTAATAATGAACCGAAACAGATATGTGATCTTAGGAAATGGAATGGTAACTCAAGACACGGTTTTTAAGTGGTTCAAAGGTTAAAATCCTTCTACTCCACTAGTCAATATTATTGCTCTATTCTGGGTATATGATTACAGGATATTTCTTACAAGAGATAATCCAATCTCTATTAATTCCCAGGGTCTCCATATTTATAGGAGAAGGCACCTGGGAGTTGGTAAGAAGGTCATCCCGTGACCTTCTTACCTATCATATCAACTCTGTGACATTCATGATTAATTCCTAAACCTGACACATAAGTGTGGTCAAATCAATAGGTAAGAAGATAATGGGCCGCACGGCCCAACCCAGTCGTGGGTGTCTGAATACGCACGTTCCTGCTGCGTGTCCGAGAAGTCAGGGGCGTATCAGACATGTGCACTCTGATATATGCACGTTTACCTTGCGTGTGTTGACTTTACAAAGGGTCATAGCCTCCATATCCAGCTCGTACCACGAGCTGGATACTTAACTAGACCTTCGGCCTTCAGAGTCCAGACTCAGGTCGTAGGCAATCTTGGCGAACCCTTGGGTTACCTCGAGCTAAGGAGGTACGACCTTATGATGGAAGCTCTGGTCTTGGGGATGTCCACGAGATAATCATGATTAGGTCGCAGCTCAGCCCGTGGGAAAATCAGGGCGTACAGTGTCAGTTGCCCAAAATCAGGGTCAACATTCTGGTGCTTTCATTGAGAGCTTGCTTTGTCACCGTTGAGAAGACCAATGGCGAAAACTGCAAGGAAAGCTGGACAGGCGGCCGCCGCTGCACCATCAAACCCTCCTCCTCCTCCTGGAAGCGTGGCTGAGGACGAGCCACATTTAGACTTTGAGGAGGAAGAAATGGATGATGCAACGCTGAAGAGTACTTTGGGGGTGTTGCATGAAGAGCTGGCCAATTTGAGGGCCGGCCAAGAAAGCGCTGCCGAAATCATGGCGTGGCAGTAGCAAGAAATCGAACGGCAGTGCGCGGAGTTAAGCGAGAGGCAGGCGGAGATGGACCGCCGCCAGAGCGAAGCCATGGCAGCCCTCGAGGCAGCCTTGCAATTGGCTAGGAATCAGGCTGCACCTGCCTCACAGCCTGATCAACCAGAAAATGGGCCACCCCAAAGGGGTCCTAATCCTAGCCCACCTATCCAACCCTCGAGCCCGCAAAGGCCCGAACAACCTCAGGTGCCCCATGACGATGTCTCGCCGGACCCTGAGGCATAGCCTCCATCCCAAGCTGGTCGCAGCAATCCCCCACGTCAGAGGTAGAATAGGACCGAGCATCAGCCTCACAGTCCTAGACGCTAGAGGGGCGATGAGCCAAACTTGCCGAACAGAGGTCAGTATCCTCCTGGTGACAGGAGGAACTCAGAGTTAGGATCTGCGGTCCGGGGTCCCCCATGGCATGATAATGCACGAGGACACAACGACCAGCGCATGCCACCCTCTAACGCTCAGGACGCTTTAGCCCAGGATGGAAATCGAGGGAACAGTCGATCCCACCATAGCCAGTCAAGATTCAGAGATGGCCATGGGTATAATGAAGCCGACTCAGGCAAAGGAAATGCCGGTCGAAGGAATGAAGGAAGAGGTGGAGGCAGGAGCCAGATTCCTCAAGATAACCAACCTAACAGACGGGATGCTGGGGGGCAGCCCAGGCAAAATAATGTCTTCAACTGACTCGGAGCTAGCGAGCAGCGGAGAAGAGATGAGGACTTGAGAGATGTACTCAACGATCGCCGCGAGCGACATAGCAAGAACATTCCCCCAGCAACAGAGGCCACATCGATTCCTGTCGCTGTACAGGCCCAGATAGATGCCCTCAACCAGGCAGTACAATAGCTGGTCGGGGGAAGAACATCTCATATCGACCACGACAAGAGGAAAGGCACTCCTTTTGTCCAGAGGATAGCTATGGCAGAGACTCCTAGCAAGTTTAAAATGCCTACGCTTTCGAACTTTGATGGGTACGGTGACCCAGTATCTCACGTCAATAACTTTGAGATACAAATGGACATTCAGAAAGTGTCCGAAGATGCTCGGTGCAAGATCTTCCCTGCAACACTTTCTGATGCCGCGCAGGAGTGGTTTTTTAAGTTCCTTCCTGCAAGCATAGTTTCCTGGGAGATGTTCGTAAGGGAGTTTTACGGACAATTCTACGCAGGCCGTGTGCATCCGACCGAGGCAAACCAGCTGGTTGAAATTTTCCAGCAGGATGGAGAATCACTGAAGGACTACATCCAGCGCTTTATGCGAGCAGCAGCTGGAGCGAAAACAATGGGGGATGAAGGCAAAATGATGGCCATAACCGCAGGAGTTAGGCATTGCTCCCCCTTCTGGAAAAGCCTTCGCAAAGATGGAGTTAGAACTACCCAGGAATTCTTGGACCGGGCTAATCGTTACATCAAGCTCGAAGATGCCATTGCCGACGATGGAAAGCCCTCAAGCAAGGATAAGAAAGCAGCCAAGCCCTCCAAAGCCGCCAATGGGTCCAGACCTAACGGCAATGGCAAAGGCAACGGGAACGGTAACGGCAATGGCAAGAATGGTGGAAAACGGCCACACAATGAGCCTTCCACCTCCGACAACAAACGAGCCAATGGTAATCGTTATGAACCTCGGTTCACTAACTACACTGCCCTCGTTGAGTCTCGGGGAGAGGTTTATCAGGCCATGAGTTCCAGTGTGCCTTACAAAAAGCCTGCCCCCATTCGAAAGGACATTTCGAAAAAAGACACTTCCAAGTTCTGTCGTTATCATAACAATTACGGACATGACACCAACGAATGCAACCAGTTAAAAGACGAAATCGAATTCCTTATTAGACAGGGACACTTGAGAAGATACGTACAGGCCTCAGGAAATTCCCAACGAGAAGCTCCAGGTGGCAACGAGCAGGCACCCACACGCCAACGCTCGCCACCTTTGCAGCCTGCCCCCGTGACTAGCACACTGTTAACCATTTGTGGAGGCCCGCACCTCGCGGGAAATAGTGGAAAGGCCAGGGAACAATACGCTCGGACTCTGCGCCACGACCAGGACATCGAGATGATGTTTGTGGAGGACCGCGCGCTAAAGAAGGCTCGATCAGAAGAGGGTGAGATAACCCTCTCTGATAGCGATGCCCAGAATGTTCGGTTCCCACATTCTAATTCGCTGGTCGTGGATATCCAAATGGCCAACATAATGGTGAAGAGAGTGCTAGTCGATACAGGAAGTTCGGTGAATATCCTGTATAAGTCTTCGCTAGAACGCATGAAATTGTCTGTTAAGGACCTGGAGCCCTGCAACCAAACAATATACGGCTTCTCTGGTGAAGGACTCGCCCCCACCGGATCAATCAGACTGCCAGTAACGACAGGTACAACGCCTGCTACCAGGACATTACTCGCTACTTTTGTAGTAGTCGATTGTCCTTCGACGTACAATGCCGTCATTGGAAGGCCTATACTGGTTGATCTACGGGCCGTCATCTCTATGTGGCACTTAGCCATGAAGTTCCCGACAGACGCAGGGGTAGGATGCGTGTTGGGGAACCAGAGAGAAGCCAGAGAGTGCTACAACGCCTCAATCGCAAAGGCGAAAAAGGGAACATCAAAGAGCACTACCTCAGATAAGTTACAGATGACGATCAATACACAAGCCCAATTCGGTGATGAAGTCACCAAATAGGGTGTTGCCCAAAGCGAGGATAGAGATCTAGATCCTCGCTTTGGGGATTTTGAAGAAAACGTTGAAGCCATCGAGGACCTGGAAGAGGTCCAACTCGACGAAAAAGACCCGACCAAAGTAGTAAAGGTCGGGAAAAACTTAGAACCAACCACAAAGCACGCACTGGTGGAATTTTCGCGGAAGAACCAGGAGGATTTTGTCTGGTCGCACAAAGACATGGCTGGGATAGACCCTGCAGTTATCAGCCATGTCCTGAACATAGACAAGACTTTTCCACCCGTGCAACAAAAAAGAAGGCTGCTCGATAAGGATCGATCGAGAGCCTTAAAAGAAGAAGTCGAAAGATTAAAGGAGAATGGGTTCATCAGGGTGGCATTTTATCCATCGTGGGTCTCCAATCCAGTGCTGGTTCCCAAGCCTAATGGCAAATGGCGAACCTGCGTGGATTTTACAGACCTCAATAAAGCCTGCCTAAAGGATTGCTTCCCACTCCCAAGAATCGACCAGCTGGTCGATGCTACTGCAGGACACGAGATCCTCTCCTTCATGGATGCATATTTGGGCTACAATCAGATAAGCATGCATCCCCCTGATGAGGATCACACCAGCTTTTGGACCGATACGGGCTTATACTGTTATAGAGTAATGCCCTTCGGACTGAAAAACGCAGGTGCGACTTACCAGCGGTTAGTCAATCACATGTTTAAAGAGCTGATCGGGATAAACATGGAGGTATACATGGATGACATGCTGGTAAAGTCTAAAAAGGCAGAAGTACATGTGAAGGATTTACAAGAGTGCTTTGATGTATTGAACGAATACCAAATGAAGCTAAATCCCCTCAAATGTTCCTTCGGAGTTGGATCAGGGAAGTTTTTGGGGTTCATTGTAAACTCAAGAGGAATCGAGGCCAACCCCGACAAGATAAAAGCCCTGATCGACATGAAATCGCCAGAAAGGATCAAAGATGTACAAAGTTTAACCGAGAGAATCGCAGCCCTAAGCAGATTTATTTCAAGGTCAACAAACAAATGCGTCCCTTTCTTCAATCTACTTAGGGGCAATAAGAAGTTCGAATGGACAGGAGACTGCGAGCAAGCTTTCCAGACCTTGAAAGCCCATATGGCACAGCCTCCCATTTTATCAAAGCCAATCGAAGGAGAAACTTTGTTATTTACCTGGCGATCACTGAAGTTGCTGCAAGCGCGGTGCTAGTACGAGAGGAAGAAGGCGTACAAAAAGCAGTTTACTATGTTAGCAAGAGGCTGATCGGGGCAGAACTAAGATATCCACCCATTGAAAGGTTAGCATATTGCTTAATCCTGGCCTCAAGGAAACTACGCCTTTACTTTCAAGCCCATCCTATCACAGTGCTAACCGACCATCCCCTTCGGCAAGTCCTCCAAAAACCAGAGGCGGCTGGGCGGTTATTAAAATGGGCAGTAGAACTAGGGCAGTTCAATATCACATATTCACTGCGAGCAGCAGTAAAAGGACAAGTCTTGGCTGATCTTATTGCAGAGTTCATAGAACTCCCAGACAGCGAGCAGTGCGAACTGCCTAGCGCGCCTGAGCCTTAAGAGAAAGCTCCTTCGTGGAAGTTATTCACGGATGGATCGTCCAACGAATCCCACGCTGGAGTGGGAGTGATATTGATAACGCCGAAAGGGCATCAATTTCACTGCGCCATTAGGTTCGACTTCACCGCGTCGAATAATGAAGCCGAATACGAAGCACTCCTCGCTGGATTGAGAATGGCGAAAGACATGAGCATAAAGACGCTTGATATTTACAGCGACTCACAGCTGGTGGTGAATCAAGTTCTAGGGGAATATCAAGCGTGAGGCTTAAAAATGGTAGCCTACTTGAATAAAACTAAAGACCTGCTAGCCCAGTTCACGAAGTATACCCTCTAGCAAATACCGCGGGATCAGAATTCAATTACAGATGCCTTAGCTAAACTCGCGAGCGCGAGAGGTGCTGACACTTTGAACATTGTGCCAGTAGAAAGATTGAGTGAGCCAAGCATACGAGCAATAGAAGCCAATATGGAAATTCGAATGGAAGATACATGGATGGCACCTTACTTGGAGTATCTAACAAAAGGTGTATTACCATCGGATAGGAACAAGGCCAAAACTCTACGAAGGCAGGCCGCTAGGTACATACTGGTCGATGGTGTTATGTACCGAAGAGGATATTCCATGCCACTACTTAGGTGTGTTACACCAAAAAAAGCTAAGGAACTCATGAAAGAGGTGCATGAAGGCTTCTGCGGGGATCACGCTGGGGGGCACAGTTTGGCAAAGAAGATTCTAAGGCAAGGCTACTTCTGGCCAACTATGAACGAAGATTCGATGGAGTTTGTACGAAGATGCGATAAATGTCAAAGGTTCTCCAAAATTCCACGAGCAGCTCCAAACGAGTTGAAACAGATGCAGAGTCCGTGGCCTTTTGCGGTATAGGGGATAGATTTAATTGGATCCCTGCCAATGGGAAAAGGCGGAGTAAAGTACGCAGTCGTGGCAGTTGATTACTTCACCAAATGGGTCGAAGCTGAACCACTCGCTACCATAACGACCAAGAAGGTTCTTGACTTTGTCATCAAGAACATTGTTTGCCGATATGGTTTGCCCCAAAAGATAGTTTCAGACAACAGAACCCAATTTGACAGCGACTTATTCACCGACTTTTGCGAAAGGCACGGTGTTATTAAAAGCTTTTTGTCGGTTGCGCATCCCCAAGTAAATGGGCAGGTCGAGGCCGTGAATAAAACTCTTAAGGACACCCTGCAGAAGAGGCTTGAAGACGCTAAAGGAGCATGGCCAGAGCAGCTGCCTGAAGTCCTCTGGTCGTATAGAACGTCTCACCGAACAGCGACGGGTCATACCCCATTTTCCTTAGCCTACGAATATGAGGCTATCTTACCTGTCGAGTTAGATCCCCCCTCACATCGACGCTTAACATATGACCAGGACCAGAACAGCCAACTAATGATGGAGTCCCTAGACTCGATTGACGAGATACGGGAAAAAGCCCAACTCTGAGTTGCTATGTACCAGCGAAAGGTCGCCCGGTACTTTAACTCAAAAGTAAAAGAAAGAAAATTCAACGTCGGTGACTTGGTGCTACGACGAGTTTTCTTAAATATCCGTGACCCCACTGCTGGAGTACTCGGACCTAATTGGGAAGGACCTTACCAGGTTGAAGAAGTCCTTCACCCGGGCACCTACAAACTTGCACGCCTAAACGGAGATCTCATTCCACGTTATTGGAATGGAGAACACCTGCGCAAGTATTATCAATAAACAATCCTTTTTAAAGGACTGGCTTGTATTAAATTCTACTTTTTACAAGTTTTGCAAAAAGGGTTAGCCACGTTGTATGGCTAATCGCTTATAAATGTAAGATCTTTTTTAAGATCACTCGTAAAGACATGTTTAGTCCATTTTTAACACGGGATTATAAGGGACTGTGCGCAGCCAGTCATTCTTGCTAGCTTTTGTGAATTTAATTTTACAAGTATCTGTTCATTACGTGTGTTGTTTTGCTGTATTGTGTTAAATTTTGCATCGAGCAGTAATGTTCGCACAGGTCGTGGTCAAGGCAAGTGACCAAGGACCTAAAGCTCCTCGATCACTTGGGAGGCATATAAGGTACATCGATAGCAAAGCATACCACAAGGTATGTAAACACATCAACAAAATAAGTGAAAGCATGCTACGGTACTTAGAGTATTTTTCAAAATTTATGATTTTGTTAAATCAAACCAAAGTACTATGCTAAGTTCGGTCATGCGAACAGGTATTATAATAAAAGATTATAATATCAAAGGCAAACGTTTACACAACGAGCATCAGTGCTCGGATGTAAAAATAGAATTAAAAGGAATAAAAACCTTTACACCGCGAGCAGTATTTCTCGGATGTAATTGTTCAAGCATAAGCAAAAGAGCTGCCCTCGCAACAATAAAATTTAAAAAGATTGTCTTTACAAAAGACCCGTGGGCCATAAAGCGAAAAAAGAAAAAAATAAATATTAATTTTGCTGGGGGGCAGGAGGGTCTTCTGGATTGGGAGCGTTTTGATCAGCCGGAGGTTTAGCCACAGCAGCAGCAGGAGGAGTTTGGGCCTTAGCTTTTTCTTCTGCCTCCAGCCGAGCAACGCACTGCGTCATCAGCGTCTTTTGCAATTGCTCGGAGAGATAGCTAATGTCTGCCTCCCGATTGTGCTTCCAGAAGTCGTAGAAGCAAAGGAAGGTGGCTTCCTTATACTTCTTCAGATTTTTAACTCTGTCCTCCTCGAGCTCACGCAGCCGTTCCTCAAGCTTCTTTACCTCTTCCCTACTGGCGGTCAGGTCGAGTGTGAGCTGTTTGCACTCTTGGGAGTTGAGTTTGCAGTTCTCCTTCCATTTGTGCCGCTCGTCGATGGCTTTGTTCCGGGCCGCTTCACTCTCTTGGAGCTCTCGGGTAAGAGTGGATTGGTCCTCGCATAGCTGCTCGTTCAGCTTAACCAGCTCCTTGTTCTCCGCGAGCAGCTTAGCCTTCTCATCCTCAAGCGCTTGCATGGCCTGGGAAAGCCTGGAGTCAAAGTTCCTCTCTCGAGAGACCATTTCCCCAGAACGACGCCAGCTAGCAGTCAAGGACAAGAACCCCTGAAGAAAAAAAAAAGAGTTAAGAAAGGAAGGTTAGCATAAATGACAAAGCAGCGAAAGACGACTTACACTGGCTATCTCGTTCAGCCCCCTGTTAATGATTTCATTGATATCCATCGTGGCAGTGTTAGTGATGGCGACCTGGGCGCGCTTATGCTTGGAGAGCCGATATAATCTCTCACTGGCCATGCCAACTATGTGGCTGGGCAGGGAGCCTTCGGACAATTGGTCCGTGGTCTCTTTGTCTGCGGCCCTTGAGGAAGGCCGAGGGTCCGCAGGCGTGGGAGTTTGTTGCTCGGGGGCAGGCGGGTGTGTTAAGTCCTCTTTGGAGGGGGCGTCAGTGGGAGCTTCTTCTGTTCGAACCTTCTTCGAAGGGGTCTTGCTACTTTCCCCACGAGCTCTTTTACTGTCCTTCTTCGGAGCAGAAGCTTCGGCAGCAGCTTGGTAGTGTGCAAAGAAGTCTCCGGAGTCCATGCCTGCACAAAGAATGACATTTAAAATGATGAGATTAAAGGATCATGGAGAAACAAAGGTTAGAGTATCAGAGTTGCAAAAGTAAGGTACCCGAGCTACACCTACTGGTCGTAACATTTTCTACTGAACTACCTAGTTCCTGGAAGAAATCTGAATTTAAAGAAGGAGCATTCCTAAAGTTTTCATCCCCATCAAACAGGTGGATGGGAATGGGAAAGTTATTTAAAAACGAAAATGGTGTACCGTATACATCCGACGAGTCGTTAGACTGTTCGGCCGACTCAACAACCTTTTGTTTCCCCTTGCCCTTGGGGACCGACAGATCTGCTACTCGGTGGGAGTAGCAGGTTCCCTGATTGTAACCCCAGTTGGCCTCCTCCTAGGAGGGGGTGACTGAGGTTGCTGTTCGGGACCCTGCTCGCGTCCCACGCCAGCATGGACACCACCCGCCGCAGGTTCGCTGGTCGCAGGAGGGGAGCCCTTAAGGCCAGGTAACCTAAGGTTAGCTTCAGTGATCAAGTTTTTCACACTCTTAGCAGCATTGGACATACTGGCTAAGAGTGCCGCCCTCGACTCCATTCCTGGAGTGGGGGTCGGGCGCAACCATGGACCTGGAGTACAGTGGAACAGTAGAGTATTATGACAAGAAGAAATTTAAAGGGCAAGAACTACTGGTTTAAGGCTCGTTATTCCCCTTACTTCCTCCGGTGAATGCCAGGTTGGCCGCAGCAATGTCAGGTGTGAGGAAGTATTCTAGATGATACTTCCCCACATTGGAGATATGGGTGGTCTCGGACAGAAACGTGCGTCCGGTCTCCTGATGGAAAAAATGGAAGAACCTCGTACAGTCTTGGTTGGGGTTGGATTTAAGGTCAAATATATAATTGACCTCATGAGGAGAGGGAGCTGGCCATTTTTTGAGTTTGTAAAGGATATAGAGCGCAGTTAGCATCCTATATTCGTTCGGGGTAATCTGAAAAGGGGCCACCCCGAAGTAATTAGCCACCCCTTGGAAATATGAATGCAGAGGCAAGGTGGCACCCACCTCGATATGGTATCTCGACCAGGCGCTATAAGCCCCCCCTGGCAGGTTGGCTCGCTGGTCGACGGAAGGTCTGACTAGGGTCACCCCTGTCAGATTGTACTTAGTTAAATAATTGGAGACCATGCGAATGGTCACCGTGCTTGGAGATACCACGTGCCACTCGACAGCCTGCTGGTCGGCATGACGAGGACGGGCACGTGCCTGAACTTCGGTCTCAGGAGGGAATTCTCCTCGACCACTGGTCGAGGGGGCATCAGTAGGAGGCTGACTTGGAGAAGGGTTGCGTCTTTTTCTAGCCTTGGTTTTTGTTCTGGCCATTTTCTGGGTAGGAGCTGGTGGAGGATTTGGGTTAGAACGTGAGAATGGAATTTCTGGAATCAACGTGGATGGATTCTCTTTGCCTTCGAGCAGTTGGGCTAAGAGTTCATCTTCGATAGGTCTTTCTCCTCCCCAAGGGTCTTGCATATGAACTGCAAACAGACAATGGAGGAGATAAGACAATCCGCGAAGTAGTGTGGGGAAGCTGGGATAACGTTGCTCGTGCCTAAATAGCCAGCAACATCCTAATCCTACGCTAACTTCAACGTGGGTAAATAAATACAAAAAAGGGAAAGAAGAACGTTTTCTGGACAGAACCTTTTTCAACTCCTAAGGGGCGGGAAAATTTTTCAGTTTTTTTCATCTAGCTTAAAGGTTGAACCTTTCGACAACCTAACGTCCCAAATCAGAAACTCTATCTATCAAAGTACTGATCTAACCCATACAAGGTATAAAGATGCACTTATGCAGAATATTAGGTGATTTATATCAAAAACCCTAAAAACCCTATTCAAGAACGCAGACACATCAAGGCACAAAAATAGCATGCATGGCATAATACAGAGCTTAAGGGATGGAATCCTTACCTGAGAGAAGGAGGAAATTCAGAAGAAAATGAAAACTTAAGGCGGAAGACCTGTGGCACGACGTCGGACTGGTTTTTGAAGCTCTGAACACTGGTGCAAGTTCTTGAAAATTTTGGCAAAAATGACGGGTAAAGGTTTCTTGAAAAAGAAGAAATGCTACTTATAAAGATCAAAGGTGTAGACAAAAGGCGGTAATCATCACTTCCCACTTTCGAAACGTGGGGAAGTGGACAAGCCGTCAGATTGCCTTTTTGGAAACCGAAAAGACTTGATTAGACATAATTATGTCTCAGTTTTCGAAAATGCATGAGGATTCTGACAGACGTGGGGAGACGAACGGTTGTTCTCTTAAGTTTCTTTATTACTGGCCGCATTAAACAAACTTGGGGGGAAAATGTTATCCCAAAAATCAGAAGTGAATGGCATGGCAGGAATTAAATACACGTGACTGACACCTGGCAAAACCTGTGTTCGACTATCGACCAGGAAGGTGTTCGGCGTTACGCAGTTGGTCTCTTCATACGACCAGTCTGGTCGTAGGCACGTAACACGCGGAGGAAATCTTAGGCAGTTATGATGGAATCCAAATTTCTCTCCCATGATTTCCTGAGTATCCGATTATTTAGGAAATAATATTTGTAACAAATCAATGTAAATCTTCCCTGAGCTTATAAATAGAAGAAGAGGGCTCAGGGAAGGGGATCTGATCCCTTTTTTCTTTTTCTGACTTCTAAATTGTTTAAGTTTAGAATTATCATATCAATCATATTGTATTGTTCTTCCGAGGTTAGTGAAACTCATTGAACCCTAGTTCTTTGATCACTCCTTTGAATCCAACATCAATAACAATCTAAGTGGACGTAGGTTATTACCAGATCCTGGGGCTGAACCACTATAAAATATCGTGTTCTTATTATTTTCGCTATTACGTTCTTTTCAACGCATTCATCCACGTCAAGCATATTTTGACTCCGTGTCAGTGACCCAAAATCAGGGTCAACAATCTGTATTTTGGAAATTTTGTAAACAGACTTTTAAACGCTAATTCTTTTGGGATCCCATGTGTAAATGTTTAATTATATAGAAAGTATCTTTTGAGACCAAAACCTTTTAACCCTAGTACATTAATCACTTTAGAAATCATGTTTTTAACTGATTGGCTTGATTAGCAATTCATGCACCTTTACAAATACACAGTGTAGCGGTCTTGGCTATCCAGGGCGTTACAGTTTGATTGAGTTGACTTTTACATTTATAGTTGTCCCGATGTCGATATTTTTACGTTAGCTTTAAACATTTCATTGAGAGAAACTAACTTTGAAATTTTAAATTCGAATGAGTTTTGATAACTTGGGATATGTTGTTAGTTTTATTTGGATTTTAAATTTTATTTGCATAAATTGAGATGGGGAATCATGGTCTGAATATGAGTTGTGAGCAAATTGGTGTTTGTGTATATTGATTGTGTTCAAATTGGGTATTAATTATGATTTGCAAAAATTGATTTGAATCAATGGTCCAACTGTATTTTATTTCTTTTACTTTGAGTTTTACTTTTACTTTTTTTATTTTGAATTTTAAGGTTATTTGTGTTCAATTTGTTAGCATATAAATGGTGTCCATTTCTACATGTGTTGATGCTGGTGCAGGTTTGGCTTTTGTTATCATTATGATTTGTATATTGATTCTAGAATTTTGTTTTATGTAAATGTGCTTGGTTGGTAGACATGGTTTTCTAAGATATTAAGATCCAATTGGTTTCATTTGTCTATATAATTTCAGGTTTATGGTAACCATTTCATGTAGATTACATGAAAAGTTTATGTATTTGTGATATAGATAAACCTTATTTTTGAAAGAGTAGCTCATGTTTTTTGACAAGAGCATCTAAATAAGATTGGTTAACCAAAACCAGTACATATCAAGTAGATCTTTAAACATAGTCTATGTCATATATTTATTTTTGAATAATATTGTAGTTACGTATTTATTTGTTCATTAATTTTTACAATGATTTTGTTAGATGGAGGGCCATTTAATGCATGCATTTCCAATCGAATATATCAAGAAATGAGTGTTGGGGTGGTTGATCCAAGTCTAATAAAATTTAGAAGCAGAAGGTATTATAGTAATACTCATTTCAAATGAAATTGGAGATGCTTCTTAAGTATATGTAGTAACTTCTAAATTTGGAGAAGCTTTTTGGGACATGCTTTCTTGAAGACTTAATGAAATTGACTACCACATCTTTTCAGGCTTTTCTATTTAGTTGCTATAGTTCAAAACAAGATAGTCAAGTTATACCTTATGCTCTTTGTAGTTCAGTCCAACCAGTGATCAAGCTTGGCATTTTTTTTACGGTGCAACCTGTTAGCATAATCCTTTTTGTTGCTATCATGACTACACTAGGCATGATTCTATAGCTTGATTTCTTATAAGTTTTTCACCATGTCATTTTAACTACGGATAGCAAAACAATTTTTCTTATAATTTTAGATACAATGATTTTGAAATTGTTTTTTTTTTTATTATTTTGGTCTACTTTTGAAATGGCATGTTGCTTGCAAAAACTTAGGAGCGACAAACTTTTCTAGTTTAATCAATGGCCGTCCCCTATTTTTTAGCTTGCGACATTTAAATGATGAGTACTTCCATCTATTATGGTGTATTAAGCATTTCCATCTGTTTTATGTTAATTTTGTTTGCTTGTAGGGTCTGCTTTTGTTTACAACTTGAGCTATAGCTACATTTTGATCTCTGTTTCAGGTTCCTGTTAGTGGTATCTTTTATGCTCTGCAACTAGTTTTGTTTTCTATTTTGTATTCTTCTACATTATTAGTATTTTTGTTATTTTATATACTCAAATGACTATAGTACAATTAAAATGGATTATGTTTTAATATTTCAAAATATCACTACGAGTGTAAATAGAATTATTGATCACATGTGCTGATGCTTTTAACCTTTGAAAAATGGCACTACTAAATTTCTTTTTATTTAAGTCTTTTAACTCTAAAGCTAAAATGGTAGCTACAAAGGGGATGCCTCCCAAAGACTAGGAGCCTAAGACAATTGGCATCTAATTATATATCTGAATGCTTTGTCTATGCTTTGTGCATTTGCATTGGTACTATTCTATTATGCAATGTCCTATATGATATTTGAATTTGATGTGTATGGCTTTGTTTTTCCATGAAATAAAGTTAGTATTTGATTCCCTAATGCGCAACAAATAAATCATGGTGATTAAGTTGTGAAATCCTCCCCCCCTCATCATTTTCTATAAGTTTTTTCATATGATATTTTAAATATAGTATTTGTTTCTTATTAAGTAGAAGCGAGCGACTAAAAATTCCATTATTGATTAAGGATAAATTCTGTTTAAGCCATGTTATCACAGTGGTGAAAGAAATGAAATGAGAATTAAAATTTTTCATGTTTCTTAAATTTGTAATTCTATTTTATTACTTCTCTTTTTGCCTGAAATACTCAATTAATCATTGCCTTTTGGCCCAACTATTTATCTCAAATTGCTCAACATGGTACGTATTTATCTCAGTTTTTTTATAAGTTGGTCAAATTGTTTGATATAGGATAGGAGAGCAAGAACAAAATTTAGACAGTAGCAAATGATAAAGTTTGATATTGTTCAGAGAATGAAAAAGAGATATCTGAAACTTTGAGAAGTAATTGTTATATATATACATTCACATTTCTTTTGAGTATCTTATTGACTTTGTTGTGTACTACATATTTACTATTTTGTTTATTCTCTCCTAACTATTCTTGGGCATCAATTTGCATTCCCTAGTAGGTTAAAAAACATGACATTAAGGACAAGAAAACCATGGGAACAATGCCTTAGGCTTTGATTCTTATCAATTTCACAACTAAGGTATCATATCTCAATAGTCACTTGTCTCAGTTTATCTTGCTTATACATGACAAATATATTATGCATTAAGAAAGTAGAGAATGTTGCCTAATTTTTTTTAAACCTGGGAACTTCTATTTAGTTTTTTGTGTTGTGGGATTGAGTTTCTTGTGTTTCTTGCGTAATTGTCAATACATATAAATATATATGTCATGTAGGAGAAGAAAGAAAATGAACTTCATATCATTGTTTGTCCTGTTATAAATTCGTTAATCATGTCTAGACAACTCAATTATGCATCAAAAAGTAACTTTTTTTCTTTGGTTGTCTTTCCAAATATAAATTCCAATTAGGACATTGCATATTATATAAAGGAAGATGCATAGAACTTTTAAAGAGTAGTTACTATTAATTAAGTGTAGTGAGATATTATTTGGTTGTCATGCTAGTCACTTGTCGCTCCTTAGTGACTCTCATTGGTCTATTTTTCCATTTCTGTCTTGTCTTCTCTGTGGAGCCTATTTTTTCTTAAGTTTTGTTAGTCCTGTTTCTGCTCTGATGTTGTTCTATTTGTTGTTAGCTTTATTCTATCTTATGTTTTATAGGGGTATTGTTATGGGAAGTTTACACTACTACAAAAAATATTTTTTAGGACTAGCATTGCGAGTCCTAAAAAAGTTTTTAGGACTTGCGGGGCGCAAGTCCTCTATTTGAGAGCCTTAAAAACTGAGGTTTTTTAGGACTCGCATTGAGAGTCCTAAAAACTCCTGTTGAGTGTCTTTAAGTAAGTTTTTAGGACTCACGAATCGGGTTGAGTGCCTAAAAGATCCTATTGAGTATCTTTAAATTAAGATTTTAGGACTCGCTTTGCATGCCCTTAAAAGTATTTTTAAAAATAAAAAAAAAAGATGCAACTACAATTTTCATTTTGATTTAAAAAAATATATATCTCTTTGAGAGTCCAAAATGTATTATATATGTTAGATTTCTAAAATTTTAGTTTTTAAAAAATTAATATATATTTATTTTAAATTAAAAATTATGATTTAAATGAAAATTCCAAATTTAAATACAAATCAAAATTCATAACAAACCACAACACACAACATACATTCAAAACTTGATTAGTTAGATTAGCAAGAATATGAACGATATTAATATTATAGTATCACAGTAATAGACAAACAACAGCATGAAGACATAGATTTCATACATACCATAAACAAATTATAATTTGTTTATCTCCAAAACCTATAAACTAAACAGGTAGATTATGAAGCAGGGTTGTCTTAGCAACTACAAGTAAAAGGGTAAAACTTCAACATTTTCCAACAACTAATCAAGTAGACTAAAACTTCTACCCCTTACATGTGAGAATATTGCACTGTCAAATAAAACAAATAATTAAAATCAGAATGGCACAATAACATGAACCTTAAAATACAACCCCAAGCCAAGATTGCCAAATAATTTTTTTTTTCTTTTCACTCTCTCCTTCGTCTTCTCCATGTGTACTCTCTCTTTGTCAATCAACAAACCTGCGAAAAGAAAAAAAAAAGAATGAAACTGAACAATTTTAATGATGTCATTTTCTTAAAAAACATCAATGCATATTGCAGTAAGTATATGCCAACTTAGTTAATCTAATGTCACCATTATCACTTCAAACAAGTGGTTTGAGTCTACCATCCCAGGCATTGGCATATACTCAAAACAAAAATATCACAATATCCTTTCAAATATATAATAGCCCTTGCCCATCACAATTGCAAACTCAGTCACTCTGCCTCACATAGCAAACCCCAGTCAAACCATTGCAAAGAGAGAAAAAAAACAATTTAATACCAGAAATGAACTCAAACAAACATATAAACTTTATACAAACCATTCAAGTTGTGATGGTCTCCACTCATACTAATTATTAATAGTGTATTATATTCTTCAAAACAGTGACACCTAGTTTCTAATTGGGTACATAATCGTTTATTTTTTGAATAATGTATAACTAACTAAATCATATCTTTCCTCATTACAATATTGAAAATTGTTTAGAAGAAAATTTTAATAGATATGTTTAAAAATGTTTGAAAGGAGCTTGCTAAAAGTTAATATGCACAAATAAAGAACTTTGATTATTCTATCTAATTTCTAATTAAAAATTAATAAATAATAGTAAGATGAAGACATACCGAAAACATACTCTATATTTACAAGTTAATAGATATGGTGCTTCTAATTTTATTCTAACAAGTATTTTATCAAACAGATTATGTCCATATTTCTATATATTTTAGGATATAATCAAACCTTAATTTTAAAAATCCAATCAAACAAAAGGATATAATAATATAGGAATAAGCAAAGACAAACAAGAAAACAAGGAGTCATTCTTTTTTCATTCAAATACTTTAGAAGATTTATACATACAAATAGAGAGGAAAACAAAATTAATAGGTGACTTCAAAAAGTTTTGTTGTAGTTCTCTTCATTTTTGTTTTTGTTTTTGTTAAATCAAAATGGTGTAAAAAGAAAAAAAAAAGAATTGAATTGAAATGGCTAATTATGCTTGGCCATTTTCACATCAACAGAATAATGCCAAAAACTTTCCCCTTTCATACAAAAAAACTAATGCAATAAAAAAACAGAAATATATATATATATATACAACTTGATTCATAGAGATAGAATGTTGAGAGAGGGAGCCAACTAGCCTAACAAGATTTCTATATATAACATATATAATATAAAAACTGAATAAACTACACACAAAAAAATGAGGTCTATATTAAAGAATTCTTATAATCTCCTCTTTTTAATTTCCTTGTCTTTTTCCTCATATCCTTAGAACGTTACTTGTTTTATGTTGTGAAAGTTGTCCCCTTCCAGCTCTTTTGAGAGACCTCCCTGCATCAGAGAGACATTGACATTAATTAAAAGTTTGCCAACTAACAGTTTATAAAATCCACATCAAACAAGGATGCCCAATCAACACCCACGGTTGAATAATTATAAAATTTTGGAGCAATCAAATACCAACTAATTATATGTGACTGTTTTGCTGGACTTAAAATACAAGACTAATCTATGGAATGACATCTTGTTAAACTTGTATCAATATAACCCAAACACACACACAATTTCTACAACTTTATAAAATAAAAACAAAATTAAAGACATAGATAGACAACAAAAATAAGACTGGGTTTCGATGAGCTGAATACATAAACATACCCAGAGCACAATCTAACAGAGAAGAGAAGAATCAAGTATGATGCTCACTCAAGTACCCCAATTTAGCTGCTCTCTTACTCTTTGATCTAATACATGCACCCAATTAAGATAATCAATAATTAACACATTCTCTTTTTCTTAAACTATGGTTGATAACATAATTGTCAAAATAAAAAAACAATCAAAACAAGAACATGAAGAATATAACAAACAAGTAAAATACATTATCAAATAATTCACATAATAATTATATTTAATCTTCAACCACACACTTATCAACTAAGGAAAGTTATTATGAATCTATTATTTTGTTACACATTTTAGCAAACACATAGAAGACATTCAATTTAGCTGTAACATGGAACACAATATCACCGGAAATGACCAAAACAGAACACGTATGAATAGCTAAAAATACATAACAACATCTTGAAGCAATAAATAATATGGACAAATGAGGAGACAATCATTTCAATGTCTAATGATGCTTCAGTTGCATATTGAGAAAACACCAAAATGATATGTAATGAGCTAAATTAGCTAGAAAACTAACTTAGGAATAACATGCAAACTTTTTAAGTGATGCAATTGGAAAAAAGTGGAAAGATCTTTGTAGAAGCATAATAGAATCACATGCCATTTGTTTGAGACTATAAGCATAGAATTAGCATAGAAGGTTAGTCATAAAATATAATATATAAAGGAACATTATCGATGGGGTGTTTGTCCAGCATAGAGCTAGTTCCTAAGCACTTAATTAATAAACAAATGTTGTGTGCACATGATAACAAACAAAATCAATGCACATTGAGCATAGAAAATAATAAGAAAAAGAAAAAAAAACTTTTATGGTCTCAATGTTTGCATCTATTACTATATTGATTGGTTCTTGTTTTGAGAAAATCTCCATCGGGAACAATGGGTGAAAAACAAACCCAATAACCGACCTGTAAAAATTGATTGCTTGCACTAGATAAGAAACACACACAAGCTAAATCTTAGAACAAAAAAATTCAGAATTCACGAGCCAATATATACATAGACACATAAGAACATATAACAGACAAGATTTATGCACTATCAAAATAAAATATGACAGTTACAGATTGAAAAATACAAAACACAAAATCCAAAATACATTTAAAACATATGCACACTCATTAAATAACAAAAGGTTCAGATAAGAAAAGGCGAACCCCAAGAAAAGGCTACCGTGTGCTATCCAGCCAACCCCGTCCTTGCGCGATTGATCCCACCCCCCGAGACCCCCGCGCCGTCGAGCCTAGCCAGCTCGGAGAACCCCACTCGCCATCGAGCCCACCCTTTGAGCCCCCAGCCGCTGTCGAGCCCTTGAACCCCCAGCCGTCATTGAGCTCAGGCAGAGCGAGAGATGGGAGGACGAAGGAGTGAGAGAGCCGAGCCCCTGCCTCTGCATCGAGCCCGTCGCCGTGATCCGACCACCAGCCACCCACCTTGCCGTGATCCATGCACGCCGTCAAAGAGGGACAGAGGAGGCTGGTTGGGTTTGAGGAAAAGAACGAGAGAGAGAGAGAGAGTGAGATTGAGGTTGAGGGTTGATAGGGTTTAGTTATTATTATTATTGTTTGTTAAAAAAAATATAGTTATTATTATAAGAATATATAAATACAAAGTATAATGATATTAAGAAAAAATAATACAATAAAATATTAATGATATATTATTAGTTTTTATTTTCTAATTATATTTAAAATCTAACAACTTATAATTTTTTTAAAAAAATTATTAAAACATTTAACCATATATAAATAACTTACTTTCAGCCCAGTTGTTTTTAGGACTCGCATATTTTTTTAGGACACTCATTGCGAGTCCTAAATTGTGTTTTTTCAGGACTCTTAATGAGTGTCTTAAAAACTCCATAAATATTTTTAAGGACTTGCATTTATGTGCGTGTCCTAAAAAAGTGTACCATAAAGGGTATTTTGTAGTAGTGTTATGGTCTGTTACTCATCATATATATATTTTTTTTGTAGTTTTCACCATGTTTCTCTTGGCCCTAATACTTATCATGTATGCTTTTAAACTTAAGTTAGAACTAAGATCTTATGAAATGGTGATAATTATGGTTTGAATAAGTTAATGTTCAATATTATAATACTTTATCATATCTATCTAATATTACATTTTGCTAATGATGTGGATTGGGCCGTTAAACTGGCACATTTTGCCCTGTTCTTTAATCAAGTATGAATTAATTTTTTTTTTCTAAACAAGACTATTGATTCTGCAAAAGAAAAAAAAATCATTGTTGAAAACCAATCCCTTCCCTTTTGCAGGGACAATGTTGTTGTGCTGGTTCAAGAACTTATGTCCATGAGCGTGTGTATGGCGAGTTTGTTGAAAAAGTGAAGGCACGTGCAATGAAACGTGTTGTTGGCGATCCATTCAAGGCAGGCATTGAACAAGGCCCACAGGTAAATCAGTAGTCGTTCTGTTTTATAGCAATCTTTATGAGATTATCTGGTTTTTCACTAGCTTTTAGCTCTATGTAACTACTCATTTGAACACTATATGAAGCCCAGGTTGCATTTTGATTTTTGGATTGAGAACGAATGTTCAATTGTGACAGACCACTTTTAAGGTTTTCTATTAATCAACTAGCTGTATGTTCTGTTATTGATTAATGCTTTATTAATGTTTCAAATTGACCCATAAAAATTTAACAAGGTCCT
The DNA here is from genome assembly GCF_963169125.1 of Humulus lupulus. Lineage (NCBI taxonomy): Eukaryota > Viridiplantae > Streptophyta > Magnoliopsida > Rosales > Cannabaceae > Humulus > Humulus lupulus. The sequence goes on from NC_084798.1 coordinate 60,267,153, forward strand.
GAGTTACATAAGATCTGGAAAAGAAAGTGGAGCTAAGCTGGAAACTGGAGGAGACAAAATTGGCTCAAGGGGTTACTATATTCCACAGTTTTTTTTTTTTTGGTTAGGATCTAGTTGCTTTAAATTTATATTTTGTTTAAGGAAGATTTTTGAGTGATAGTCTTTATAATGTGTTTATGATTTATAAATGCTTTAGTGATTCTTGTAAAGCATTGGATTGGTAGCTAATTGTAAGAGGTATGTTGTATTTGATTTATTTTTTTTAATTTTTAATCTTTTATAATTTTGAATAGAATTTGTATAACTTTCGTAGAGTTTGAATATCTTAGATATTCATCCGTAGTGAAGTAGGTTCTGGGAATTCTGTGTTCTGCAGTGATAACGGAAGGTTAAAAACTTGCATGTCTTAGTGAAGTAGGTTCTAAGAATTCTGTGTGCTGCGGTGATATATGGATGAAAACCTGTGTGTTGTTTGATTTATTTGAATTTTTGGTGTTGATTGTGCCAGATGGCTAGGCTAGTATATTAGGGAATATGTTGTCCGATTTTTAGTAGATTTTTTATACTTAGTTTTGTTTTGTATGCTTATTTTATTTTCATAATTTGTATCTTTTATTAAAACAAATAGGCACAATATGGAAAAGGAATGGATGTCAGCCGATAGGTTGTCAGTGGAATATATAAAATTGTTCGATGAGTTTCTTAAATTTAGTTTGGATCATGCCAAAGATCCAAACTATATTTGTTGTCTATGTAAATCTTTGCAGACTCGCATTACTTTTCAAAGCTTGTTGTATATTTTTCTAACATTGTGCTGCCATGTTTGCTATATTCAGATTTAGCTTGTTGTATAAATTTTTTTATATATTGTGTTTCCATGATGCTGATATTGGTATTCTGATTGAGGATATAATTTGTCCTATGTTTACTGCATTAGTGAAGCAGATTCTTTGTTGCTGGAGTGAGGTTTTGATGTTTGGTTGCTTGAGTTTCTTATAAATATTTCTTAGCCATGTGTAAAGAATCTATGCTTATTTGGATGAGCATCTTGTCAAGTCTCTTTCATTTTCTTTTAAATACCATATTGTTAAATGCTTTTAATTTGTCTCATTCTTACAAATACATTTATCTTTGAATTCTATTGTTGTGCTTAGTTTATGCTTTGTACTCTTTGTGGTGTTTCATATATAATCTCAACAGAACAATGCCTTCACTCTATTGTGACATTTTAATTTAGTTGATTAGCTTATGGAAACTAGGTCTGCAGGATTTTGAGAAACCTTTAATTGTCCAGTAGTGAAATCTACAATAAAAATGGCAAATTCATTGCTCTTGTTATTTGAAACTTTATATTTGATCTAATTCTAGTTCATGTGTCTATGCTATTGGGGTTTCTTTATAAATTAGTTGTTGTATTGTATATATATATATATATATTAATATGTTTGGTTGGTGTATCATTTGCATTTTCATTTCATAATCATAAAGTGTTTGAGCTAACTTTTCTAATGAGTATTTTACCAAGCATAAATCTTCAATCTTTCATGCATATGTGCTGTAGTTACTGTAATTGGATGGCCATCTTATAAAGTCGTAATGAGGTTATTAACTTTCTTTCTTTTTGTACTCTTTTAGTTTACTATTAACTCTAAGTTTAAGCATTAATTATTTAAACTCTTGTGTAGCTTAGCAAATCAACCTCACAACAAAGACAAGTGCACAATGGAATGGATGATGAATTGGAGGGTGGAGCAAGGTTCATGCTTTACTTTTTGTGTATCTTGTTATGTTTCTGTTTTTTACGTTTGAAGCAAAAGATGTGCAAGACTATAGAATTTTATTATGTATGCTTTCAAACTCAAGTTAGAACTAAGAACTTTTGAAGTGGACAGTATCATGGTTTGAAGTAGTTGTCTTCAAATGTAAAAATACTCATGGTTTATGAGTGTTTTAGATTTTTTGATCTATTTAATATTACACTTGTGATCAATTGTGATTTTTTTTAATCAAAATACAATAATAAAAACTTTTAACAACAATTAAAAATGCATACTACAAAATAACAAAATGTTATTACTAGGAGAATTTACAATAATTATGGTTGTTTTGTATAATATATTATAATTGGGACAAAAAGCTATGATTTATATAATAGAATGAACTAAAAACGTTATAAAATGATCAAATATAACAATTTTCATAACAGTTGAAAAATGTTATGCATAAAGTATAAGATTAAATTTCAAATTTATAACTAAATGTTATTATTTGAATATTATAGCAACTAAAAATGTGTTATTGAATAGTTTAAGATAACATCGAACATAATATTCAAATACTGTTATAGAAAAGACAAGACTTTTAATAACAGAGGCTATGTTAGCGTTTTTAGAAGCGTTATCAATACTCCCGGTTAGCTATTTTTAAGTGTTATGAATACTGTTTTTTCTTGTAGGCATCAGCTTGTTATTTATTAGGCATTTAAGTTTTGACTTCAAAAAAGTGGCACTTCAACAATATTAACTAGATTGCTATTATGTTATCAAATTAAGTAGCATATAGGTATTGTATAGGTATCAAAGTGTGTTATCAAAATACAACATTATCATATTGTTATTTAGTAGACATTTAAGTAGATTTAAAGGCGTAAAATTGCAAAATTTAATAGACATAAAACTCAGATTCATTAAAATATATTAGTACTACTTCAACATATTGTAGTATTATCCCTTTGCATGATAGCTTTCATGACGAGAAGAGTACAATGCAAGGAACCAAAATAGGGATAATCAATCGTGCATTACAAAAAGTAAATAAAACATTGTTCAAAATACAAATAAATCAAAATAGAAGAACAAAGCAAGATGAGTAGAGTGCATATGATGTAGATTTGGCTAAGTTCCTCATGAACGAATAACCATAGAGTCAGTCTAGCTCAATGACCTCATGCACGTCCCCTTCACCTCAGAGATAATCGGTGGTTGCACCCATAAACGCTTCAATGGTCTTAAGTTGGTCATTTCATTGCCCCTGAAATTTGTTGTGCTGATACATGGTTGATTCCAAATTTATGAACCGCTTACGGGCATCTTCCAATAGATGTACGCATCTCCTCTTCGAATTACATACAGATTGATACTTTCGCTCATGAACAACACAATTTGCGCATAAGCTACTGGAATCTTTTCTGAGTCGCCTGGATCACGATGATTGAGCAAGGATTTTTTTGGAAGTGGAACTTGAGGTGTCGAATATCATTGAGCATATGTGCTCCAGGCTAAGGTTATCCATTGGAGGAATCGATTTTGAGTTGCAAGGGAAAATATTTTTAGTTATTTTTTTCTTTGTCATTTTAGTCGTGGTTAAATTTCTTGAGAGGAGATTTATATTGCCTCAAGTAATGTAGGCAATAATCTTACACGCATGGATGTTAGTCTTGAAATATATTATATAAATCAATCTAGTTCGGATGGAACTAAATCATTTATTCTCTATTTGGTCGGAATTTTCTTTTCCAAGACATTGTTTGTGTAGTCTTGTCAATGTGGTACTATATCCATTTTTTTTATCATAACAAATCATTCACTTTTTGTACCAAATCCCTCTTTGTAGGGTTTTTACATAACAAAGGATCTCTTACATGGTTCTTGAGAAGCTCCTTTCACATATAAAACGTGTATATTTAGTGTGGAAAGTCATATTTATTAATAGGTATTTAGCATGTATGAAAAGACTTATTTTATTATTAAAAATCGGACTAAGACAAAAGAACAATATAATATACATATATTAAGGGTTTCACTGTCTAATCAACTAGATAAGGGTTTGCCTTAACCTTATTGGGAAGAACAATTAGAAAAAATGGTACAATTACCCTAGTTTCATACATTTGACAACTAAAAGTGGAGAACAAAAGGTACAATTAGAAATACATAACAAGCAATTATCTTCACATGTATTTTTACAGCTACGAAACATGGGGAAAAAAAGGAAGCATGACAAATCATATTTTTTCCATTTCGACTTATATATTATATCATGTAGAAAATACTAATAATATAGAATTGATTCAGTTAAAGCCCTTATCAACAGGGTAGTGTTTACCGAGTTTTTCGGAAACGAATACAAACAAAATAATAAAGAGATAAGAACTGTAGAAGTGCAGAAATATAAAGAGACAAACAGGTTTTTTACGTGGTTCAGGCGTTAACGAGCTCTAGTCCACGAGTCGATGTTATTATACTTGTAGAGAATTACAGTAAAATAGCTGGTGTATAAGACCCTCACAAACTCACAAAGTTTCTCTCGGGTTCTCTTGGAGAAGATGAAGCTAGAGATTTTTGGCAGAGTTCTTTTTCTCTAATTTCTTGACCCCACTCCTATCGTAAAATGAGGAGGTCTTTCTAGTTAGGGTTTTGGATTAGGGTTTTTCTCTGCCCCCCTGAGTCTTGATTACACCAGCCGTAAATAGGGAATACAATTACCGTAGTAGCATGGCTACAAGGCTCTACGTGGGTATAATTACATGAAAATATGGGGAATGCCAAAAGGCAGCTGTCTTTTCCAGGCTGTCAGCGGAACAGTAGGCGAAAAGGCACTTTTAGGCGTGCTGAGATGTGTGTGGCCTCGACCTGTCAGGCGGGATCTAGTGTCACGTGAATATCATTTCAACTATGCTTCTTCCGTGACTCGACTGCTTGGTCTTCTTCCGTGCGAGGCACGGAACTGTATCCGCGAAGGTAACCTGAAGTGCTTCTCCTGGAAGGACCTTCCCCGAAGGATGTACTTTCGGGAGTCCGGGAGAATTGACGAGCTTCCGGGTCGCGGTTGCTTGAAAGAGTGTGCTAGATACTACGCGGGAGAGGCGAAGCTTTTCTGTTCATCCGCGACCCCCGGTCACCCTTCGTGAAAGATAGTGATAATTATGCTTCCCCGAGGCTATCCATCTAAACGCTATCCGGGAATCTGGATAACAAGTAGCTATATTTAAATTATCTTTTAAACTTCCTTAAATTTAATTACTATTTTTTGTTAAAATTATTGTCAAATATTTTTTATATTTCTAGTTTTAAATAATTTTTTATATTTACATTGTTTGAAAATTTTAAATTTAATTGAAAATTTATTTGACATATTATGAAACCCAATAATACAATAACTTATATATTTGTATTTTTTTTTAAAAAACTTAGAAATTATAAGGGATGTTTGACTCGGATAGTCTTAGCCCTTCACATGGCGCGATATATGTAGTAACACCATTCCGATATTGACCGGACAAAGGTTCCGGTCCTGGGAGACTGCAACTTCTAGTTTTAGGTGTCAAATAATGGATGCTTGACCCGGATAGAGAATCTTAGGGTGTGATTGGTTTGAGATTTAGATTTGGTTTTATGTTTTCAAAAACTCAAAATGAGTGTACCCACTAAAATATATGATTGGTATGGTGTTTTTGAAAACTGTATCCTAATCAAAATTTTAATATTGTGTTATAATTTAGAAAACGAGAAAAACTTGTTTTCTCAGTTTTGTAAAATTATTTTCCAAAATCCTACATATTTTAGTTTCTGTTATATTTTCAAATTTAATACCAATTTAATTTTTTAAAACTTAAAAACAGTTTACTGACATTGAACCAATCACATTTTCAAAAACATGTTTTAAGTCACTAAATTCAGATTTTCATTTCAGAATCCACTTTTCAAAAATACAGTTTTCCAATCGCGAACCAATCACACCCTTAGCCATTCACATGTCATATTTGAAGTGTTAACACCATTTAGTGTTAAGATATTCTAATTTCCAGTGTTTAATTAGAATAAATAAAAAGTTAATTAATTAGAAGTAAAAAAAAATTGTGTGACAACTAATGAAAATATTTTATTGTAGAAAACAAAGAGAAAGATGGGATATGTCATATTCGAAATCCAATAACACCTTTACTAACTCAGCTGTTTCCAAATGTGGAGATAAAATTGATTATTTAAATAGTTGTGATAGTTTTAAAAATTGAATAAGCCCACCCGTAGGCTTTTCGGTTGGGAGGAAAATGAAAAGTTAAATGCAAGATGGTACCGATTTGCGTTGCTTATTTCATTGAAATAAGGTAATTAAATAATATCGTTGTAATGTACTTTGTCAAATCTTGACCTATTCGTACTTGTACTTGTACTTGATCAAGCACATTTCCCAATGCTCGAGTGACTCAAATAAATTACATAATATGAACGATCATATATATTTGCACGCGAAGAAAAAATAGGAGACATTGCTAGCCAAAGGAATGCATTGTTATTGTTTATATATATTAGTTTTTAGTTTATTTTATTTTATTTAATGTAACTCAATTATTTTAGTTGACTCATTGACCACTGTAATAGCCACAAAAAGTGTTGAAACTAGTTTTTGTTATAAGCCCTACATCCATTATTTGTAAAAAAATTTCTTAAAAAAAAAAATCTCATTTTTCATGGTATCTCATGCAAATTCTGAATCGAGTGACTCGCCAGACACTCGGCCAAGACGTCCCTTGTATGGTGAAACCGAAGACTACAAGTGGAAGGAACACAAAAGGCTACCATATGATGCTTTGAAATATTTAAATGACCTTGAGAAGAGGTTTTGGGAGGCAGAACTGGAGGCGTTAAATGCGCAATCCGTGGCACAGGAATACCAGGCTGAAATTGGACCATTAAAATAGAAGATTGATGATCTGGAAGGGGAGTTGCTTCAGATGAAAGGGAATGAGGCTTCTTCAGCTGCTAAATGTGTTGGTCTAAATATTGCAATCGCACACATGAAAAATGAAGCCTGCACTCAATATAGAAGAAACCTAGAGCTTCTTATTGGTGAGGAGCAATATGCTTCCCAAAGTGTCCTGCTTCGAAGCCTTGCGATGTAGTATCACTATGATGCATATGAAGTACCTAACAACACTGAGTTGTATGATATTTTACATTTTTTATCGGACCAAATGTTGTTTATTTTATGAAATTTTAGCTTATTTGTCACATTCATGTATTTTAAGCTGTTGTTGCAGTCAAATTTTACGAATTCCTTAGATTATTAGTTAATTCCTTGTTCCAATTTTAGTTACTCAATTTTAGTACCAAGTTACAAGTTTGCTGAATGGTAAATGATTTTATTTTGTGTTATAATATTAATTATTTTACAGATATTTTTTTTAGTAAGTTATTTTATAGCTATTAGTGAAGTGGTGTAGTGTAGTATACGCCACATAATTTAATAATATTATTTCATCTTCCTATAAGGACACTAACATCGTTGTGTCCAAAATCACAATCCATCATAATTTTATATGCCTCATAGTCGACCTCATTTTAGCATGGAAAGCTCTGCATCTTCTTCGAGTCGCGTCTGGAGTGACGAGGTTCTGAAATGTTACTGTGGTAAGGATTATGTATGCTGAACTTCATGGTCCAATTCAAATTCAGGCCGGAGATTCTACATTTTTAGGAACTATGTAAGTTTTTCTTCAAGAGCTTTTTTTATACGAACATACTACTTCCTATAATTATAATAACCTTTGTTAAATAAGTTTGTAAACCCCCCATCAATTTCCATCATCATATAACATATATTCATTCTATCTGACTTGTATTGCGTGAGTAAATAATATTATTGCATGAAATATTTTTGAGGTGGTAGTATTGCACAGATAAACCAATGTGTTAAATCACATCGACTGTGCATTGGTTCCATCTTCCCTGTATTGCGTTATAATACAACCAATTAAGTGAAATATTTTGGATTAATGAAAAATATAAATATCCCATTTCCAAATGAGATGAAGGAGCAACCATAAGAAACACTAGTATATAAAGACATGCCTATAAATATTTAGCCTACCACTTCTTCTCATACTGAAAAATTAATCTAAAAAAAGACCCTACCAAATGGACACCAAAACAGCCACTGAAGGAGCTTCCTCTGATAATTCATAACAATTATATTTCCCTAAGATGTTGAAGGAAAGGGTTGATGCTAATGAGATCATTGACATGGAGTGCTCCTCTCCTAAAGTGCACTCAACACTTCCAAAAAGTGCACTCAACACTTCCAAAAAGTGCACTCAAGTATCTCAATGAGTTGGAGAAAAACTGGACAGATTTGGACAATAAATTTATGGGAAAAAAAAGTGATGATTAGCAAACTTCAGTTCGAGATAGCAACTTTGAGTGATCGAATCACATTTCTTAAGTATGAGATTATGGAAATCCAATATAGGGGACACATAGCTGAACAAGATTAGATTATGAAAGAGAAGGCACGGGACATAGAACGTGCAACTTTGAAACTGAAGATTTCCAACCTGAAGCACGGGGTCGTGGGTCAATATCGTAAGTTCTTGGAGGGGAGGGTTGCTGAAGTATCTCCAATTGGCAAGAAGAACAAGAGAAATCTCTAGTTATCTCCCTAGTTATTACCTTTTGTGTGTTATGTATTAGGATATGTTTTTTTGACCCCAACTTGCTTGAAAATATTGGAATTTAGTGGGGTATTTATAACATATACAAAGAACAAGTGTTGATTATTATGTCACCTTACTTTAATTATTAAGTTGAATCTTGTGAGTTCTGATTTAGCCAAGTTTTATAAAACAATTCTATGTATATGTTATAAATTTAAACGAACTAGTTGCATTACCTTGTTCACTACAACTAATCTTAAACTAAAACAAACACTTTGTTTAAGTGTAAATATATTAACACTCCATTCCTAATAGCAAACTATACTTCATATAAGTATACCATCACAATTCAGTCCTAAAAATATGAAAACGAAGTCAAAAATCTAAATAATGTCTTAAACCAAGTAAGCCATTGTAAGATTGAGTCCACTGCTTCTTCTACTTCACCCTTTGGAGGTAGATGGTATCATGTTCCTTGCCTTGCTTTTGTTGTTTGAAAATCTAGGGTCACTAGTGATTTGGCCGGTGATTTCACAGGGGTTTATTGGGTCTTGCTCGAGGGAGTAGGGGCATCCTTGGGTTGTCCAGCATCGTTGGCGTGTGTTTCCAACAAATCGAACATAACTTGATGGTGAACTTCGTTCTTCTCATTGGTAAATATTTACTTGGCAATGTCGAACCTTGCACGATCTGCATCAATCTGAACGCAATGCACAAAACACATATTGAAATTAAGGTGCTTCAACAAACACGTAGAAATAGGTAAAAATGAATTAATTAATTCTTGGAAAACAATATTTAAACCCATACCTTCAACTCATTCTGGCATCTTCTGGAGAAATATTCCATTAATTTGATGGTGAAAACATGTAATGACCCAACTATTTCTAAGATCTTGGACCATTAAAACTACTAGACATAGCTACTATTTCGATACAAACATAAGAAATAACATGCCTTTATTGAAAAACCAAAATATAAGAAATAGCATGTCTTTATTAAAAATGTAAAATAAAATGTGATATGGTATGGGATCCCATTTTTTACAAAACATAAAACATAGCTTTAAAAACAAGTTAAAAAAAAAGTTGAATGCGGAATTTGAAAAGAGACATATTTCAAAAGACTAAAATAAACGTCATACTCGATCGACACGCAGCTCATCCATTCCATTCAACCTCAACACACATGTCATGCTACCAAGAACCCTTCTGCCTCCATAATCATTTTCCTGCATCACACTAAAATAAAGGAATGAGCCTAATCCCAGCAAGGAAAATCTACTAAAAACAAAACATACATCGTAAACATAAGCATAAGACTACATCAAATACTATAAAAGAACATAAGACTATCTAAAACATATATCATATATCATAAGCATACACTATAAAACATATGGCTACAAAAACATCTATTACAATGACCATCATACATCTTGGGGCTTGCTAGCTAGGCAATCATATGCCCAAGGAATATACTACTGGGACTTGTTATCTAAACAAAACATATACCCAAGAACTAAAACTTATCATACACATACATATCATAACATAAACATATAACATAACATAACATATAAGCATATAAAATCTATCCTATTTTCCTTACCAACACCGGGATATGAGAACAAGGACGAGATTTGGAACACTCCTAAAACCAACAATACAAATGGTGAGTATTTCTAAAGAATAAAGAATGAATGTGGAAACTTAACCATCAAGAAGAAACTTACTAAGAAAGAACTTAAGTTTCAAGAACCTAATCAAGAACCGATAACGAAAGTTAGGATCTGAATAAAATGAACTAAAGAAAAATAAAGAGTTTTAAAGAATTGGACTTAAAGAATAGGAGTACCTTAGTTGACCTTATGGATTGGTCTAACTCCAATACCGAAATACACTAAACCTCACTTCCCAAGTATTTTATAAAGCTTAAGAATGGCAAAGCTTTTTCCCAACCCAAGTGTTTATCACTCTATGGTAGTACTAGAACCTTGGAGTCGGATCACAGCTGAAGAGTGAGGAGAAGGGCTGGGTTCTAAGTCCTATTTATAGAGTTCTAGGAATAAAAATCGTCTTTTTGGGTTTGAATAAAAATAATGAATTTAATTGAAAATATTTGAATATTAGTTAGTCAAAGGCTTAGGACTTGGTCAAATCGTTCAGAGGTAGATCTAAGGAGTCAAAGATTGTTTTAAAAATAAAAAATAAAAAAAATAGAATGCTAACTTCTAACTTCCTAAATCTCGTAACTCTAAACTCACTTGTAGTAAAATCAACATAACTGGAGTTGTAGACCATCTTTATACTGTTAGAAAGCTAATTCAATTATCTACAACTTTCTAGGTATACTGTTTCCGAAATTCATAATATAACTGGGTTAAAAATAGGTCGGAAGTTACAGTACCCTAAAATTTCGGGAAAATCTATTTAATTATCTAAATAACAACCTAATCCACAAATTTCTTAACTAACCATAAAATAACAAACTTTAATTCCCTAGTAATCATGCTTATGACAAGTATCATATTCTTATTGGCTATATCTAAACCTTAGGTTATAATAAATAATACACCTAGGACCAACAATATTAATCAAATCTTATGTTATAATTAATATTCTTAAACTATAGGTTAAACTTATAAAATTCATAACTATTGCTATGAGTTTCCAACTAAGTCTCGACTTGAACCAAAATCCACAGAATCTAACATACTACAAACTAATACTAACTACTACTACTACTACTACTACTACTACTACTACTACTATCTAACTAGTTAAGTAAATATTCTGGGACTCTACAATTCTCCCCCACTATAAACAATTTCGTCCCCGAAATTTACTTATCAAACAATTCTGGATACCGGGTTAACATATCTTCCTCCAACTCCCATGTTGCCTCCCGTTCATAACTATTACTCCATAGGACCTTGACTATCGGAAAACTCTTAGACCGTAATTCTTTCATCATTCTATCTAGGATGCTAGCCGGTCATTCCTCGTAGCTCAAGTCTTTCTGGAGTGCTATCATATCATATTTGAGAACGTGAGATGGGTCTGACACATATCTACGCAGCATCAAGATGTGGAACACATTGTGACTATCTGCTAGAACTGGCGGTAGGGCTAATCTATATGCAACTGCTCCCACTTTGTTTAATATCTCAAAAGGACCTATAAACCTGGGACTAAGCTTGCCTTTCTTCCCGAACCGCTTCACACCTTTCATAGGAGATATCCTTAAGAAGACTTGATCTCCGACATTGAATTCCACATCACGCCGCTTGGCATCTGCATAACTTTTCTAACGGCTTTGAGCAGCGAGCATACGCTTTCTAATCAGCGCTACTATATCCTGAGCTCCTCTAACAGCTTCAGGTCCAAGTAGTTGCCTCTCTCCTACCTCGTCCTAATGCAACGACGATCGACCCTTCTTCCATAAAGTAGCTTGTAGGGTGCCATTCCGATTGTTGACTGGTAGCTATTGTTGTAGGAGAATTCTATCAGCGGCAAATACTTACTCCAAGATCTCGATGTAAACACCGATCCTCTATCGAATACTATTGTCTTAGAGATTCTATGCAGTCGTACTATTTCTTGGACTTAAACGTCTGCGTATTGATCTGTTGTGTACGAAGTCTTAACAGACAGAAAATGAACTGACTTAGTTAATCTATCTATTACTATCCAAGTCGAATCACGCTGCTTACTTGTTCGTGGCAAACCTGTCACGAAATATATGGCTATATCATCCCATTTCCATTATGGAATGCTAAGTGGTTGCAATAATCCTGCAGGCCGCTAATGTTTTGCTTTCACTTGCTGGCACACCAAGCATTTAGACACATACTCCGCTATATCTTTCTTCATTCCTGGCCACCAATATAACACTTCAAGGTCATGAGTCATCTTGGTCGACCCTGGGTGAACTAAGTATGGGGTATTGTGCGCTTCTTCTAAAGTCTTCATCTTAATCACTTGATCATTTGGCACGCATACCCGATCCTTGTATCTTAATAACCCCTAACTAGATATTGGGAAATCTGTGGCCTTCCTTTCTCTAACTGCATCCATATGTGCTACTAACGTGTCATCATGCCCTTGCCCAATCCGTATATCTTCTAACAGGCTTGACTGGATGGACAAGTTAGTCAGCTTACCAATGACTACTTCTATTCCAGCATTGATCAGCTCCTGCTGTAGCAGCTTTTCTATTCTAGCTAATGATGCTAGACTTCTGTAATTCTTCCTACTTAGCGCATCAGCAACTACGTTTGCCTTGAGGCGTAGGCTATCACCTTATCATTCTGCATCAGCACACAACCCAATCCTTGCTTCGACGCATCGCAATAGACTACAAAATTATCATTGGGTGTCGGTACATAAAGTACTGGTGTTGAGCATATCCTTAAGCAACTGGAAACTCTCTTCACACTTATCAGTCCAGTTGAACCTTTGCTGTTTCTGGGTTAGGTTGGTAAACGGAGTGACTATCTTAGAAAAACCCTCTATAAACCTCTGATAATAACCTGTTAATCCTAGAAAACTTCTTACCTCAGACGCGTTCTTTGGTCTTGACCAATCATTTACAACCTCTACCTTAAATGGGTCTACTGCAACTCCTTCCTTGGATACTATGTGCCCGAGGAACGTTACTCGCGAAAGCCAAATTTCACACTTTTTGAACTTGGCATAAAGTTGATGCTCCTTTAGTCGTAACAAGATCAACCTCAAATGCTCTTCAGGTTCGACTTCATCCTTTGAGTACACCAATATATCGTCGATGAACACTACGACGAATTCGTCCAAATAATCCATAAAGACCCTATTCATTAAATCCATAAACACAGCTGGAGCGTTGATAAGACCAAAAGACATAACTAGAAACACGCAATGTCCATAACGAGTTCTAAAAGTTGTCTTGGGATTATCCTTTTCTCGTAATTTGAGCTGTGATACCTGGTCTGTAGATCAATCTTTGAAAACACGGTTGCCCCTCGGAGTTGATCAAACAAGTCGTCAAGTCGGGGTAGCATGTACTTATTGTTAATTGTCACCTTATTCAGCTCGCGATAATCTATACACATATGCATACTTCTGTCCTTCTTCTTCACAAATAGAACCGGTGCTCCCCATAGCGAATGACTTGGTGCCTGGTACTAGTTCGATTGTGAAGTCTTTCTCCCGTGTCGGCGGCAATCCTAGTAGTCGTCAGGAAATACCTCTAGAAATTCCTTTATAATGTGGATGTCTCCAACCTTCAGTGATGTTTCCTTTACCACATCCGTGACGTTGGCTAAGAATGCGTGACATCCTTTTTCTATCATCCTCAATTTTGATCGGTATGCCCCGTACTATCCGTGATGATAGGACTACTTCACCCGAAGGAAACTATGTCACAAACTTAGTTCTACAAGGTTTGTCTAATTTCTCTATCATTCCTAACGAGATATACGAGTATGTTGTTCCCGAATCAAACAATACTAGAACATATACTATCGAGGATAGGAATCTGACCTGTGACCACTTTATGTTCAATAAAGACATGTAATGCTAGAAAAAGGATGTCACGCATTCTTAGCTAGCGTCACGGATGTGGTAAAGGAAACACCACTAAAAGTTGGAGACGTCCACATTGTAAAGGAATTCCCAGAGGTATTTCCTGACAAATAGTAGGATTGCCACCGACACGGGAGATAAACTTCTTAATCGAACTAGTATCGGGCACTGAGCCTATCTCAAAGGCACCATACCCGATGGCACCTACCGAACTCAAGGAGTTTAAGATGCAGCTACAAGAACTCTTGGACTTGTATTTCATTAGACCGAGCCATTCACCATGGGGAGTACCGGTTCTATTTGTGAAGAAGAAGGACGGAAGTATGCAGATGTGTATAGATTATCGCAAGCTGAATAAGGTGACAATTAAGAATAAGTACCCACTACCCTGAATTGACGACTTGTTTGATCAACTCCGAGGGGCAACCGTGTTTTCAAAGATTGATCTACGAACCAGGTATCACAGCTCAAAGTATGGGAAGAGGATAATCCTAAGACGACTTTTAGAACTCGTTATGGACATTACGAGTTTCTAGTTATGTCTTTTGGTCTTACCAACGCTCCAGCCGCGTTTATGGATTTAATGAATAGGGTCTTTATGGATTATTTGGACGAATTCGTCGTAGTGTTCATCGATGATGTCTTGGTGTACTCAAAGGATGAAGTCGAACATGAGGAACATTTAAGGTTGATCTTGTTACGACTAAAGGAGCATCAACTCTACGCCAAGTTCAAGAAATGTGAGTTTTGGCTTTCGCAAGTAGCATTTCTCGGCCACATAGTATCCAAGGATAGAATTGCTGTAGACCCATCTAAAGTAAAGGCTGTGAAGGATTGGCCAAGACCAAAGAATGCGTTTGAAGTAAGAAGCTGTAACGACCCAAAATTACTAATAAGGCTTAAGGGCCTTGATTAGTGTGTCGGGAGGGCACAATTGGAAGTTATGTGAATTAATGGTTCAAATGCATGATTATGTGAAAAGCATGCTTATATGATTATTTGGATAAATGTGATGCATGACTATGTGTATTAGTATGCATGTAGGCCCTGATTAGGTTATAAGGGTATATTTGTAATCTTGGCCCGTTGAGGGCATAAATATAAATATTTGCGATAAATTGTTGAGACCACATTATTATGTGTATATATCTGCAGCTTGTGACTTAAGGCGATCCTAGTGAGCGGTTTATCAGAAAAGTCACGGTGGGGATTTATAACTGGCTCGTGGGAGTCTGGGGGTATTTATGGGAATTTGAGAAGTATATTAGAGATTATTTGACACTGAGGAAAATAATTGGTGATTAGTTAGGTGTCGGGATGTAAGCGGTAATTATTAGGGACACTCGAGGAATTAGCGGGAATTGGGAGCAAATGACTAAAATGCCCTTGGTATGCTTTAAGGCTTAGGATTTAATGGGAGGGAAAAATGGTCATTTGACTGAAAAGAGATAAGTGTTATATTGCTTTTTAGTTTTAGTGGAGGCTGTAGAAAGTTTCAGAAGTTAAAGGAAAAAAAAAGAGAAGGAAAGAAAGAAGATAAACAGGGACTCTTTCGTCTCCAATCGGTTTGCTCTATTCCTCACCATTATTTGTGAGTTTTGGAGCTGGAATCTCAGAGTAAGCTCAGGCTGGAACTTAGGGCTAAAGACCTTGGTGAAGCTAAAAGAGTTAGCAAGGATTAGCTAGTCAATAGAGGTAAGTTTCAAGATTTCTGATGAGTTTTTTTGAGTTTTATTGAGGTGATTTCTAAGCTTGAGTTTTGGATGGAATTAAGGGAAATAAGCTTGAGGAGTTGAAGGGCTTGAGGCTAGAAGGATACTAGAGATAACCTAAAGTGAAAATTCTCCATAGAAGGTAACAAATTCTGGCTTTGAAGTTCTAAGTTTCTGAGTTTCTGATTGAATTCTTGAGTTCAATGTTTGTTTTCTTAGTTTGATGATGCATGTGGTTAAGTCTTGTGTTATTGGGTTGTGTGGGGTGAGATATAGGTGATGGTAGACTCAATTTTGTGTGTAGTTGAGGTTTGGAAGGGTTCCAAGGGGTTTTGGTTCGAGGAAAATCGAAGGAAGAAAAACAGGGTGTTGCTGGTCTGTGACTAGCGTTGTAGCGCTAGCCTTTGGGCACTACAGTGCTAGGCTTGGGTTTCCTGGCGCTTTTGGCTCTGCTTGTAGCGCTATAGCGCCCACTTTGTGGCACTGTAGCGCTACCCTATTTTCAGAAGTGAGTTTTTGAGTTATTTCATAGGGTTTTTGCCCGGGGGCTTGGGGTTTGATTCCACCACCCTGTTTGGTGGAATTAGGGTTTCCTGTGGGCTCGGGATTGGTCCCGAGGTTAGGTTTTGGTATTGATGTTTAGTGATGGATTCTAATTCATGGCTGTGACTAGGTGAGCACTAGGGCTCGGTCAATCTCGCTAGTCAAAGCTATCGGAGTCTAAGGTAAGAAAATTGCACCCGGTTATGTGATTGTATTGGGACTAAGAGCTCCCTATATCTAAATGATGTCATAGATGGTATTATGCCATGGGACATGTGATAAACGGCCTAAGAGTGCCAAAATCAATATTTGCGCATAGGGCGCGGCTCAGCACTAGTAGTTGAGGACAGCTTGATATTCACTGAGCTTGGTTTAAGCGGGTCGGAGTCAGTGGGATAAATAAGGGTGCGACCTAAGGGCATTGACCCTGGTTATCACATGTGAATTGGTTATTATATGTAAATTGGTTATTATATGTGAACTGGTTATTAATGTGAGCTGATGGGCTTAGTATGCTGAATGCATGGTTATATGAATGGTTTGGATTGTTGAGTATATGGTTATACTGTACAAGTTATCTGATTGTTTGATTGTTGATTATGCTCTGTTATTGCATTTTCTTGCTGGGCCTTGGCTCATGGGTGCTACGTGGTGCAGGTAAAGGCAAGAGCAAAGTGGACCAGCCTTGAGTTGGAGAGCTTTGGGCCGAATGTACATAGTCAGCTGATCGGCCGCCACGGCCGAGGAGTGGTACATGACTGGAAAAGCCTAAATGTCTGTTTTCCCCTTAGAGTGGCTAGTAGCTGTACTTTAAACCTGAAATTTTGTAAACTATCTTTTAAACGTTATTACTTTTGGGATCCCATGTAAAAGAATGTTTGAATATATGAAATGTACCTTTTGTGACCGAAATCTTTTAACCCTAGTTCAACTATAGTCTCAATAACACATTTCTAACTAAATGACTTGATTAGCAAGTCTTGCACCTTTATAAACACACAGTGTAACGGTCTTGGCTATCCAGGACGTTATAGAAGCTTTCTGGGATTAGCAGGTTATTATCGGAGGTTTGTAGAGGGTTTTTCTAAGATAGCCACTCCACTTACCAACCTGACCTGGAAGCAGCAACAGTTTAACTAGACGGATAAGTGTGAAGAGAGTTTCCATTTTCTTAAGGATAAGTTATGCTCAGCAACAATACTTTGTGTACCGACACCCAACGATAAGTTTGTAGTCTATTGTGATGCGTCGAAGCAAGGATTGGGTTGTGTGCTGATGCAGAATGACAAGGTAATATCCTACACCTCAAGGCAGCTGAAGGAGTACGAGCAACGCTATCCAACGCATGATATAGAGTTGGCAGTGGTGGTCTTTACATTAAAAAAAATCTGGCGCCATTATCTTTATGGAGAACGGTGTGAGATTTATACGGACCACAAAAGCTTAAAGTATTTCTTCACTCAAAATGAGCTTAACATGAGACAACACAGGTGGTAAGAACTAGTGAAGGATTATGACTACGAAATCCTATACCACCCAAGAAAGGCAAACGTAGTTGCTGATGCGCTAAGTAGGAAAAGTTATAGAAGTCTAGCAGCGTTAGATGGAATAGAAAATCCGCTACAGCAGGAGTTGATCAATGTCGGAATAGAAGTAGTCATTGGTAAACTGGCTAACTTGTCCATCCAGTCAAGTTTATTAGAAGATATACTGATTGGGAAAGGGCATGATGACACGTTAGTAACACATATGGATGCAGTTAGAGAAGGGAAGACCACAGATTTCTCAATATCAAGTTAGGGGTTATTAAGATATAAGGATCGGGTATGCGTGCCAAACGATCAAGGGATTAAGGTGAAGGTTTTAGAAGAAGCGCACAATACCCCATACTCAGTTCACCCAGGGTCGACCAAGATGACTCACGACCTTAAAGTGTTATAATGGTGGCCAGGAATGAAGAAAGATATAGCGGAGTATGTGTCTAAATGCTTGGTATGCCAGCAAGTGAAAGAAAAACATCAGTGGCCTGTAGGATTATTGCAACCACTTAGCATTCCAGAATGGAAATGGGATGATATAGCCATAGATTTTTTTACGCGTTTTCCACGAACAAGTAAGCAGCATGATTCATCTTGGATAGTAATAGATAGATTAACCAAGTCAGTTCATTTCCTATCTGTTGAGACTTTGTACACAGCAGATCAATACGCAGACGTTTAAGTCCAAGAAATAGTACGACTGCATAGAATCTTTAAGACAATAGTATTCGATAGAGGATCGGTGTTTACATCGAGATCTTGGAGTAAGTATTTGCTGCTGGTAGAATTCTCCTACAACAATAGCTACCATTCAACAATCAGGATGGCACCCTACAAGCTACTTTATGGAAGAAGGGGCGATCGCCATTGCATTAGGACGAGGTAGGAGAAAGGCAACTACTTGGACCTGAAGCTGTTAGAGGAGCTCAGGATGTAGTAGAGCTGATTAGAAAGCATATGCTCGCTACTCAAAGCTGTTAGAAAAGTTATGCGGATGCCAACCGATGTGATGTGGAATTCAAAGTTGGAGATCAAGTCTTCTTAAGGATATTTCCTATGAAAGGTGTGAAGCAGCTCGGGAAGAAAGGCAAGCTTAGTCCAAGGTTTATAGGTCCTTTTGAGATATTGGACAAAGTGGGAGCAGTTGCATATAGATTAGCCCTACCGCTAGCTCTAGCAGATAGTCACAATGTGTTCCATATCTCGATGTTGCGTAGATATGTGTCAGACCCATCTCACGTCCTCAACTATGATATGATAGCACTCCAGAAAGGCTTGAGTTACGAGGAACGTCCGACTAGCATCCTAGATAGAAGAATGAAAGAATTACGGTCTAAGAGTTTTCCGATAGTCAAGGTCCTATGGAGTAATAGTTCTAAATGGGAGGCAATGTGGGAGTAGGACGAAGACATGTTAACCCAGTATCCGGAATTGTTTGATAAGTAAATTTCAGGGACGAAATTCTTTTTAGTGGGGGAGAATTGTAGAGTCTCGGAATTGTAGAGTCCCAGAATTGTAGTAGTAGTAGTAGTAGTAGTAGTAGTAGTAGTAGTAGTAGTAGTAGTAGTAGTAGTAGTAGTAGTAGTAGTTAGTATTAGTTTGTAGTATGTTAGATTTCGTAGATTTTGGTTCAAGTATAGTTTAAGAATATTAATTATAACATAAGGTTTGATTAATATTGCTGGTCCTAGGTGTATTATTTATTATAACTTAAGGTTTAGATAGAGCTAATAAGAATATGACACTTGTCATAAGCATGATTATTAGGGAATTAGAGTTTGTTATTTTATGGTTAGTTAAGAAATTTGTGGATTAGGTTGTTATTTAGATAATTAAATAGATTTTCTCGTAACTTCAGGGTACTATAACTTCCGACCTATTTTTGGCCCAGTTATATTATGAATTTCGAAAAACATTATTTCTAAAAAGTTGTAGATAATTGAATTAACTTTCTAACGGTATAAAAATATTCTAAATCGGAGTCATACAACTCTAGGTATGCATATTGTACTACAGGTGAGTTTAGAGTTACGAGATTTAGGAAGTTAGAAGTTAGGATTCTATTTTTATTTTTATTTTTAAAACAAGCTTTGACTCCTTAGACTTCCCTCTGAACGATTTGACCGAGTCCTAAGCCTTTGACTAAAGAATATTCAAATATTTTCAATTAAATTCATTATTTTTATTCAAAGCCAAAAAGAATATATTTATTCCTAGAACTCTATAAATAGGACCTAGTACCTAGCCCTTCCTCTCATTCTTCAAGCTATGATCAGAGACTCCAAGGTCCTAGTGAGACCATAAGAGTGATAAACACTTGGGTTGGGAAAAAGCTTTGCCATTCTTAAGCTTTATAAAATACTTGGGAAGTGAGGATTAGTGTATTTCAGTATTGAAGTTAGACCAATCCATAAGGTCAACTAAGGTATTCCTATTCTTTAAAACTCTTTAGTTTTGTTAGTTTCTTTTATTCAGATCCTAACTTTCGTTATTGGTTCTTGAAACTTAAGTTCTTTCTTAGTAAGTTTCTTCTTGATGGTTTAGTCCCACATTCATTCTTTATTCTTTAGAAATACTCACCATGTGTATTGTTGGTTTTAGGAGTGTTCCAAATCCCGTCCTTGTTCTCATATCCCGGTGTTGGTATGGAAAATAGGATAGATTTTATGTGCTTATATGTTATGTTATGTTATGTTATGATATGTTATGTTATATGTTTATGCTATGATATGTATATGTATGATATGTTTTAGCTCTTGGGTATATGTTTTGTTTAGGTAACAAGCATATAATTTGTTTAGATAACAAGTCTCAATAATATATTTCGTGGGCATATTATTTGTTTGTATAACAAGCCCTATAAATTTATATGCCTTGTTTAGATAACTACCCTTGTAGAATTATGGGCATATGATTGCCTAGCTAGCAAGCCCCAAGATGTATGATGGCCATTGTAATAGATGTTTTTGTAGCCATATGTTTTATAGTATATGCTTATGATATATGATATATGTTTTAGATAGTCTTATGTTCTTTTATAGTATTTGATGTAGTCTTATGCTTATGTGTTACGATGTATGTTTTGTTTTTAGTAGATTTTCCTTGCTGGGCATTAGACTCATTCCTTTATTTTATTATGATGTAGGAAAATGATTATGGAGGCGGAAGGATTCTTTGTAGCATGGCATGTGTGTTGAGGATGAATGGAATGGATGGGCTGCGTGTCGATCGAGGATGACGTTTATTTTAGTCTTTTGAAATCTGTCTTTTTTGTAATTCTGCATTCAACTTTTTTTTGAACTTGTTTTTAAAGCTGTGTTTTATGTTTTGTAAACAATGGGATCCCATGCCATATCACATTTTATTTTACATTTTTAATAAAGACATGCTATTTCTTATATTTTGAGTTTTCAATAAATGCATGTTATTTCTTATGTTTGTATCGAAATAGTAGCTGTGTCTAGTAGTTTTAATGGTCCAAGGTCTTAGAAATAGTTGGGTCATTACAAGACACCACATCCCCACCTGTTATCTTGTTGTGGCACATTATTGGCATATTTAAGTTGCAGCTGTGAAAAGAAGATTTTTCCCCCTTGTCCATCTTCACATCTACTTGAAGGTGACCATCTAGTGTTGAAAGATGCAATTTAAATGGAATAAGTCAGTAATGTTCAAAATTTGCATTAAAACTTGATAATCGAGGTAAAATTAAGCAACCATGATGCAATACCATTTCTTATGCCGCTTCAATTCTGTAATATTTTCCTTTAGGACCTCTAGGGGTCTTCATGGAATCCCAGAGAAAAGCCTTATTGATCATGAGGTCAACATCTAACATAAACTAGTGGTTATATGTGACCTTCGAGATGACGGGAACCAACATCTGAAGTAACACATAAATCAATAATAAAATCAAAATACATTCTTAATGAACAAGCATAGGGAATGCATGAATCTGAAAGAGAGTTACATGTTGTGTCTGCTTGAGCTTTCCATAAAACAACTTTCTCCAATTTTGCTTCGTTACAAACGCGCTTATAGACATCGACATACCAAGATTTGCATTCTAATTACAAAGGCACAAGAAAATAGGATAAGTTAAAGCTAAACCAAGCATGCCACATGTTTGAGTTCAATCACATTAGTTAAGATACGTACCGAAACCCGACATGGCATAAACCAGTAGGTTCCTACTCCATCTGCTGCATTTTGACATTTCCTCAGGGTCAAAATGTGAGCGTAGCAGGTAATAATGTAAGTTTAGTTGCAAAAATAATAAAGTATGGTTCACCATATTTAATTAACACACTTGAAGCCATATTTATTATAATAGATACTATGTTATTAAGTACTTTACCAAGTCAATTAGCTCCATCATTGATTTAAGGTCCTTAAACTAATCGCGAAAAAGTTCAAGCTTCCCAAACCGCACTAGAGTGTACGTGAAAACATCAATAAATCAACTAATACACATAACAATTTTAAAAATTTGAAATCTTAAATTTAAAATGTGAACGACATACTCACCACTTGTCCAGCCCGACTGCGAATATAAACACGTCATGCTCGAAATCATCATACATTATTCGATCTCTCAAGTTAAAGGGCCCTACACTACCACCCTTACTAGAATTAAACTTCTTCAGAGTCTTTCTGTAACTAGGTGTGACCAACAGAGCAGTAAGAGCCCCTTTGCTTTGTGACACAGCCTCAATCCCAATTTCCCCAGCACTGTCATCATGAGTCAAATAGAGATGCTTATCTTGATCAACTATCGCAGACTTCTCAACAATTGGAGAAGACTTCACCTTAATATTGGTTAGCTGCTCACCCATCTTCTTAATTTCTAAGGAATTGTGACCATCAAAATTTTCCACAGGCAGTTCAACTTGTGGAACCTCCATGTCATCTTCTTTGCCACAATCTGCCTTCTCATCTGTGCTTTCATTCAATTTATCTTCCTCCTCAACCTCCTCATCATTAACATTGACCTTCTCCTTGGCTCCTAAATCTTCATCTTTCTTGTTACATTGATCCTCCTTCACTTTCCCTACCTTCGACACACCTTCATGTCGCTCCTTTTCTTTCCCTCCCTTTCACAGACCTCCATGTCATTGCTCCTCTTTCTCCATGAGAGTTTTCAACAAGTCTTGCAAAATGCTTTGCTTTAGATTGGCAATCTCCCTAACAATCTTCTAGGACACTTCAATTTGATACTGGTCTATTGCTAGTTTCATTGCAGCATGAGAGGCATCCAACTTCTCATATCTTTGTTGCATCTCAACCCTCAAGATGCAGTTGCAGCAGGTGGTCGAGCTAGACTTGCTATCTTTCTTTCTTAAGACTTCCACATAAGGCTGGTACATGGGCTTCATGACAATAAGAAATGGGAAACCCATGACGGGGGCCATAGGAATGCTTCCACCGAATATGATTACAATTATAAATCTACATAACAATGCATAATTATTTAGAATTCAAATAAAAAATAGATATCCATAATATATTGTTGCTTAAGTAAGTGTATTACATAGACATATAACCTGAAGAAATAAATTGCAGCCCAGATAGTAATGCAGCTTCTTAGGTCTGTCATCCTTTTTCATACGGTCGGAAATGGATGCAGCCACTTCAAGTAGGCAATTTAGAACAATTTTTTCCAAAATCAACTTCTTAATCCGGGAAACATCTTGAAGAAATTGTATGTACTCATTCCTCAAGTAATACCCCAACGTCGGGCACGAAAAAGAACCAATGAAAACTAGCATGAAATGAACAATGGATCGATCGTCCGCTATGCCAACTCCTTTATTTTTCCATCAAATTCACTACTTTCATCTGCTTAGTCTCCCCAGTGAGTTCATCCCGCATTTGGTTCACGTCATCATCAACTGGATCAACATAACTTTCCTCCTAGCCATCTTTGATTCCCAATATATGCTCAACTACCTCCATTGTGATGGGGTATCTTACTCCATCAAACGTTGGCTCAAATTTATCAATGTCCAAGTGGGAGTACAAGTACCAAATCAATCCACCCCTCATTGTCGGTGTATCTTCCAGAAGGAGGGAACCAAAGTCGATATCTGTAATAGACTGCTTTTGAGCTTCGTTCATTGTCTTCACTACAATGGCTATCTTATCGCCAGTGCATCAGCATTGAACTCCACCGTGTGTTGTATCATCGTCGTCCTTCTCCTCCATGGGTACAATATTACGTGATTGTGGAGAAAGAGTTGTTTGTGTCTTCCCGGCCAGCCTTACGAGAATCAAGTTCACAATGTGCTGATCAAATGATTCATCTTGCATAAAAAACAAAAGATCACATCAGTCAACATTGAAAATCAATAAAAACGCACACAATCTTAAAAGCCTTTAGAAGAAGAGAAAGAATTTACTTGTTGCAGTTCAAGATTTTCTTTCGATTTATCCACGCTCTTTGAACGCTTTGCATTAGGCTTCTCCATCCCTGGCTACTTACGTTTCCTTGGAGACATCTACATTAACTTTAACATAATCAACTCTCAACTCAAACAAATTATTACAATTAAACAACAAAGAGGTAAACATACTTTCAACACTAGCAATGTGGGTAACATATTCGTAACTGTATCAATCAGAAGACAATTAATTAGTCCAATAGAGCAATATACTTTATATAAAACCAACTTATAATTCGACAACATCTTTGAAGACAAAATTCACACCAAACAATTTACAAAACCATACATTTCTTTAGTCTTAAATCCTATCACTCAAAGTCAAATTCTCTATACAATTCTAAGTATAAATGAACCATCATTGATATTCACATAATGATTTAGCAGTAATTAGCAATAAGACATTATCAGTTGCTTGAAAGAATTTCTCATCATACCATTTAAGTGACTTGATAATTCTAACTTATCATTATAAAACATATACAGTTCAACCTTTTCTAAATGAAACATTCTGAGAGAAGCAAAATCTCAAAGGGCTAGACATAATTAAAATTCCCCTACAGAACCAACGCATTATCATCACCTTATCATCCTGAGAAATCTTCCACAACTATGTCACGTAGATGGGTTTTTTTTCGAAAAATTTCTAAGCAACGAACAAATGAAACATTTTTAAAATCTATAAGGATTTCATTACTTATTCTCTTATTATATTGATGCACTGTCGATCAATTCCCCAAATTAATAAATTCCAACATTGATCAATAAAAAACAAGCCACAATGTCATAATCATAATCAATCAACCATAACAATCGACCATGCAATTTCACAAAAAAGCTCACTAATTTTATCATTGTAATGACCCAACTATTCTAAGACCTTGGACCATTAGAACTACTAAACATAGCTATTACTTTGAAGAACATATACATAAGAAATAATAATAACTTTATTAAAACTTCAACATAATATTGTAGAAATTACAAAGTAAAATAGAATTTTGGTATGGGTACCCATTGTTTAAAACATAAAACATAATTCTAAACTAAAGAAGATTGTTTACAATACTAAGTGTGGAAAATACATAGAAATATAATTTAAAAAAAAAACTAAAAATAACGTCATCCTCGATCGACTCGGAGCCCATTCATTCCATTCATCCTCAATACACAAGTCAAGCCACCAAGTATCCTCCCGCCTCCGTATCTAGTTTCCTGAATCACACTAAAAGAAAAAGAGTGAGCCTAATGCCCAGCAAGGAAAATATACTAACACATATAACATAAAACATAAGCATACGACTATAATAAAACATATATCATAATTCTAACCCATGTACATGGTAAACATTGGGGTTTACTAGCTAAGCAACTATAAGCCTCAAAATACATTGAGGTTTGCTAGCTAAGCAACTATAAGCCCCGAGAAACATAAAAGTATTGGGGTTTGCTATTTAAGCAACTATAAGCCCCAAAAACATATATATCATAACACAACACATTGTAGCATAATCATAACATATGAGCATATAAAAACTATCATATTTTCCTTACCAAAACTGGGATATTTGAGAACAAATGCGGGACTTGGAACACTCCTAAAACCAACAATAAGAATGGTGAGTATTTCTAAAGAGTAAATAATAAATGTGGAAACTAAACCTTCAAGAAGAAACTTACCAAGAAAGATCTTTAAGTTTCAAGAACCTAATCAAGAACCAATAACAACAGTTAGGATCTGAATAAAAGAAACAAAGAAAACTAAAGAATTTTAAAGATCTGGGCTTAAAGAATAGGAATACCTTAGTTGACCTTATGGATTGGTCTAACTTCAGTACCGAAATACACTAAACCTCACTTCCCAAGTATTTTATAAAGCTTAAGAATGACAAAGCTTTTTCCAAACCCAAGTGTTTATCACTCTATGGTAACACTAGCACCTTGGAGGCCCTGATCACAGCTTGAAGAATGAGAGGAATGGGTGGGTACTAGGTCCTATTTATAGAGGTAAGGAGTGAAACTAACCCCTTTTTGATTTGAATAAAAATAATGAATATTAATTGAAAATATTTAAATATTCGTCAATCAGAGGCTTAAGACTCGGTCAAAACGTCCAGAGGTAGGTCTAAGTAGTTAAGGCTTGTTTTAAAAATTATCTCACTAAGGACAATATATCTCCCCTATATGGCGATATATCGGCTCTGCCCTAGTCCCGAGCCTCTATTCGTATGTTCGTGCAACGCCAACGTATTTTCTGTATCCTCCGTTAGGCGATATATCGGCTCTCATGCTGTGATATATCAGCATACGTGAATATTTTAAACACGTAATTACACTTTTTCAGCATAATTTGAATGGAATAACTACTTTGACTGAGTAAAACGAGATTCCAACAAGTTCTGGAAGGGTCTAGAGCTTCTAGAAACTTCTATTTTTGAATTATCCACTTAAAAATACTTAATTCCTCAAATAAACAAGACTATGACAAATGGCATGCTCTTAATGGTCTTGGAATGTTCTATAGTTTTCTAGAACTTTCTTTTTATTTAAACTATAGTTAAATCCTTAAATAAACTTGCACACGACAAGTGTCATGATCTTATTAATTCTATCTAAACCTTATAGTATAATAAATAATATATCTAGGACCAGCAATATTAATCAAACCTTATGTTATATTATAGGTTAAACTTATAAAATCCATAATTGTTGTTATGAGTTTCAAACTAAGTCCCGGTTTGAACCAAAATCCACGAAATCTAAAATACTACAACTACTACTAACTATCTAACTAACTAAGTAAACATTATGGGACTCTACAATTCTCCCCTACTACAAAGAATTTTGTCCCCGAAATTTACTTATCAAACAATTTCGGATACCGAGCTTGCATGTCTTCCTCCAACTCCCACGTTGCCTCTCGTTCAGAACTATTTCTCCATAGGACTTTGACTATCGGAATACTCTTAGACCGTAATTCCTTCATCTCTCTATCTAGGATGCTAACTGACTGTTCCTCGTAACTCAAGTCTTTCTGGAGTGCTATCATATCATACTTGAGATGGGTCTGACACATATCTACGCAGCATCGAGATGTGGAACACATTGTGACTATCTGCTAGAGCTGGCGGTAGGGCTAATCTATATGCAACTGCTCCCACTTTGTCCAATATCTCAAAAGGACCTATAAACCTGGGACTAAGCTTGCCTTTCTTCTCGAACCACTTCACACCTTTCATAGGAGATATCCTTAAGAAGACTTGGTCTCTGACTTTGAATTCCACATCACGCCGCTAGGTATCCGCATAACTTTTCTGACGACTCTGAGCAGCGAGCATACACTTTCTAATCAGCGCTACTGCATCCTGACCTTCTCTAACAGCTTCGGGTCCAAGAAGTTGCCCTTCTCCTACTTTATCCCAATGTAACGGTGATTGACATCTCCTTCCATAAAGCAACTCATAAGGTGGCATCCCGATTGTTGACTAGTAGCTATTGTTGTAGGAAAATTCTATTAGTGGCAAATATTTACTCCATGATCCTCCAAAATCAAGTACACAAGCGCGCAACATATTTTCTAAAATCTGTATGGTACACTCGAACTGACCGTCTGTTTGATTATGAAATGTCGTACTAAGACTTAACTTGGTACCTGTTTACCGAGTTTTTCGGAAACGAATAACTAACAGAATAATAAAAAGATAGGAACTGTAGAAATGCTGAAATGTAACTAAACAAACAGTGTTTTTACGTGGTTCAGGCGTTAACAAGCCCCAGTCCACGAGTCGATGTTATTATACTTGGGAAAGGTTACAGTAAGATGGCTGGTGCACAGGAACTTCACACACTCACAGTGTTTCTCTCGGGTTCTCTTGAAGAAGATGAAGCTAGAGAGATTTTAGTAGAGTTTTTGCTATATGATTTTTTTTTGTCCCTCTTCTTGTAAAATGAAGGGGTCTTTATAGCTAGGGTTTTGGATTAGGGTTTTTCTCTACGTACATGAGTCTTAATTACACCAGCCATAAATAGGGATACAATTACTGTAGTAGCATGGCTACAAGACTCTATGTGGGTATATTTACGTGAAAGTATGGGGAACACACAAAGTCAGCCGTCTTTTCCAAGTTGTCAGCGGAACAGTAGGCGAAAAGGTACCCTTAGGCGTGCTGGGATGTGTGCGGCTTTGACCTGACGGGCATGTCAGGCGGGATCCTGTGTCAGGCGGATATCATTCCAAATATGCCTCCTCCAGGACTCGACCGTTTGGCTTTGTTCCGTGCGAGGCACGGAACTGCTTCCGCGGAGACCACTCGAAGAGCTTCTCCTGGGAGGAGCTTCCCCGAAGGATACCCCTTCGGGAGTCTGGGAGAGTTGACGAGTTTCCGTATTGTGTTTGCTTGGAAGAGTAATCCGGACACTAAACGGGAGAGGCGAAGCCTTTCTGTTCATCCGCGAGCTCTGGTCACCTACCGTGAAAGACATCGATAATTCTGCTTCCCCGAGGTCATCAATCTAAACGCTATCCGGAAATCTAGATAACATTTACCCCCCAAGGTCACGGAGCTTTGAGAGATCCGGGAGCTTGTACAATCGGTTTCTTAGACTGGGCGAGGGGGCACCTTCTGTGTTCCCGGAAGGATTCCTTTTTCCCGCCTGAGTGTTAGTATGAAGAAGAAAGGGAATTTCTTCTGTTTGAGATCAAGTACTCAAGTGCGGCAAGGACCACGTGTCATTCTGGGAATGGTTCTGCGACCAAGACGTGTGCGTGAGGCGACTGGTTGAGGATGCGTGCGCCAGTCATCTGACTAATGATTTGACGGTTTTTAATGGTACTCAGGGCCCGAGGTGGTGTAATGATGGGAAATAAATACTTTATTCCCATCCGAGGAGTCATAAATAGGATCGTCGCTTCCTCTCCAGCCGTTGGATCTGATGCACACGGAATGGGAAGATCGGGACCGTCCACTTGAGGAATTCGAAACGGCTTCTTCCCTGCTATAAAAACGAGGCAAAGGACCTTTCTTCCTCTTTACGCTTTCAGATTCTCCATCTTTAGGATTTTCAGATTTCCAAACCTTCGAACTCTCAGGCTTCCCGGCTTACGTTCCCCCGAACTTGCCATTTCTTTTGGTAAGTATCTGGAAACTTTTCTTTTTGATTTGGCAGTGGGTTTATTCCCCGAAGTTCCTGGTTTGAATCGCCGTTCGTCTTTGCAGCTTTTACTTCTCACGATCGTGCTGTGCAGTGATCCAGTTACTCCTTCAACCTCCACCTACCCGAATATCAGTAAGTATTTCTACTTTGCTCTTTCCTCCCAGACCTTAGGTTGTTGGTAGTTGTTAGAGTAGAGGTTTCTGCCATTATTGCTTATGTGCATGCGTGAATAGGGCTTTGGTAGGCATGTGATCGATTGTGAGTCGATAAGTAGCCTTTTCTGCATGCTTTGGCGATTTGCGTTTGGAAAGTCGTCCCTTGTTTTGCTGTTTTAGGGCATAAGCATGAACGCCTTTAGGGTGTCTTTCTCTGGAAAAACACTTCTTTTGGTGGGCTTAGGCTCGGGGTCTGAGTCTGGTTCCTTGCTGCCCTTCGGGTGGCATGGTGCCAATCCCTCGGTAAGCTCGGTGGGAGCCTCTCCAAGCAGTTTTCGGGGAGGGTCTCCCCGACGCCTTTGATACCACTAGGGTATGACAAGGGTGCTGACTGCTTAGAGTGTTTTCTTCTTTCTTTTCTTTTGTCCAGTGACGAACATCTCAAAGGAACAACTCCTTGCTGTGGGGGAGGCTGATTCTGCCCAAGAGAAGGGCTCTCCTGTCGCTGGCGGAAAGGGGAAATGAAAGGCGAAAGTGGTCGCGGCTAGCCCACCAACCTCAAATAGTTCCATCTGGGAGATGGACCAAAAGCCGAACCTTTTCAGGAATTATGGCATGCTGGAGCTGTATTCCTCTGAGGCAGGCCTGAAGAACATCCCAGGTCTGATGTGGCACCGTCTGTCGGTGCTGGGCGAGTCAGCTAGCCAGAGTCACGAGGGCTTTGGTGCCTGGAGCTGGGCACACATAGTGTGTGGGGCGCACCTGCCCCTAAGGAGTTACTTCGCCAATTTCTGTGTGAAGGCGGGGATTTCCCCCTTCCAGTTAATTCCTCCCAGCTACAAGCTCTTAGCAGGGTGGTTCATCTTTTGCAAGTCCCGGAGACTGGAAGCTCCTACCCCGGAGGAGGTGCTGTACTTTTACGGGTTGAAGTCTCAGCCTATGAGGGGTCATTCAGACAAGGTGGGGTTTTACAGGCTAGAAAGGCACCCGGACGTGATGTGCCCCACTTGTCATACCGCGAGGGTTCCAGACCTCCGGGAATACTGGTTCCTGACGACTGGCTTCCCGCTAAAAAGGGTGCCAGCCCTATCTTTGGACTTCAAAATCCCTGGTAAGTGCTCCTTCCTCTCCTTTTCAACTTTGTTTCTTTGCGTTTGATTTGCCTTTTGGGAGGATCTCTAACGCTTGTACTTGATTTTTGCAGAAGTCGTTCCGCGGACACCTCGCTGCGCGGAGATGATAAGGAGGTCCAAGTTCTACGAAGGGCTTTCTGAGGAAGAGTTGAAAGTGGAGGGACTTGTGACCTCCGAATCGTTGAGGGAGTATGGGTTACTCGCCTCCTTCCAAAATATCGAGCCAGTGAGTGGCAGGGGGCAGACTCAGGTGTCGGCTGACATCCGGGAGCAGATTGCCCTGGAGCTGTCTAAGGTGATCACCCAAGCAGCCCGGGACGAAAATACTTTATCTCCTAGTTGGGCGGAGAGGTTCCCCGACCCCCAGCCGGAGGAAGAGGAGATCGAGGCTCGCCACGCCGCGGCTTACCCTAACCTAGGGGCTCCGGGGGCTAGTACCTCCGGGAGAGGTAAGACTAGTTTTCGGTTGATTCACACCCCCAGCCTGTCTGAGGTTTCCCGGACCTCTTAGATGGGGTTTGATCCCCGTTTCCTTAGGCTAGATCCGCGTAGGATACCTTTCGACAGGTATTGCGATAGGGTAGATGAGCTCCTCTGGTGTCTGAGTGATGGTAGTCTGCCAGAAGGTGTCATCATGGTTGACCCTTCTTCTCTCAGCATGTCATTCCCGGACTTCAAGGAGTACGGGAGTTTCCTGGAGCAGGAAGCGATGTTTTGTTTTGCTCGGGGAAGGCCATCCACGTTTCTCGTGCATGGTCGTCCCTTTCAAACTTTTCTTTTTCTCGTTTCTTGTTCCCTGCTGGCGCGCTTGCTTGTGCTTTTTGATTGCCGCTTCTTACTTATTTTCTTTCTCATTGCTCGTTGGTTCGTTAACCTTGCTTTGTACGTTTCTTGCAGAGTATCCGGAAGCCGAGATGTTGGGGAGAGTGACTTTGCTCATTAAGAAGGCTGCCACTAGCCAAGACCCGTCCACGGGGAAAGGACGGAAGACCAAGGCTGGTAGGGGAGGTAAAACTGCCTCCCCCAAGAAGACGAGTGGCGAGGCGCAAGTGTCTCCGAGGGTAGAGAAGTCTCCTGCTGACGGGCCTTCCGAGACCATGATGGTCTCGAGTAGCAGCAGCGACGGGGAAGGGCTTGTGTTCCCTATGAAGACAACTGGGGTGAGCAAGCGTCCGGGAGAAGATGCTGAGGGTGCTAAGAAGAAACGCCTTAGACACTCTTCTCCTGGTCGAAGGCAACAACAACAGCAACGACAGCAAGCACAACTACAACAACAGCAGCAACAAGAACAACAGAGACCATCACCAACGTCACAGCTGCAGCAACCACAACATCCAAACCAGCAGCAGCAACAAGGGCAATTACTTCTGATGCCGCAGCAGCAAAAGCAACAGACCGGGGCCTTAATACCCCGTCTGCCTCCTCCCCCAGCTCAAAGGGGGTCCACCCTTCCGGGGTCTCCTTCTTCTCAGACAACCAACCTTCCTCTGCCTGGCCTGAAGTTCCACTTCCCACGGAAGCCAACCAGTTTCCCCGCTGCCCTCCTGGAGGGTGTAAGACGGGCCGATAGTTTTTTGAAGAGGCGGTTAGAGGCGGAGAAGGCTGTTACTCAGGGAAGGACAGATAACTTGTCTGCCGTGAAGAGAGCTGAGCTGGCCGAGGGGGTGAGATCTCTTCACCCGGCTGGAGCGGTTCTGGATGGTCCAGCCTTGGAGAAGAGGCTGGTGTCTAGGCTCGGACGTGCATTGGCGCCGTTCGGAGCTGAGATGATGGAGGACATGGCCCTGAGTTTATGCGAGCTCAATTCTGAGAAATGGGCCATCAGTAGCAGCAAGGATCCGCTGTTGCTGACACACGCTGTGAAGCAGCAACTGTCCGGGGTAAGCCGTCAGTTGTTATTTTTTGGGATCACCTGTCTTTTGGTCCGGCTTTAGCTCATTCTGCTGTCTTTCCTTGCAGGCCTCTATGATCGCGGAACGCTCGTTCCGGGAGGTTGGTGCAGCTCTGGTTCAACTGGAGGAGAGCCAACTGGCTCGCCAGGCCTTGGAGGCGGAGAAACAGAAACTGACCCAACAGGCCTTGGGGGCTTCGGAGAAGATTGATCAGGCCCGGCGCACGGCTGAAGAAGAGGCGGAGAAGAAATATCTTGCCAAATATCAAGAGTACCGGGCCAAGGCAGAGAATGAGTTTAGACAGCGGTCGGATGGGATTAAGGCCAAAAACTCCAAGCTCCGGGAAGAGCTGTCCCAAGCCAAGGTGGAGAAGGATACCCTGGAAGCCCGCTTGCAATCAAAAAACGATCTCCTCCTTAAGCGGCAAGAGGAATATTCCACTCTTCAGAGTAAGCTGCACGAGGAGGAGCAACTCCATAAGAGGAGCAGGGATCTCGTGTCTATGCTGCAGTTGGGACTCGCCGAGAAGGATAAAGAGATCGGGGCCTTGCAATTCACTGCCAGGGGGCATGTGACCGAGAAGCAATCCGTGCTGAACCAAAATAGGGAGCAGCGCAAGGAGATTGATTCTCTTAAGGGGGAGCGGGATGCCTCCAAGGCCGAAATGGAAAAATTGAGGGCCCAACTAACTGTCGCGGAAGCGCAGCTGGCAACCTCCGAGGCGGAGCGCTTGAAGGAGAAGGAGGATGCTGAGGTGATACTGAACAGGACGATCAATATATCGCATGTGGTCCTCATGCATCAACTCTGGAAAGTGAACCCGGAGGTATTAGGCTATCTGGGAGATGATGCCGAAGCCATGAGGGAGAAGCTACTCGTGTGGGATCAGGGCCCAGAGGCGTACGTCCAAACTTACAACATTGACGAACGTGCTGAAGCTCCTGAGGCGGGAGATCCCGGAGAGGCGGGGACCTCTGAACCTTCTCATGACCAAGTTCCTCCTTCCAATGAGCCGACTCCGCCAGCCTCAGTTGAAACCAATGCCCCCGAAGCTGCGGTCGTGGAAGCTGTAGTTACCCCCAATGCTTGAAGGGGTTTTATCTTTAATTATTTTTCATTTTGAGTTTTTCATTGCGGACATTTTTGCCATAATCATAGCATTCTCCTTTCTTTTCTGCCGAGTTCTTTATTTATCTTTGCGCTTAGGGTAGACATTTATACTGTAGAAACTGTTGTAGGGGCGTATGGGGTTTTGGTTCCAACGGCCAAAACCTATGCACTTCCCACTTGAAGCTTTAACGGATGATGTCTTTTCCCATGTAGTTTCTAGGTTACGAAGGTTTCCTGGTTCCAACGACCAGGCTCCTTTCACCGTACTTTAGCTTTCCTGAGGCAAATAGCCAATCCCGGGACTTGTAGTTATACTGTTCGCTGGGATTGCTAAGGTGAGTCGTTCCATTGTTTGGAACGGGAGTTCTTTTGGTGAGCGTCGCTAGACTTAAGGTTAGATCTTTGCGAAGCAAAACTAATTGTTGTTGCGAACCTCATGGTGGCTGACTTCAGGGACCTGGCACGGAGCCCTGCGAGGCAAGGCTTATTGCTGTCGGGGAAATCGCCACGCCCACCAGGTGTGATCCTGGAGCAGGGGCTTTGCGAAGCAAAGCCGGCTGTGAGTGGGGGGATCGTAGCATGCAATGGCCATGGAGCTTGCCATGCATTATTTTGTGAGATCCGGAGTTGGAGCCTGCGAAGCAAGGCTTACAATGGTCGCGGATCTTGCCATCTTTCGCCTCGCTGGACCCGGAGCTGGAGCTTGCGATGCAGAGCTTTACAGCGATCACGGGTCTAGCCATCTTTCGCCTTGCGGGACCCGGGGCTGGAGCTTGCGAAGCAAAGCTCTACAGCGCTCACGGATCTTGCCATCTTTCGCCTTGCGGGATCCGGAGCTGGAGCTTGCGAAGCAAAGCTCTACAACGCTCGCGGATCTTGCCATCTTTCGCCTTGCGGGATCCGGAGCTGGAGCTTGCGAAGCAAAGCTCTACAGCGCTCGCGGATCTTGCCATCTTTCGCCTTGCGGGATCCGGAGCTGGAGCTTGCGAAGCAAAGCTCTACAGCGCTCGTGGATCTTGCCATCTTTCGCCTTGCGGGATCCGGAGCTGGAGCTTGCGAAGCAAAGCTCTACAGCGCTCGCGGATCTTGCCATCTTTCGCCTTGCGGGATCCGGAGCTGGAGCTTGCGAAGCAAAGCTCTACAGCGCTCGCGGACCTTGCCATCTTTTTCCTTCCGAGACCCGGAGCTGGAGTTTGCGAAGCAAAGATCTACAGTGATCGCGGAGAATTCTGCAAAGGACTTGTCAGGGAGTTGGGGGTGTTTTGGTGTAGCTCTATGAACGTGCCTCAACCCCCAGTCCCGTCCATCGCTGGGCTACACAGGAGATAATTCTCATGATACATAATGGCAGGCATTTCCATGGCAATTTTCACATAAACACATAATGCACATATGACACGTAATGCAAGCATGTTCATGGCAACAAATAAACCTAAGCTTAACAATTTAAACATTTCAAACAATTTAAAAATTTCAAACACAATGCTAGCACATAAGTGGTGTTCTGTGTACGTTTTGTTCAAGGGGCATATGGCTATGCCTTAGCCATGTATACTCCCCAAGTGAGCGTGGGGTCCGGACGTCTCCGGACCGCGTGGTCACTTGTTAAAACGCAGCTTTGAACACAGGGATAAAAAGTGCAGTAAAAGCGGAGTGAATCTCTCCGTGTTTCATTAAATTAGCCTGCTAGGCGTGAGTTTTACAACAGGGAGGATTATTTCCACATTTTTCACTTTTGCTATTTTCACCAAGGACTTCCGACTGGATGGTCCGGGGCCTACTGGTAGTAACGGCGGAGGTGCTCCGCGTTCCAGGCGCGCGGGACTTTAGATCCGTCGAGTCTCTTTAAGTGATACGTCTCATGGCCCACTTTTTCTTGGACTTCGTAGGGGCCTTCCCAGTTGGGTCCGAGGACTCCTACTCCCGGATCCTGCGTAGCAGGAAATACTCTCCGTAGGACAAGATCCCCAACTTCGAATGTACGGCTCTGGACTCTCATGTTAAAGTGTCGGGCTATCTTGCCTTGGTACATTTTTAGTTGGACCTGTGACTGCTCCCGGAGCTCTTCGATCATGTCCAAGGACTCCTGGAGGAGGGCATGGTTCTGGGTAGGATCGTAGGTGTCTTGCCTGTGAGAGGGGATCATAGCTTCTACTGGGATGACGGCCTCGCAACCGAAGGTCATGGAATAAGGCGTGTGCCCCGTCGAAGTTCTCTCTGTTGTGCGATAGGCCCAAAGTACTCGCGGAAGTTCTTCCGGCCAGTGAGCCTTGCAGGCTTGGAGTTTTTTCTTCAACGTGGTCTTTAATATTTTGTTTACAGCTTCCACTTGCCCATTAGCCTGGGGTCTGGCAACTGCGGAAAAACTTTTGATAATTCCATGCGAAGCACATAAGTTCGTGAAGTGTTCACTGTCAAACTGCTTTCCGTTGTCGGACACAATTTTCCGTGGAAGCCAAAAATGACACACTATATTCCTGATGACAAAATCCAGTGCTTTTTTAGATGTGACCGTGTTCATAGGTTCAGCTTCAGCCCATTTGGTGAAGTAGTCTACCGCGACTATGGCGTACTTCACTCCACCCTTTCCAGTGGGGAGGGAATCTACTAGGTCAATGCCCCAAACGGCGAACGGCCAGGGGCTGGTCATTAGGGTAATTTCTGTAGGCGGCGCTCGCGGAACCTTGGCGTACCTCTGGCACTGCTCACACTTTCTGACATAATCCACACAATCCTTCTTCATGGTGGGCCAGAAGTATCCTTGTCGAAGGATCTTTTTGGAGAGGCTCAGCCCGGAGGTATGATCGCCACAGAAGCCTCCGTGAATCTCATGGATGATGGTGCTGACTTCGGTTTCGGCAACACACCTAAGGAAGGGTATGGACAACCCCCTGCGGTAAAGCTTTCCTTCCATAACCACGTATCGGGGAGCTTGATATTGGAGCTTCCTTGCGTCAGCTTTATCAGTGGGGAGCTCTCCGGTGGTGAGAAATCTGAGGATGGGTCCTATCCAGGAGTGGGAATGGTCGATGATGGCGTTTATCCTTCGTGTCTCAGTACTGGGGGCTTCTAAGTGCCCGATGGGGACTAAGCCATACTGTTCAATCTCCGGGTCTGTTGCAAGCTTGGCCAGCGTGTCCGCAAGTGAGTTCTGGTCCCGGGGGACCTGGCGGATTTGGTAGCCTTTGAAATGCTGCAGTAGGTCGCGGGAGAGAGACACGTAGGCAGCCATCCTTTCGCCTTTCGTCTGGTATTCCCCGGATATTTGGTTTACCACAAGTAGGGAGTCGCTGTATACTTTGATTTTTTGGGCTCCGACTTCTCTGGCCAGTCGTAATCCAGCTAACATGGCTTCGTGTTCTGCCTCGTTGTTGGATGCTGGGAACGCGAAACGGATGGCGCTCTGGAGCTGATGCCCTTGGGGAGATATTAGGATGACCCCTGCTCCAGCTCCTTTTTCATTTGAGGCTCCGTCTACATAGACCTTCCAGGTGGGAAGCTCCGAGACAGGATCTTCCGGGAGGTCATTCATTCCCGAGCATTCCACAATAAAGTCCGCGAGAGCTTGACCTTTTATGGAAACACGTGGTTGGTAGTGGACGTCGAACTGGCTCAGTTCCATGGCCCACTTAAGCAATCTGCCAGAAGACTCGGGCTTCTGCAGGACTTGTCGGAGAGGGTGGTTGGTGAGTACTTTGATGGTGTGCGCCTGGAAATATGGCCTCAGCTTCCGTGAAGCGATCAGCAAGCAGAGGGAGAGTTTCTCGATCATCGAATATCTGGACTCGGCGTCCAATAACCTCTTGCTTACGTAATACACAGGGAGCTGGATACGGCCATCTTCCCGGACGAGAGCGGCACTTACTGCGTGCTCAGTCACAGCTAAGTATAAGAACAACGCCTCTCCTTCGACAGGTTTGGACAGAATGGGAGCTCGGGTTAAATGTTCTTTGAGGTGTTGGAAGGCTGCTTCGCATTCGGGGGTCCACTCGAACTTCTTGTTTCCTCGCAACACATTGAAGAAGGGGATACACTTGTCAGTGGCCTTGGATACGAAGCGGCTAAGAGCAGCTATCCTTCCGGTAACGCTCTGGACATCCTTATGTTTCCGGGGGGAAGGCATATCTATGAACGCCTTTATCTTCTCAGGGTTGGCTTCCACTCCGCGGGAGCTGACAATGAAACCGAGGAACTTCCCAGACGAGACCCCGAAAGTACATTTCTTTGGATTTAGTTTCATCCCGTACTTTCGGATCACGGCGAAAGCTTCCTCAAGGTCGTCACTGTGGTCCCCGGAGGTCTTGGACTTTACCAACATGTCGTCCACGTACACCTCCATGTTCCTCCCCAGTTGGTCCTTGAACATTCTGTTTACCAGACGCTGGTACGTCGCCCCAGCATTCTTCAAACCGAAAGGCATGACCACGTAACAGTAGACACCCTTGTCCGTGAGGAAGCTGGTGTGTTCCTGGTCTGCGACATGCATCTTGATCTGGTTGTATCCGGAGTACGCATCCATGAAGGATAAGAGTTCGTACCCGGAAGTAGCGTCTACCATCTGATCGATTCGCGGGAGAGGGAAACAATCTTTCGGGCAGGCCTTGTTTAGGTCCGTGAAGTCAATGCACATTCTCCAGGACCCATCGGGTTTCGGGACCAGAACTGGGTTGGCCAACCACACGGGATAGTGCGACTCCTGGAGAAAGCCTATGGACATCAATTTGTCCACTTCAGCTTTGACGGCTTCGGCTCTCACTGGGTCCAGCGGCCTCATCTTTTGGCGAATTGGAGTTGCAGATGGGTCTATGTTGAGTGCGTGGCACGCAACATTGGGATTAATCCCCGTCATATCAGCGTGGCACCATGCCAGGATATCCTGATTATCCTTCACAGTGGCTACGATCTTATCTCGAACGGCCGACGGCAGGTTTTTCCCCACCTGAATGACCTTGGTGGGTTCTCCTGGGTTGAGGATCACCTCTTCGACTTCCTCCATCGGCTCTATTGCTTTCTCGATTCCCACTCTTGGGTCGAGTTCGTCAAAGCATGACTCCTGAGCACCCCCAGTTTCTGGCAATTCTTCCGCCAAAGGAATGGCAGCAAACGTCTCTTGGACCGTGTAGACGGATCGGACGGAGACGTTATAACAGCTCCGTGCACTTCTTTGGTCTCCTAAGAGGGTGCCAATACGCCCATCATCGCATGGAAACTTCAAACATAAGTGGCGTATCGAGGTTATGGCCCCACAATCGATCAGGCCCGGTCGGCCTAAGATGGCATTGTACGCCGTGGGGCAGTCGACCACCACGAATGTGCTATGCTTGAAGGCACAAGCGTCGCTTTCTCCTCTGAGGGTGACTGGCAGTTGAATTTTCCCTAATGGCATGAGTGCGTCCCCATTGAAACCTTGAAGCTGGATGGGGCATGGGGCCAGGTCTGTCTCGGTCAATCCGATCGCGTGGAAGGCCGCTTTGAAGAGGATGTTCACGGAGCTTCCGTTATCGACCAAGATCCGTGAGACCTTCTTATTGGCAATCTGGGCTTCCACCAAGAGGGGATCGTTGTGGGGGAAGTTCACATGTCGAGCATCGTCCTCCGTGAAGGTGATGGGAAGATCCATCATTCGGGGACGTTGAGCAGGTGATTGAACCAAGGCGCACATCTCCTCGGCGTGCTCTAACTCCCTCAAGTACCTCTTCTGGGAGTTGCGGGTGTTTCCGGCAAGGTGTGGTCCTCCGGAAATGGTGGCGAATTGTCCGTCAACGGGTGGCGGAGCAAGGCCGGGCAGATATGGGTTGCCTGGTCCTGGAGCCAACAAGGCAATGGGCGCCGGAGCGGGTGGAGCAGGAAGTGCGGGGAACTGAGACCCGGGAGTTTGGGGGTGACCGGCTCCAGGAGCGCTAGCTGCCCTCCTCTGTCCCGGGGAATATGCAGCTCCGTGAACTATCCCCTGTCCGGGATAGATAATGGGTATCCTCACCCACTGACCGAGGTGTCCCGCTCTTGCCAGGGACTCGATCTCATCCTTCAGCTGAAGGCACTCGTTCGTGGTGTGCCCCACGTCTCCGTGGAACTCACACCTCTTATTGGAGTCTCGCGGACGCCTTCCTCCGTGAGACACTTTCGGGGGCTTCCTGTAGTTGACCATATTATAGGTCGCCCGATAGACATTCTCTCGCGAGTCTATCAAACTGGTATATTCCGTGAACTTGGGCTCATAGTCCTTCCAGGGTTTCTTTGAATGGTCTCCCCGGTTGGAGTTTCTTCCGCTTCGTTTGCTCCGCGATTGGCTCAAATTTTGTTCTGGGGCTTCCGCTTGCGGCTGCGGCATGCCAGGAGCGATACTACATCCGGTTTGTACTGCTCCGTACCCAGAGAAATGGGTTTGACTCGGCGTCTGAGCAGACGCGGAAGGCCCATACACACTTGGAGTGAATCGGGCTCCTGGAAGCGTGAGGGCTGGTGCGGGAGCTTGCGAAGCAAAGCTCGGCGCAGTCACGGAAGGCGTTGGAGCTGGGGGAACTCCAAAGGCCTACTGGTAGGCATCCTCAAGGTTGATGATTCCCTGAGCTTTTGACATGAATTCGGACAGCGTTTCTGCCCGTCTCCTTTGCATTTCCCCCCATAGCAGAGAGCCGACAGTAAGGCCCGATTGAAGGGCGATCAGCTTCATGTCATCGCTGACCTTGGTTTTTGCAGCAGCTTCCATCATTCTCTGAATGAAGGCTTTGAGGTTCTCAGTGGGTTGCTGCTTGATGTTGGTTAAGGAACCAACCTCCATGTCGTGGTCGCGGGCAGCAATAAACTGCCTCCTAAACGCGGACTGTAGCTCCTTCCAACTGTGGATTGATCCGGGGGCTAATCTTTTCCACCAGTCCTCCGCGGACTTGGTGAGGGTGAGTGAGAAGCACATGCATTTGGCGTCCTCACTGACACGCGCCACTTGCATCATTTTATTGTATTTAGCTAGGTGGGTACGCGGGTCTGTCCTCCCATCATATAATTCTATGTGAGGCATTTTGAAGTTATCCGGGAGGGACGTTTCCGCGATCCTCCTAATACATGGTTCCGGGTCTTCCTCCTCAGAGTCTGACAGGGCCCCACTTTGCTTCCGGACCAGCTTGGTCAAGGCAGCAATCTGTTCCTCGAGCCTCTTCGTATCACTTTCCGGGAGGTCACGTCCTCGGAGCTTGTCATTAATATGATTTCGGAGGTCATCTCCGCGAGGCCGGGCCTTTTCTCCTTTGGCCTTTTCATACTTGGCCTCCAACCTTCTTCTTAGGTCCACCGTGGACCAGCTATCTTCGGAGTGCGAGTTCGCAGCCCGACCGTCCTGATTGACGGAATCACTGGGGCGGTTGTTCCTTCCCCTAGGCCTGGGTGCCTTAGCACCGGGCCCTTTAGGCGCAGAGTGCCCCATTGGGGCTGAAGGACGTCTGGGCTTAGGAGCGCCAGAGACCTTCTGCGCGCGGGGGGGGGCAGTCGGCCTGGTGATTCACACCTTTAGGAGGTGTAGGGGCGTCAGCGCGCACAGGCTCTCCAACTTTTTCTTTGCCCTTGTTAGGGGCGGCTTTGGATGGTCCAGCAGCGGCTGGATCCGGCATGGGGGCATCAGCACCACCTAGAACAGAGGCATCCTCGTCCGAGTCGCCTAGATCTCCGAACTTACTTTGGAGGCGTTCCATCATGCGTTGCATTCTTTCGGAGACGCGCTCCTGCTCAGCAAGCTTGGCCTTAGTGGCCACCAGTTCTTCGGCTACTTGGACCAGTTCTGGGTCCTTCTCATAGTAGCAGCCGTCCTAGTAATAACCGTCTTGGACATACTCTTCTTCGTCTTCTAAGTATGTTTTATCTTCGGTACTGACCCGATCCTGGCGGGATGTCGGGTCTTCACCTTGGTAGTCTAAGGGTTCGCTTTGCACCACATCTTCCATCACGGTATCGGGGTTGACCGTAGCATTTTTGTCAACAGCGGATTTTCTCGTAGTCACCATCTCTTTAGCACGAAGTGAATACAAAAAACGTACACAGAAAAAGAGCTGACTAACAACTTCCTACAGCTCTCAATGAAAGCACCAAAATGTTTACCGAGTTTTTCGGAAACGAATAACTAACAGAATAATAAAAAGATAGGAACTGTAGAAATGCTGAAATGTAACTAAACAAACAGTGTTTTTACGTGGTTCAGGCGTTAACAAGCCCTAGTCCACGAGTCGATGTTATTATACTTGGGAAAGGTTACAGTAAGATGGCTGGTGCACAGGAACTTCACACACTCACAGTGTTTCTCTCGGGTTCTCTTGAAGAAGATGAAGCTAGAGAGATTTTAGTAGAGTTTTTGCTATATGATTTTTTTTTTGTCCCTCTTCTTGTAAAATGAAGGGGTCTTTATAGCTAGGGTTTTGGATTAGGGTTTTTCTCTACGTACATGAGTCTTAATTACACCAGCCATAAATAGGGATACAATTACTGTAGTAGCATGGCTACAAGACTCTATGTGGGTATATTTACGTGAAAGTATGGGGAACACACAAAGTCAGCCGTCTTTTCCAAGTTGTCAGCGGAACAGTAGGCGAAAAGGTACCCTTAGGCGTGCTGGGATGTGTGCGGCTTTGACCTGACGGGCGTGTCAGGCGGGATCCTGTGTCAGGCGGATATCATTCCAAATATGCCTCCTCCAGGACTCGACCGTTTGGCTTTGTTCCGTGCGAGGCACGGAACTGCTTCCGCGGAGACCACTCGAAGAGCTTCTCCTGGGAGGAGCTTCCCCGAAGGATACCCCTTCGGGAGTCCGGGAGAGTTGACGAGTTTCCGTATTGTGTTTGCTTGGAAGAGTAATCCGGACACTAAACGGGAGAGGCGAAGCCTTTCTGTTCATCCGCGAGCTCTGGTCACCTACCGTGAAAGACATCGATAATTCTGCTTCCCCGAGGTCATCAATCTAAACGCTATCCGGAAATCTGGATAACAGTACCCATTGCTTGCTGCAAGCTTTCCCAAAATCTCAATGTGAACACCGATCCTCTATCAGACACTATTGTCTTAGGGATTCCATGTAATCTTATTATTTCTTGAACATAAACGTCTGAGTATTGCTCTGCTATATATGAAGTCTTGACAGGCAAAAAATGAGCTGACTTGGTTAATCTATCTATTACTACCCAAGCCGAGTCATGCTGCTTATTTTTTCGAGGTAAACCCATCATGAAATCCATGGCTATGTCATCCCATTTCCATTATGGAATGCTAAGTGGTTGCAATAAGCCTGCAGGTCGCTGATGTTCTGCTTTCACTTGCTGACATACCAAACATTTAGACACATACTCTGCTATATCCTTCTTCATTCTTGGCCACCAATACATTGCCTTAAGATTGTGAGTCATCTTGGTCAACCCTGGGTGAACTGAGTATGGGGTATTGTGCGCTTCTTCTAAAATCTTCATCTTAATCCCTTGATCATTGGGCACACATACCCGGTCCTTATATCTCAATAACCCCTGACTTGATATTGTGAAATTCGTTGCCTTGCTTTCCTTGATTGCATTTATATGTGCTACTAATGTGCCATCATGCCCTTGCCCAATCCATATATCTTCTAACAGACTTGACTGTATGGACAAGTTAGCCAGTTTACCAATGACTACTTCTATTCCAGCATTGATCAGCTCCTGCTGTAGCGACTTTTCTATTCCAGCTAATGCCGCCTGATTTCCATAACTCTTTCTACTTAGTGCATCAGCAACTACGTTTGCCTTTCCTGAGTGGTATAAAATTTCACAGTCATAATACTTTACTAGTTCTAACCACCTGCGCTGCCTCATGTTGAGCTCCTTTTGCGTGAAGAAATACTTTAGGCTTTTATGGTCCGTAAAAATCTCACACTGTTCTCCATAAAGATAATGGCGCCATATTTTTAATGCAAAGACTACCGCTGCCAACTCCATATTGTGTATTGGATAGCGTTGCTCGTACTCCTTTAATTACCTTGAGGCGTAGGCTATCACCTTGTCATTCTGCATCAACACATAACCCAATCCTTGCTTCGATGCATCACAGTAGACTACAAACTTGTCATTGGGTGCCGGTACACAAAATACTGGTGCTGAGCACAGCTTATCCTTAAGCAACTGGAAGCTCTCTTCACACTTATCTGTCTAGTTGAACCTTTGCTGCTTCCGGGTCAGGTTGGTAAGTGGAGTGGCTATCTTAGAGAAACCCTCTACAAACCTCCGATAATAACCTGCTAGTCCCAGAAAACTTCTTACCTCTGACGGATTCTTTGGTCTTGGCCAATCCTTCACAGCCTCTACTTTAGATAGGTCTACAACAATTTCGTCCTTGGATACTATGTGGCCGAGAAATGCTGTCTGTGAAAGCCAAAATTCGCACTTCTTGAATTTGGCGTATAGTTGATGCTCCTTTAGTCACAACAAGATTAACCTTAAATGTTTCTCATGCTCAACTTTATCCTTTGAGTACACCAAGATATCGTTGATGAATACTACGACAAATTTATCCAAGTAGTCCTTAAAGACCCTATTCATTAAGTCCATAAATGCGGCTAGAGTGTTGGTAAGACCGAAATACATGACTAAAAACTCGTAATGCCCATAGCGAGTTGTAAAAGCTGTCTTAGGAATGTCTTCTTCCTGTACCTTGAGCTGATGATACCCGGACCGTAAATCAATCTTCGAGAACATGGTCGCTCCTCAGAATTGATCAAAAAAGTTGTCAATCCGGGGTAGCGGGTACTTGTTCTTAATTGTCACCTTATTCAACTCGCATTAATCTATGCACATCTGCATACTCTAGTCCTTCTTCTTCATAAATAGAACCGGTGCTCCCCATGGTGAATGGCTCGGTCTAATGAAACCCAAG
Source organism: Humulus lupulus (assembly GCF_963169125.1). NCBI lineage: Eukaryota > Viridiplantae > Streptophyta > Magnoliopsida > Rosales > Cannabaceae > Humulus > Humulus lupulus. The sequence continues at coordinate 60,311,703 of NC_084798.1, forward strand.
TCTAAGAGTTCTTGTAGCTGCGTCTTTAACTCCTTGAGTTCGGTAGGTGCCATCCGATATGGTGCCTTGGAGATAGGCTCAGTTCCTGGTACTAGTTCGATTGTGAAGTTAATTTCCTGAGTCGACGGCAACCCCGGTAAGTCGTCAGGAAATACTTCTGGAAATTCCTTTACAATATGAACATCTCCAACTTTTATCGGTGTTTCTTTTACCAAATCTGTAATGCTGGCTAAGAATGCTTGACATCCTTTTTCTATCATCTTTTGAGCTTTGAGTGACAAAATAAGCGGTGTGTGTAGCCCTGAAACCTTTCCCATAAAGCATAGTCTCTGACCGTCAGAAGTTTCAAACATTACTTTCTTGCGTTTGTAGTCGATGGTTGCGCCACACCTTGCTAGCCAATCCATTCCCAGTATCACATCAAAGTCTTTAATCTCCAGTTCTATCAGGTCTCCTTCTAATTCTATGTCCTCAATCTTGATCGGTACGCTTCGTACTACCTGTGATGATAGGACTATTTCACTTAAAGGTAATTCTGTTTCAAACCTAGTTCTAAATATTTCACAAGATTTGTCTAATTTTTATATCATTCCTAACGAGATATACGAATGAGTGGCCCCCAAATCAAATAATACAGAACATACATTATTGAGGATAGAAACCTGACCTGTAACCACTTTATTGCTAGCATCAGCTTCTCCTTGGGTTAAGGCAAATACCCTGACAGGAACCATCTTGTCGTCTCTTTTTCCCTCTGGCTTGAGCTGGGGACACTCTTTCTTTCGGTGACCTTCCTGACCACAGTTGTAGCATCCCTTAGTGTTTGCATGGCACTCACCAGGATGTTTCTTTTGGCATTTAGCACATTGTGGGTATTCTACATAACCCGGCCTATTACCTCCATTGTTCGTCCGTGCCCTTTTATCATTGTCGGATTGCTTATTGTCAGGATGTCGTCTCTTCTGACCATTACTATTACTGGACTGCTGGTTGTTGTTGTTGTGGTTCTTCCGACAATTCTGAGGTTGACTCTGCTGTTTAGGCTCAGGCATACTGGCCTCCTTTTTACTAACATTCACCTGAAGCCTTTCCACTTCTATTGTCGTTTCTATAACATCGACATAAGTAGTATTTCTTGGGTTTTCTAGCTTAACCCCTAGCCCAATCTTTGGTCGAAGTCCTCTAATGAACTTGGTCACCCTCAGAAATTCAGTTGGAGCCATTTCTGGTGCAAATTTGGCTAATCGGTCTAACTGCCGAGCATATTCTGCTGCTGATAAACTTCCTTGCTTCAAACCAGCGAACTCCTCGACCCTTGAAGCAATGACTGCCAAATTGTAGTACTTGTTGTGGAATAGCTCCACAAATCTGGTCCAAGTCATGGTGGCGACATCGTGAGTCTGCTGTACTAGGTCCCACCATATTCTAGCATCCTTCTTAAACAGAGACGAAACGCAGGATATGCGGTCTACATTATCGAGATTCATGTGCATTAGGATTGGCTCCACATTTCTGAGCCATTCTTCCGCCTCGAAGGGGTCTGTTGTCCCTTCAAAGTTCAGAGCGTGTTGCTTACGAAATCGCTGATAAACTGGCTCCATGTGCTGAGCTGGATATGGCGCATAGTTCTCCATTGGCCATCCCCCATAAGGACCTACTTGATGGGGTGCTTGGGCCATATATTGAGGCTGTGGTTGCGGCTAAGGCTGAGCCTATTGTCGCTGTTGTTGTAGTAATTCCTCAACTTGCTGTCGTAGTCTGGCAATTTCTGCAGTGCTGTCAACCGGCGGTGGTGCATTTCGGTTGGTATTAGCATGCACTCCCCTTCTGCGAACTGGAGGGGCTTCATTGTTCTTAGGAGCGACGTTGGAGACATTGACATTGTTGCGAGCAGATCTTCTGAGCGACATCTTCAGCAGAGTTCTAACAGTTGAGAAAAACATGTTAGAACTTACCTTAATAGGCTCTAAAGCAAAAACTTAATCTAAGCAAAACATAACTCAGACCTATTAATTATGACTTCTTATGAAAAGAAATGTATAAGCCTTCTTTATAATTAGGGTGTGTTTCTAAACTTAGAAAAATAAGCCATCTTTATTATTTTCTAATGTGTTTCTAATTGTAACGCCCCAAACTCTAGGGACCGTTACGGTGTGCCTTGTAAACAGTGCTAAACTCGCTAATCGAGTCATTTGGCCAAAATCGTGAACTAAGTATGATTAGTGGTTTAGGGATTAAAAATTTTGGTTAGGAGGTAACGTTTCACTAGAACGTTTAGTGTATACATTGGGATCCCGAAAATATAATTTCAGAGTTTATTGCAGAAAATATTTACAACAGGCCGTTCTAAGTGGCAAAACAGGGTTCAATCCTAGTTCCACTTTAAACCTCGGCCGTGGCGGACGAGCAGCTGTATATGTACACGTCATCACCTAAGCTCTCCAACTCAAGGATGGTCCAGCTTCCTCTTGCCTTTACCTGCACCACATAGCACCCGTGAGCCGAAGCCCAGCAAGAAAACACAATCTAACATGATATAATATCAACAGATAACATGACGTAATATCATCAGGTAACATGATATAATATCAACAGATATCATGGTATAATACCAACAGATAACATGATATAATATCAACAGATAACATGATATAATATCAACAGTAATTGTAACAGCCATTCAGGACCAACGGTCCAAAACAGATAGGTGACAATAGCCAAAAGTCACAGAAGTGGGTACAGCTTCCTCTAGCCATGTGACGATAGGGTCACCAGGGCTTAACTGATAGGTGGTTTCTTAATAAGCTTGATTAGGATAGGTGCATGATGATTAGTCACCAACATAACCATCCTCTCGACTCTAGAGTCGTAACTAAGGACTGCGTCCCCCAGCCATGTGACAAACAGTCACCGGGGTCATATACCTTGGCTGAAATCATCTGGTCTTAGACCAGGCAAGCGCTTATAAGTTCTTCGACCCTAGGGTCAGTCTAGCATTAATGCCATAGAGCCATTCAATGCATGATTCTCGACTTTAGAGTCGGTCCCTGACTAGTCAGTGCCATACACAAGCAAGTCATGCCACCAATCATATACCACATGTTCAATATCCATAAACAAGGTATTTAGCATGCTTACTAAACAGATACCAGTACAATTAGGACCATGTACAACCACAGAGGCTCAAGCTCTGGACAATATCATACCCAGTATAAAAAGCATGTCCTAATCACATGTTTCTCATGCATCATATGCAATATATCCTGCAATCAACATGCATCAATACCAGCCTAATAACCAACCAACATGCATCAAGAATAGCCATGCATGTCATACTCAATAATCAACCAACATGCATCATAATAGCCATGCATGTCACGTATACACAGGGTGCAATTTTCTTACCTCAAAGTCGAGCTAGAACGATTAAAAGAACGACCCTTGAGAACGATCAACTTTTAGTCCTTTAGCGATCACCTAGTCATAACCAAATATAAGGTATCATCAATAAAAAATGATCAACTTAAGTTCCCAAACCAATATCTAGCCTCCGGGACATCAATCCCCACTTAACCGGGTACTAGGTTCAACCCCGAGGCCTATGGCTTGAATCCCCAAGCTAAAAACAGGTTTTTGGTCAAAATGGCCTTAAGGGCCGCGGCCCTCCCCTGCTGCGCCGCGGCGCGCCCTCAAACAGAGAGGGCTCCCCCCTGCCAGACGCCAAGGGCCGCGGCGCACCACAGTTGCGCCGCGGCGCTCAGCCCAGACCAGGAAAAAACCAGCACGCGATCTCAGTTCTTCCCCTGTGTTTTTCCTCTCAAATCACAGCCTAATACCCAATTCAACCACCAAACATTCTCCACCACTCTCCCTCATCAAAACCCAAAGAAAACATCACCCAAACATCTATTAATACAAGCTTTCTACAAGAGATTCACAAGCTGAAAACCATAGTTTAAAAACAGAGCACACCATTAAATTCATAACTGGAACTCACCTCAAACACGGTTTTGAATCCCCTTTAATGGCTGAAACAAGTTCCCTAGCTGCCACCTTTGATTTCCTAGCTCAAAACCCCAAGATGGCTCTCAAAATTTGGAAGAAAGATGGAGGAAGAAGCTTGTACGGGAGAGAAAGGGAGAGATGAGGATAGGCTCTGTTTTAGTTCTGTATTTTCTACAGCCTTCATGTCATATATATCCTTAGGGTTAAAAGACCATAATGCCCTTAAGCCAAATAAACCCCTCTAAAAGCTCCCGAGGGTAAAACCGTCCTTTCCCGCCTATCTCGTTAATTATAATTAACACTCTCCAATTCCCGCTATACTCAATATTCCCAAATACCAATAAATCATATCCCATTACCTTTTAATTCTCGGTAATGCTCTAATCATTAAATTTACCCCGAGACTCACCTCGAGCCCCGAACTTAAGCCTATTATGACTAGACCGAACACTTACATCTCATGATCGTCTCATGTCGAAAAGCTCAAACCAATCCACCTTATAATGTGGCTATATTAGTTAATCGCAATCATGCACCCAAAATACACATTTACGCCCATAGCGGCCAAATTACCAAAATACCCTCACAATAATAAATTCTCCCATATGCATGCATCCACCATCATATAATAATATAATTCACGTAGACATGCATATAATCATTAAATACTATAATAAATCAATTATGGTCCTCCCGACCTCCTAATCAAGGTCCTAAACCTTATTAGGTAATTTGGGGCATTGCACTAATTATCCTATATGACTTAATTCTCAAGCTCGAAACTCATCATTGTTCCAAAGTTAACCATACTGAGGGAGGGTTGGGATCAGTAAAATCGTTCCCACTACTATGGCCCCCTAACTCTCAATATAGAACCCTGGTTCATTGATTTGTATCCACCCTCACCGAACTTAGTCATTATTTATTAAATTTATTATTTATTATGATTGCAAAATAAAACCAAACTCATACATGTCATCAAAATAACAATGATATTAATTTGGAAAAACAGTTTTCACTAAGTACTATCATAAAGGCAAAATAATAAATAAAATAAATAAAGAAACTAATCTGTTCTAAAAATCGGGATCTTCTACATCAGATCCTTCATCTAACATGTCATCATCTATCTCTTCATAATCATCCTTTTCATGAGCCTCAAAAATTCCCCGGGGAAGATTCGTAAAGATTCTATTCTTTTGTTCTCTTGTGAATTGGAATTCCATCTTAGAGGTAAACCTAATTATGAGAAAATAATATCTCATCTGCACTGGTATTTCATCTTCAACATCTATTGTCTCCCATATTTCTTCCAAAGCAGAAATTACAAAAGGAAAATCTTTAAAAAGCCTAATTACTAAAATATATTGTTCTGTAGCTCTCATCATTATTTGCTTAGTCGTTTGGAGATGAACTATTTGATTATGGAATAAAAGTAATCTCTGAGTGATTCTTTCCAATATTCCTACTGTATTTCTTGGTTCTCTAATCCTTTTTAAGGCCTTAATGGCTCGGATATCGTTATATGTTAAAGCTCCATCCATTCCTTAACTAAAACATAAGGCTAAAACATTAGCTAAACACAGAAACATAATAACTAAAACATAAATACTTACATTGGCGGTTAGATTCGAAGCTTGAGCATGTGTATCAAGGAGAATTTCATGTAAATGGATCGTTGCTATGATACCAACTGTAATGACCCAACTATTCTAAGACTTTGGACCATTAGAACTACTAAACATAGCTATTACTTTGAAGAACATATACATAAGAAATAATAATAACCTTATTAAAACTTCAACATAATATTGTGGAAATTACAAAGTAAAATAGAATTTTGGTATGGGTACCCATTGTTTAAAACATAAAACATAATTTTAAACTAAAGAAGATTGTTTACAATACTAAATGCGGAAAATACATAGAAATATAATTTAAAAAAAAACTAAAAATAACCTCATCCTCGATCGACTCGCAGCCCGTTCATTCCAATCGTCCTCAATACACAAGTCAAGCCACCAAGTATCCTCCCGCCTCCGTATCTAGTTTCCTGAATCACACTAAAAGAAAAAGGAGTGAGCCTAATGCCCAGCAAAGAAAATATACTAACACATATAACATAAAACATAAACATACACGACTATAATAAAACATATACTATAAGACATATATCACAATTATAACCCATGTACATGGTAAACATTGGGGTTTACTAGCTAAGCAACTATAAGCCTCAAAATACATTGAGGTTTGCTAGCTAACCAACTATAAGCCCCAAGAAACATAAAAGTATTGGGGTTTGCTATTTAAGCAAATATAAGCCCCAAAAACATATATATATATATATCATAACATAACATAACATAGCATAATCATAACATATAAGCATATAAAAACTATCCTATTTTCCTTACCAAAACTGGGATATTTGAGAACAAATGCGGGACTTTGAACACTCCTAAAACCAATAATAAGAATAGTGAGTATTTCTAAAGAGTAAAGAATAAATGTGGAAACTAAACCTTCAAGAAGAAACTTACCAAGAAAGATCTTTAAGTTTCAAGAACCTAATCAAGAACCAATAACACAAGTTAGGATCTGAATAAAAGCAACTAAGAAAACTAAAGAATTTTAAAGAACTGCACTTAAAGAATAGGAATACCTTAGCTGACCTTATGGATTGGTCTAACTTCAATACCGAAATACATTAAACCTCACTTCCCAAGTATTTTATAAAGCTTAAGAATGACAAAGCTTTTTCCCAACCCAAGTGTTTATCACTCTATGGTAACACTAGCACCTTGGAGGCCCTGATCATAGCTTCAAGAATGAGAGGAATGGGTGGGTACTAGGTCCTATTTATAGAGGTAAGGAGTGAAACTAACCCCTTTTTGATTTGAATAAAAATAATGAATATTAATTGAAAATATTTGAATATTCGTCAATCAGAGGCTTAAGACTCGGTCAAAACGTTCAGATGTAGATCTAAGTAGTTAAGGCTTGTTTTAAAAATTAAAAACAAAAGTTAAAAAAAAGTATTTCACTAAGGGCGATATATCGCCCCTATATGGCGATATATCGGCTCTGCCCTAGTCCCGAGCCTCTGTTCGTACGTTCGTGCAACGCCAACGTGTTTTCCGTATCCTCCGTTAGGCGATATATCGGCTCTCATGCTGTGATATATCGACATACGTGAATATTTTAAACACGTAATTGCACTTTTTCAGCATAATTTGAATGGGATAACTACTTTGACTGAGTAAAACGAGATTCCAGCAAGTTATGGAAGGGTCTAGAGCTTCTAGAAACTTCTATTTTTCAATTATCCACTTAAAAATACTTAATTCCTTAAATAAACAAGACTATGACAAATGGCATGCTCTTAATGGTCTTGGAAGGTTCTATAGTTTTCTAGAACTTTCTTTTTATTTAAACTATAGTTAAATCCTTAAATAAACCTGCACACGACAAGTGTCATGATCTTATTAATTCTATCTAAACCTTATAGTATAATAAATAATATATCTAGGACCAGCAATATTAATCAAGCCTTATGTTATATTATAGGTTAAACTTATAAAATCTATAATTGTTGTTATGAGTTTCTAACTAAGTCCCAGTTTGAACCAAAATCCACGAAATCTAAAATACTACAACTACTACTAACTATCTAACTAACTAAGTAAACATTATGGGACTCTACAATCATCATTTTCACTAAAATGAACAATTCCACTGTTAAATAAAAACATTAATCCTCTAAAATGAACAAATGAACCAATAACAATATTAAAAAAGGGATTGTATAAATATTACATGAAAAACACATTTCAACTCAACTAATTGGTATACTAATAAAAATTTCTAAAATTTCTATATTAGCGATGTAAGCAATAATTAGTTAACAATATTGATCGCCATAAAAATAACCACCCTGTTCAAGCGATAAAATATGTTCCCTCTTAAAAACTAACCAAACTCGTTAACCCCAATTTTTTGGTAACCATTCATCAATTATGTCAAAGTATAAATCCATTCCAAGACCATTCCGAGACCTAAATTATGTTATCAAAGTATATAAATTATAAAATTAACAAAATTACACTAAAAAGATGGATATTTCAGTATGACATGACCACATTGACCGGATTCGCAATACCCTCCCAACTTTCAAAATTTCCATCATAAAAATATATCTTAAAAATAAAACTTCCAGAGCAGAAAACCCAGCCACAACCACCAAATAACGACACATGAAAAACAAATATCAATATAGATTCAACTTTTGAAACTAAAAAACTCATTTTTAGGTCTTCCTAATAAAGCTACCACATCTTTAAACTCAACCAAAAAGAGAAATTTACGAAATATATAAAAACAAATAAAGCAATGCCAAACGTATCGATGAAGATTACACTACGGTTTAAAAAAAAAAACCGGTTTATAAACTAGAGCAAGAACATACCTTAACCTTTAAGTATAGTTTGCCTAAAATGAACACCCATCAACGTGCTCGACAGTCCAAGTGATCAAACAATGAAACTTGACCCCAAAACCACGTTGCAACTTAGTTTCTTACTTGAGAAGCTTTGAAAATCCCAGTAATGGTTTTCTTCAAAACTGAGAGGGAGGCTTAAAAATGTAATGTTAGAGAGAGAAGAGAAGTTATCGATATTCTTTTACTTGGTCACTTCATGGTGTTAGGAATTGTTCCTAGTGCGTAGCGAAAATTGCGATAATGGTAGTATTGTATAAAAAAAAATTCATATAAACAACTTTATATGAGGATCCTTTAACATGTAATATGTTAATCAACAAAAATATGTATATGTAAAAATAATAGGAAATGATTTACCTATTGTAGTCTATCAAGAACCCTTGAATCTTTTCGTGTATATTTCGGTCTTCCTATCCTCACTTGAGTGCTCACACCAAGATCTTCCAAGACTTTCTCTACACCTCAAGATGTGGGTGGACACATAGAGAACAATACTCAAATTTGTAAATAAAAATTATTCTCAACACATGAGACTCTTGATTATAGACAAGAGAGAAATGTTCTTCTTTTTTGTTAGAAAAAGATGATCAGTTTTTCTGATTCTTCTTGTCAAAAATCTATTTTCCTATTTTATATCATATATAATATATAGGTATTATTATAATAATAATAATAATCAAATAAAATTGATCATCTTAATAATAATAAAATAAATGATAATTAAAGACAAAGCCTTACATTTCATTTTAAAAACTCTTTTCAAAATATTTTATTAATTAATTAAATAAATGAAAAAAATAAATAGCTAATCATTATCAGTAGTGATACACGCATAGGGCAGTCCAGGAAACCCTATGCGTGTAACACCTCCCTAAAATAAAAAGATTTGATTTTTCATGCATATTTATTTTAATTAATTAATAATTAGAAATTCAAATAAGGTATCATCTTTTTAAGATAAAGATAACAACTTGAATTTAAAAATTAAAAATTTTAATTTTCATTATCAACTTATTATTAAATATATAAATATAATAATCAAAACTAATTTTGACTATCTATATATATATCATTTCTCACTTAAATAAAATAATTGATTAAAATCAATTTATTTTATTTCTACACAATTTCAAAAATTGCATTAATGCAATAATAAGTTTTGCAACTTCAATTATCACATAATTATATATTTATCTCGAAGAATAAATATTCTCTCAAATAGCCCATTCACAGATTGACCCTTGTATCAACTCTTACCTTGAATAGTGTTGATAGAGCCACCCTGGGGACCTATGGACCAATAATTCCAAGCTCCAATAAATAAAATACTATTAACCAAAACTCTTTGATACAATAATCATATTTATTAATCTCATGATTACTCCACTATAAATATGAGACTGCACTCTTGAGAATTAAAGACATATATTTACTGAGTACTTTATTGTAACCATAAAGTGTCCATTGATATAATCATTACATACAAATTAATCATCTATTGATGATTCATAATTAAGTGGGAATAAAATTATTGTTTTACCCTTTTATTTATTTCTTGATTCCTAGTGTACCATTGACTTTACTAGTGAAGGTTAATTCATAATCTGATTATAAATTTGACGTCAATAACCTTTTCAGTTCCAAAAGTCAACCCATTAGGGAACCATCATTCAGTCTATAGAAGATATAGATTTCATATTTGTTAAGCGATGTCCCCAAAACAATAGTTCTTAGTCTGATCATTCTGACAAACCATAACGCATGAATAAAAGGATCAAATAACACATATAGGAGTTCATAGTAACTTAAGAATTAAGATAAGTTTGTATATGATCATTAGTTGATGTATTTTATAATACTACGAAACGGTATTTAAACTAGTATTATCAAATCACATTTGGTCTCGTTCTACATACTCTCAGTATGCAAAGTACCTCCACTAAAGTGTCCTACTACACTAGTAACTCGGATCTAGGTCACATCTATTCATAATACTAGTGTACCGTACTAGCAGTAATTAATCTAAAGATTCCACAACTTTATTTTGATGCGAATTATTTAAGTCAATTATCTCAATCTCGATCCTCTCATACCAATATGAGATTGAGACCACAAAGAAGAACTTGAGCATTTTCGGATATTTACTTAATATTATTAACAATAATATAATACATAAGCTACATATACATAATAATTCAATTCATTTATTCATTTCATTAAAACCATTGTTGTTTACCCGAAAATGACTGCAGATAATGTGGCAAGAATTTGTTACACGTGGTTGGCATGTGCCAGCGTCAAAATGAAGGAGTGTTGTTCGCTTATCGACTAGGTGTTTTTTGCCTCATCAAATCTCGCAATTAGATGCGACCAGTCAGGTCGCATGCTTCGGTTTATTTCCTTTAAAGATATGTAATTTTGTAATAACTACATTTATTATATTTTCTCTTTATTGCCTTGATACGCTAATATTAAGGATAATTAATGCCCATTGGCCCATGTAACCCCCTTGAGCCTATAAATATACACGAGAGGGCTCAAGGAAGGGACTTTTTTTACTTTTGAACTTGGAACTTGAATACTCATAGAGAGAACATAGTGTGATTATCCACTGAAAAGTTGTAATTCTCCTAAGGCTGGTGAAACTCAAGAAACTTAGTTCTTTGATCACGGCATTGGGATTCAACATCAATAAGAACACTATTATTACCACACAGTTGGGGCTGAACCACTATAAATCATTTGTGTCACCTTCTTCCCATTTGATTTCATTCTTCATTCCCTTCTTGTTTCTTTGTCGTTATTTTGACTCCGTGTTTTTGGCCAAATCAAGGGTCAACATTCTGGTGCTTTCATTGAGAAAGTAGTCAAGAAGCTTAAAGAAAATCAAATGGTGAAGACATCCAAGAAAGTTGGACAGGCTGCTGGCGTTGCGCCGTCTCAACCTCTTCCTCCAAATATGGCTGAAAATGAACCACACTTGGATTTTGAAGAGGAAATGGATTCCGAGACGCTGAGGACAACACTAGGTGTGTTGCAGGATGAGTTAGCCAGTTTGAGGGCCAATCAGGAAAATGTGGCAGAAACATTGGCATTGCAGCAAATGGAGATTGAGCGTTAGCGCCAGGAGTTAAATGAGCGGCAGGAAGAAATGGACCGTCGGCAGAGAGATGCAATGACCGCTCTTGAAGCAGCCATTCAGTTGGCTAGAGGGCATGCTGCGCTGACCTCTCAACCGGATCAGCCACCAAGTGCACCACCACAACGGGCCCCAAATCCGAGTCCTTCGATCCAGCCAGCAAGCCCACAAAGGTCGGAGCAGCCACCTGTTGCTCAAGATGATGTCCCAATTTGGGATCCTGAGCAACAACCAACTTCTCAGGCTGGTCGCGGCAATCCCCAGCACTAGAGGCAGAATAGGGCCGGGCAGCCGCCCCGTAGCCCTAGACGCCCAAGGGACGATGAGCCAAATCCCCCGAGCAGGGGGCAACGTCCTTCTGCCAACAGAAAGCATAATGAGTCAGGCTCTGCGGTCAGGGGCCTCCCACGGCATAATAATGCATGGGGACCCAACGACCAGCGCAGGCCTCCCCTTGATGCTCGGGAGATTCCAGCCAGAGGAGGAAACAGCGTGACCAGTCGTTCACACCTTAGTCGGCCACAATTTAGAGACGGGCATGACTACAATGAGGTCGATTCTGACAGGGGGAATGCTAGTCGAAGGCATAAGGAAAGAGGTGGAGATAGAAACCCCCCCCCCCCCCCCCACCAAGAGAAGATAGGCCTGCGAGCCATAACGCTGAGGGCAACCCCGACAGCATAACGTCTTTGATCGGCTAGGAGTTAGCGAGCAAAGGCATAGGGATGATGACTTGAGAGACATACTCAACAATAGGCAACAACAGGCGTGAGATGCACGATGAGTACGCTCCTCCAGTACTAGTCACTCCGGCAATCCCAGATGCGATTCAGGCTCAAATTGATGCTCTGAACCAGGCAGTACAGCAGCTGGTCGGGAATCGGACATCCCACATAGAGTACGACCAGAGGAGAGGCACTTCGTTTATGCAGAGGATTGTTGTGGCAGAAACCCCCAACAAGTTCAAAATTCCAGTACTGTCGAACTTTTATGGGTACGGGGACCTAGTACCTCATGTCAACAAATTTGAGATACAAATGGATATTCAGAAGGTGTCGGGCGATGGCCACTGCAGGATGTTCCCCACCACATTGTCTGACACCGCCCAGGAGTGGTTCTTTAAATTCTCTCCTGCTAGTATAGTATCCTGGGAAATGTTCGCGAAGGAATTTTACGGACAATTCTATGCGGGTTGCGTACACCCCACTGAGGCAAACTAGCTGGTCGAGATATGCCAAAAGGAGGGAGAGCCTTTAAAGGAGTATGTACAGTGTTTTATGCGAGCAGCAGCTGGAGCCAAAATAGTGGGCGGCGAGGGAAAGATGATGGCCCTAACTGCCGGGGTTTGACGCCACTCCCCCCTCTGGAACAACCTGAGAAAGAATGGAGTAAGGAGTACCCAGGAGTTCTTGGATCGAGCTGATCAGTACATCAAGCTCGAAGACGCGATCGCCAATGAGGGGAAGTCGCCTACAAAAGGCAAGGGACCAAAGAAAGATCCCACCAAAGCCACCAATGGGTCAGATAAACCCAATGGCAACGACAAAGGCAACGGGAACGACATAAATGGTGGAAAAAGGGTGGGCAATGAGCCGTCAACAACTGAAAATAAATGCCCCAAAGGCAATAAATATGAGCTAAGATTCACCAACTATATGGCCTTTGTCGAAAGTAGAGCAGAGGTCTATCAGGCGACTAGCTCTAATGTCCCTTATAAGCGACCAACGCCTATAAGGAAGGATATCTCCAAGAGAGATACGACAAAATTCTGTCATTTTCACAATGACTACGGACATGACACCAATGAGTGTAACCAGATGAAGGATGAGATCGAGTTCCTGATTAGGCAGGGACACCTAAGGAGATACGTACGAGCCGCAGGAGGGTCTCAGCGAGAGGCTCAAGGTGGCAACCAGCAGGCGCCTGCACGCCAACGCTCGCCACCTTTATCGCCAGCTCCTGTGGCAGGTACATTACTCACCATTTGTGGCGGCCCACACCTCGCAGGGGATAGTGGGAAAGCAAGAGAGCGATACACTCGGATCTTACGCCACGACTAGGAGATCGAAATGATGAGTGTGGAGGATCGCACACCAAAGAAAGCTCGAACAGAGGAGGAGTTGATAACCTTCTCTGAAGACGATGCTAAACACGTCCGATTCCCACACTCCGATCTGCTGGTTGTTGACGTCCAAATTGCCAACATGATGGTTAAAAAGTGGTTGGTTGATACATTAAGCTCAGTCAACATCCTGTACAAGTCTTCACTGGAAAGGATGAAGTTGTCCCTCAAGGACCTGGAGCCGTGCAACCAAACCATATATGGTTTTTCAGGCGAAGGGCTCTCCCCGACAGGGTCGATTAGGCTCCCAGTTACAGCAGGAATTACGCTTGCAAACAAGACATTACTAACTACTTTCATAGTAGTTGATTGTCCTTCAGCGTATAATGTTGTAATTGGAAGGCCAATTTTGGTCGACCTGCGAGCCGTTACCTCGATATGGCACCTTTCCATGAAATTCCCGACCGACGCAGGGATAGGATACATGTTGGGAAACTAGCGAGAAGCGAGGGAGTGCTATAACGCCTCAATATCTAAGGCGAAGAAAGGCGGGTCAAGGGAAGTTGCTCGAAAGGAGTTGCAAATGGCCAGTGATGTACAAGCCCATTCAGGTGATTGTGTCACCAAATAGGGTGTTGCCTAAAGTGAGGATAGGGATTTGGATCCTTGCTTTGGGGATTTTGATGAAGAGATAGGACCCATCGAGGACCTTGAAGAGGTCTAACTCGATGACGCAGAGTCGACCAGGATTGTGAAAGTCGGTAAAACCTTAGAGGCAACAACGAAACATGAACTAGTGGAATTTTTAAAGAAAAACCAGGAAGTCTTTGCCTGGTCACATAAAGACATGGTTGGAATAGACCCTGCGGTTATTAGCCATGTCCTAAACGTAGACAAGAGTTTTCCACCAGTACAACAGAAGAGAAGGCTGCTCGACAAAGATAGATCAAATGCTCTAAAGGAAGAAGTCGAGGAGCTAAAGGAGAATGGATTCATCAGGGTAGCGTTTTATCTATCATGGGTCTCTAATCCCGTGCTTGTTCCCAAGCTGAATGGCAAGTGGTGAACGTGCGTGGATTTCACAGACCTTAATAAAGCATGCCCTAAAGATTGTTTCCCACTCCCTAGGATCGACCAGCTGGTCGATGCCACTGCAGGGGCATGAGATTCTCTCATTCATGGATGCATACTCCGGATACAATTAGATCAGTATGCATCCCCCTAACGAGGATCACACTAGCTTTCAGACCGATACAAGGCTCTATTGTTACAAGGTAGTTGTAACGCCCTGGTTACCCCAAAACAGTTACGGTGAACGGTGAACCGGAAATTTGACCCGCTACCCGAGTCCTTTGGTTAAAACGTGCTCTAAGTGTGATTAATAGGTTAAGGTGAAAAACTAATAAAAAGGAATGGATATTTTTCATTACAAACTGCTCTGCAAAGCTAATCAAAACATTTACAAGTTGTTCTCAGTACAAAATGGTCATTACTATTTCAAATTTACAATCCCGCCGACCTAAGCGGCAAAATAGGGTAAACCCCCTAGTTCCTCTGAGAACACCTTGGCCGTGGTGGTCAAGCGGCCGCATATGTACACATCACCACCTAAGCTCTCCACTCAAGGCTGGGTGAGCTTTTCTTTCCCTTTACCTGCACCACATAGCACCTATGAGCCAAGGCCCAGCAAGAAAACACAATATATCATGATATAATATCAACAATGATCATAATAATCATTCAGGACTATCAGTCCAAACAGATAGGTGACAATCACAAAAGTCACAAAAGTGGGTACAGCCCCCTCTAGTTATGTGACGATAGGGTCACCAGGGCTTAACTGATAAGTGAACCTTTCATAAGTTCGACCAGGATAGGTGTATGGTGAATAGTCATAACCCTGGAACGTTGTTCCCTAGCCATGTGACAACAATCACCGGGGCCACATGCCCTGGCTCTGAATAACTAGGCTTAGACTAGCCAAGCGCTTATAAGTTCATCGACCTTAGGGTCGGTCCAGTGTTAATGCCTTAGAGCCATTCAACACTGATATCGATTAGATCTAATCTTCATTCGGCCCTGCGTTCAGGACGCTTATGCCGTCTCTGACTCTTTAGGTCAGTGCCCCTGACTAGTCAGTACATATACAAGTAATCAACATTCACTAGCATTTAATATGCAATCCATGTCCACATTTATCAATCAACATGCCTCAATAGCCAACACGCATGTCATATATACACAGGGTGCAGTTTTCTTACCTCTGGTTTGAGTGAGAAGTATGATAAAGACGACCCCTGAGAATGATCGATCTTTTAGTTCCTTAGCGGTTACCTAATCACAGCTAATTATAACCTTCATTAATGAGAATCCACATGAATAGGGTATTAACCTAAGCATCACTCTCAGGACCTCGAAACATGCCCACATGGTGAGTAGATTCGATCCCGAGCCTTAAGGATTGAAACCCCAAGTCAAAAACCCTTAAAAACACTCAAAACGGGACTTAGAAGGAACAGGGTAGCGCTACAATGCTCAACCCCTAGTGCCCCAGTGCTATACTCAGAACCACCAACATGCCAAAAAGCCTTCTGAGGAGCGCTGTAGCGCCCTAGGGTGGGCGCTAAGCGCTACCTCCAGACCAGAACTTCCCTGAACCGACCTTCTTCAACTCCTTCGATTCTAACCTGATTCCCAAGCTTCCAAATCCCATTCTTAATGCCAAATGAACCCAAAAACCATCCTAACACATCCCAAACATCACAAGCATATGAACCCTAACCAAAACTCCCAACAAAACCAAGAATTCACCCTAGAAATCTCAGCTGCAAAACAAAACCAAAACAGGGCAAACCAGAGCATTCTATGGTTAGAAACTTACCCAAAGCTCAGCTTATGATGCTCTTCAATGGTGGAACACACCCCCAAACTCCCAAGGCTTGCTTCCCAAGCTTGAATCCTCAAGATTGGTTCAAAAATCACAAAGAAAGGTGAAGAGAAGAAGGTACGGGAGAACTCAAAAACTTGCTCTGTTTTTACTACCTTCTTTTAGCCAACACTAATTATATCTATCTTAGGGGTGAAATGTCCATTTTACCCTTAAGTCACTTTAAGATTTCTAAAGGCTCGCAAGGGCAAAATTGGTATTTTTCTCCTATCTTGTTAATCATAATTAACGCTCTCCAATTCCCGCTATTCTCAATAATCTCAAACACCAACAATTCACATCCCGTTACCCTTTAATACCCGGTAACGCTCTAATCATTAAAATCACCCCGAGACTCAACCCGAGCCCCGCACTTAAACCTATTGTGACTAAACTGCTAATCAATATTCCAAGATCGTCTCGTGCCGAATAGCTCGAACCAACCCACACTATAATGTGGTCTCAACACATATCATCGACATGCATACAATTATACCCTCAACGGGCGAAATTACCATCACACCCCTGTAATTAAAAATGTGGACCCACATGCATGCATTTAACATCATATTATAATATAATTCACATATACATACATAATATAATTTAATGGCATAATTAAACAAGTATGGCCATCCCGGCCTACTAATCCCGCCATTAAACCACATCAGAGAATTCGGGGCATTACAGTAATGCCCTTCGGTTTGAGAAACGCTGGTACAACTTACCAGCGACTAGTCAACCACATGTTCAAGGAGCTGATAGGAACAAACATGGAGGTATACATCGAAGACATGCTGGTTAAGTTGAAGAAGGAAAAATGACACATAGGGGACTTGGAAGAGTGCTTCAACATCTTGAACAAATACCAGATGAAGCTAAATCCCCTCAAGTGTTCCTTCAGAGTTGGATCAAGGAAATGCATGAGATTTATAGTAAACTCACGAGGAATTGAAGCCAATCCTGAGAAGATCAAAGCCCTGGTCGATATGAAATCGCCAACAAAAATCAAAGATGTTCAAAGCTTGACTAGAAGAATTGCTGCTCTGAGTAGATTTATTTCTAAATCGACAGACAAATGCGTCCCAATTTTTAATCTACTTAGAGGCAACAAGTGATTCGAATGGATGGAGGAGTGCGAACAGGCTTTTCAAGCCTTAAAGACTCACATGTCGCAGCCACCGATTCTATCAAAGCCGGTTGATAAATAAACTTTGTTCATCTACTTGGCGATCACAGAATACGCTGCTAGTGCTGTCCTAGTAAGAGAAGAGGAAGGCGTGCAAAAGGTTGTTTATTATGTAAGCAAGAGGCTAATAGGAGTGGAGCTACGGTATCCACCTATTGAAAAATTAGCCTATAGCCTGATCTTAGCCTCCAGAAAATTGTGGCCATACTTCCAAGGTCACCCAATCACAGTTTTGACCGACCAACCTCTACGGCAAGTTCTGCAGAAACCAGAAGCCGCAGGGAAATTATTGAAGTGGGAGGTCAAACTTGGGCAGTTTGATATCTCTTACTTGCCACGAAGAGCGATAAAAGGACATGCTCTGGCCGATTTCATCGCAGAACTCACTGGGCTTCCAGACAGCGAGCAACCAGAAGGGCCTGAAGAGCCTAAGTCTCAAAGCCAAACTCCTTCTTGGAAGTTGTTTACAGATGGTTCTTCTAATGAGCACCACGCAGGAGCAGGAGTGATTTTGATAACGCCTGAGGGGCATCAATTTCATTGTGCAATCATATTTGACTTCACTGCTTCTAACAACGAAGCCGAGTATGAAGCACTGCTCGTATGATTACGGTTAGCCAGAAGCATGCACATAAAGTCACTTGATATCTATAGTGACTCTCAGTTGGTGGTCAATCAAATCATTGGAGAATACCAGGCCCGAGGTTTAAAAATGGTCGCTTACTGGAATAAAGCGAAGGATTTATTGGCGCAGTTTGATAAGTACACTCTCCAGCAAGTACCTCGACCCAAAATTCAAACGCTGATGCTTTGGCCAAGTTGGCGAGTGCCAAGGATGCTAACACCCTAAACATAGTGCCAGTTGAACAACTATCTACACCAAGCATCCAAAACAGAAAGGGCCTCTTTGGTGATTCAAGCGGCGCATACATGGATGGCACCTTACATAGAGTACCTGACGAAGGGTGTGTTGCCAACGGACAGAAACAAAGCCAGGACCCTTCAGCAGCAGGCTGCTAGGTATATCCTGGTCGATGGAATCTTGTACCGAAGGGGATACTCAATGCCACTCCTCACGTGTATTTCGAAAGAAAAGGCCAAAGAATTGATGAGAGAGGTCCACAAAGGCTTTTGTGGGGTCCATGCTGGGGGCAGAGTTTATAAAAAAAGATCCTAAGGGAAGGATACTTCTGACCAACAATGAATGAAGACTCGATGAAATTTGTACGGAGGTGTGACAAATGCTAGAGGTTCTCCAAAATTCCACGAGCAGCCACTAATGAGTTAAAACAGATGCAAAGTCTGTGGCCGTTCGCAGTTTGGGGCATAGATTTAATCGGATCTCTGCCCACAAGAAAGGGCGGCGTCAAGTATGCCGTAGTGGCCATTGATTACTTCTCTAAATGGGCCGAAGCTGAACTACTTGCAACCATAACGACCAAGAAAGTGCTGGATTTTGTAGTCAAAAACATCGTGTGTCGCTATGGATTGCTAAAAAAATTGTCTCAGACAACGGCACCCAGTTTGATAGCGATCTGTTCACAGATTTTTGCGAGCGACATGGAATTATCAAGAGCTTTTCTTCAGTTGCTCACCCTCAAGAAAACGAACAGGTCGAGGCAGTCAATAAAATGCTAACGGATACTCTGAAGAAAAGGCTTGAGGAAGCAAAGGGGGCATGGCCAGAACAATTGCCTGAAGTCTTTTGGTCATACAAAACTTCCCATCGAACAGCAACAAACCATACTCCATTTTCCTTAGCTTATGGATATGAGGCTATGTTGCCTGTTGAGTTAGATCCGCCATCGCATCGAAGAATAATGTACGATCAAGGCTCTAATAGCTAGCTATTGATGGAATCTCTAGATTTGGTCGGTGAAAAATGAGAGCAAGCCCAACTCTGAGTAACAGCTTACCAGAAAAAGGTCACCCGGTATTTCAATTCTAAAGTACGCGAAAGGAAATTCAATGTCGGAGATCTAGTACTTCGAATGGTTTTCCTCAACACCCGCGACCAGGCTGCTGGAGTATTCAGACCTAATTGGGAAGGACCATACCAAATTGAAGAAGTCCTTCATCTAGGCACTTACAAACTTGCTCGCTTAAATGGAGATCTCATTCCTCGCTATTGGAATGGACAACACCTGTGCAAGTACTATCAACAAACAATTATTCTTAAAGAATTGGCTTGTATTAATTTTACTTTTTACAAGTTATGAAAAAGGGTTGGTCATTTTATGTGACTGATCGCTTATAAGTGTAAGATCATTTTGTTGATAACTTGTACAGACATGTTTTGTCCCTTTATTACAAGAAATAAAAGGTACTGTGCGTAGCCAGTCATTCTTGCCAACTATTGTATTTATTACAAGTATTTGCTCATTACGTGAGTTATTTTGCTGTATTATCATTTTTACAAGTCTTTATTACGAGCAAAAATGTTCGAACAAGTTTCAGTCAAGGCAAGTGACCGAGGACCTAAAGCTCCTCCATCACTTGGGGGGCATATAAGGTACCTAGTAAGCAAAGCATATCAACAGGTATGAAAACACACGAGCAAAATAAGTGAAAGCATGCTATGGTACTTAGAGTATTTTTCAAAATTTTGTATTTTGTTAAATCAAACCAAAGTACTATGCTAAGTTCGGTCATGCGAACAGATATTATAATAAAATGAAAATATTATAATATCAAAAAGGAAACCTTTTACACCACAAGCAGTTACTGCTCGGATGTAATTGTCTGTTAAAAGTTAAAGCTGCCTGTGGAGTAATAAATATAATTGTCTTGAAGTACAGATAAAAAAAAATCATGAGGTAGGAGGGTCTTGTGGATTTTCCTGGTCGACTGCAGCTTTGGCTTCATTCTCTACGCCTTCAACGCCAGTGGCCAAAGAGATCTCGGGCGAGGCTGGGGTTTTCACTCTCTCTTCTTCCTCCAAGAGAGCAACGCACCGGGCTATTTCTGTTTGCCTCGTGCGCTCAGAGAGATAGCTAAAATTGACCCCTTGGTTGTGTTTCCAGAAATCATAGAAGCACTTGGACGTGGCACCCTTGTACCTCTCCAGATTGCTAGCGTTGGTTTTTTCGAGATCGTTGATGCAAGCCTCCAACTTATCAGCCTCTTGCCTGCTCTCGATCAGGTCCGCCTCAAGTCTTTTGGCTTCGCGAAAATTGGTGAGGTGGGACTCTTTGTACTTCTCCTTTGCTTCAAGGGCTTTGTTCAGAGCAGCCTGTTGTTGCTCCATCGCCTCGGCCAGTTTATTTTTCTCCTCGAGCAATGCCGCATTTGCCTTCTGAGCCGCCTCAAGCTGCTCTATATATTTTGCTTCAATGTCCTTAAGCTCCTCAGCGTGCCGTTGCTCGGATGCCTTGGATTGCTCAGTAATGACCCCCGAGCAGAGCCGACCGGCAGTCATGGTCAGTATTGCCTGCAATCAGAACAAAAGTTAAAATGACTATAATAGATAAAAAGATTGAGTCTCAACAAGAAGAGACAGCTTACACTGGCAAGCTTATTTAGTGCGCAGTTCAAGATCTGGTCGACATCCATCGACTCTGTCCCAGCCATGGCTTCTCGGCTGTGCTCGTGCCTCAGGATCCTTGTCATCCTGTCCTTGACTGATCTTAGAACGCGACTCGATAAGTCATCCCTTGTTTGAATAGGGGCAGCTGGCTGTGTCTGATCGGCAGGAGCCGGTGGAGGAGGGGTCGACTTGACCGGTGCAGGCGGAGATTGCTGCTCGAGGGGAGATGAAGGTGGTGTTATATTTTTTGAAGGACCGGCTGCTGGAGGGTCCTCAGTGCGGGTTTTCTTGGCTGGAGGCTCTTTGCTGCACTCCCCGCGATGTCTCCTGCTCGCCTTCTTCTTGCTCACAGGAGCATCAGGCGCACTGTAGAGGTCGAACATGTCTTCAGATGGCATGTCTATAAGAAGGCAAGTGCACAAACAGTTATACAATATAAATAAATGAGTGTGCTATGTCAAAAAAGGAAACAAAGGCAATTGTAAGTAAAATACCCGAGCTATAATTACTGGTCACTACAATATATACTTTACTAGTGTTACACTCACTCTCTGACATGAAGAAGTATGAATCTAAAGTGGGAGTGTACTTAAAGTTGTCGTCCCCGTCAAATAAGTGACAGGGAATAGGAAAACTATCTAAAAGTGAGAGATCAGTACCGTTCTCATCTGAAGACTCGTCGATGGGTACAGAGGGTTCAGAAGCCTTCTTCTTGCCCTTCCCTAAAGGGGCTCGAGGAGCATCTACTCGCGGGGTGCTGGAGGGTTCCCTGATTGTCACTCCATTTGTCCTCCTCCTTGGGGGTTGTGACACATCTGGGTGCTGTTCTGGAACACCTTCATTAGTGGCACTCCCCACAGTGGTTTCCCTCACGTCCTGGTGAGGTGCCAAAAGCCCGACCAGTCTTAGGTTGGTTTCAGTGACCAGCTGTTTGACGCTTTTTTCTACGTCAGTCATGCTGGCCAGTAGCGCTGCTCGAAGCTCTATTTCTGGAGTAGGAGCTGGTCGCAGCCATGGACCTAAAGAGAAATAATTTTCTAAGGAAAATGCAAATAAAATAAAAGAAAATAAATGACCATGAGAATGAAGAGGTTACCTCCTTGGGTGAAGGCTAGGTTGTTGGAAACTAGGTTGGTGGTTAAAAAGTACTCCTGGTGGTACTTTCCTACATTAGAATTGTAGGTAGTCTCACTCAGGAAGGTGCGGTTCGTTTCCTGGTGGAAGAGATGAAAGAACCCCTTGCTGTCCTGGTTGGGGTTAGATTTGAGATCGAACAGGTAGTTGATCTCGTGAGGCAAAAGGACAAGCCATTTTTTATGGCTGTAAAGGATATAGAGTGCGGAAATCATTCTATACCCGTTTGGATTTATTTGGAAGGGAGCGACCCCGAAGTAATTGGCCACTCCCTGGAAGTAAGGATGAAGAGGCAGGATTTCTCCTACCTTAATGTGGTACCTCGACCAGGCGCTGAAGGCGCCACCAGGTAGGTTTGCTTGTTGGTCGGTGGTAGGAAGGAATAAAGAAACCCTAGAAAGTCCGTACTTGCTGAGGAAATTATTTACCATCCTAGCAGTGATTGTGCTAGGGGGAGCAAGGTACCATTCGACGTCTGGTCGAATGGCATTACGGAGATGGGCTTGTGTTTGGATTTCGGGATCAGTGGTTTCGGCTCTACCACTGGTCAAAGGAATCTCATCTCGAGGAGCAGGCTGATTTTCAGAAGGTTTTGATGGTTTCTTTTTTTTTTTGGGCAGTGGATTTTACTCTACCCATTGTGAATGGACTAGAAGGAGGTTTGTTGGGTGGAATTCGAGAAAAAGGGATTTTTGGAATAAGAAGCGACGGATGTTCTTCGTCCACTAGCAGTTGTGCAAGCAGGTCGTCGTCAATTGGCCTCTCACCTCCCCACGGATCTTGAATGAAAATCTGCGAACAGAGAAGGGGAGATGAGAATCTACGACCTAAAAACTTGTGTTAAAAGTTGGAATAACGTTTCTCGCGTATAAAAGTTAAGCTTTTATACGACCAAAAGCATTCTCACAAAAACACTATGTTTCATACGAACAGTTTGGAAAATGGATTAAAAAGCAAAAGTGAACAGTTATTCAGGAAATACTTTTCGACTCTGAAAGGGCGGGGAAAAACCTAGTTTTTTCTACAAGCTTAGAAATTTAATTTTTACTTCGATTTCACGCCCTAAAGTTATAATCCTAACTACCCAACTAATTCATCATCCGAGCAAAGTGTTATTTTCCTACCAAACTCAGTGCAAATCAATATACCCATTTACCCCGAAATCATTTTGCAAGAACTGATAGAGATATTCAAGAACTCAGAAATAAAAAATGAAGGAAAAATTGGCATTGCACAACACAACATAACATAAAAAAAAAAAAATCGACCAGAAAGCTTACTTGGATGAAAGATTGGAGTGAAGATTTCAAAAGAATGGACAGGCGCACCTTGAATCAGCGAAGTTTTCTGGGTTTGTTTTTCTTTGTTCTTCAGAGTTCTTGAAGACAAGAAGATTGGTAAAAAGTGAAAAGTGAAGAAAATGGGTTATTTATATTGATCGTGGCACTGTAAAAGAGGTAATAATGAGATTAATTTTTCAAGGCATGGGGAAACGCAATATCCGTCAGACAACTTTTTGGAAACTGAAAAGACATGATTGGTTGCCTTTTTCGAGAAGGCATGTGTGGCTCTAACAAATTTAGTGGGGTATGTGAAGGGTCAGTCTCCTAAGATACTTTATTCCGGTCGCAGTAAAATAAACTTGGGGGGCAAATGTTTACCCGAAAATAACTCCTGATAACGTGGCAAGAATTTGTTACACGTGGTTGGCACGTGGCACGTCAAAATGAAGGAGTGTTGTTCGCTTATCGACCAGGTGTTTTTTGCCTCATCAAATCTCGCGATTAGATGCGACTAGTCTAGTCGTATGCTTCGATTTATTTCCTTTAAAGATATGTAATCTTGTAATAACTACATTTATTATATTTTCTCTTTATTGCCTTGATACGCTGATATTAAGGATAATTAAGGCCCATTGGCCCATGTAACCCCCTTGAGCCTATAAATATACGCGAGAGGGCTCAAGGAAGGGACTTTTTTTACTTTTGAACCTGGAACTTGAATACTCATAGAGAGAACATAGTGTGATTATCCACCGAAAAATTGTAATTCTCCTAAGGTTGGTGATACTCAAGAACCCTAGTTCTTTGATCACGACATTGGGATTCAACATCAATAAGAACACTAAGTTGGCGTAGGTTATTACCACACAGTTGGGGCCAAACCACTATAAATCATTTGTGTCACATTCTTCCCATTTGATTTCATTCTTCATTTCCTTCTTTTTTCTTTGTCGTTATTTTGACTCCGTGTCATTGCCCAAATCAAAAGTCAACAATTGTCAACTACAATTGCTTTAAGGGCACAATTCTCAACACATGTCGCGATCACCAAGAAATAAAATGACATTTTCTCTGTTAAAAATGCCACAAGTACACTAAACCGATTACACTAACCGGTTAACTCAAAATTTGCCCCTAAGTTTAAATAAATAAAAAGGTTAAAAAATTATTATTTAATTTTGTACATTGCTAGTCATTAGATTAGAAGTCAACCAAAAGTAACTTGATTAAGAGATTTTGACATAACACATCGATTCCTAAAGATAATTTACAAATTTACGGTTGGGCATAATTTTTTTTATTTTTACGGTGCCAACATTTTTTTCTTCAGTTATACGGAAGACCATCACCCAAGCCGAGTAACCGAAGCCTGGAAGTAATCGTATGAAGACTTTAAAAAAATGACCTAAGTCTAGCTCTCATGGGCCTCCTCAATCAAGACCTGGATTCGTTGCTGGAGAGTCTCTCCTGGTTGAAAGCCACCACAAGAGGAGGTTGAGTCTGTTGAAGAAGTTGTTTCAAAGGTTGCAGAGTGAGGATGATGTGATAGTAATTTTGAAGGGTATGATGAACTATAATTTATATTTGTATAATATATATGTTTAGAAAACGAAAGAAAAAACTAAAGCTAAGCTAATAAGTCAATATACATGTTATATGTGTGTATGTATATATAAGTAGACAGGTCAAGCTTTTGTTTTGCTACCTGGGCCTAGTCACATTTTGCCAAATACTTGGAGCCACACGTTCCTCTACCACCTACATTAGTATATATCCATCTTATATAAATATTTTTTTATTTCTTACTTTAAAATAATATTTCATGTTAATTGGTGTATATACATGTGTATTTATTAAGTAGGATAATGACAGGTGGTGTGGGGGCAAAACTATTAAACAAATAAGAATATTAATTTTTGTGGTAATGTGTAGGGGAAAAATTATTAAATAAAAAAGAATACTATCTTTTGTGATTATTGTGCTTGCACCAGATCCAACATAATATTGAAAAATCATTTTTGAATGTTTTTCGGTATATTTGTAGTTTATTATATTTTGTATATTTTGGGTTTTTTTATTTAGTATATTTTTTAGTAATCTTTTTAGGCTTTTTGGTGTTGTTTTTTAGTTTATATTAGGTTAATGCAATGTATTGAGTCTAATTTTGTGGGGTTGATGTCTAGTTGACTTAATATTGTTTTTTCAACACTGTATTGTTTATGTTTAGGTTTATGTATAGTTGTCTAATATCATTTTATTTTTGTGTTATTTTTTAGTTGTTTTGATATATATATATATTAAGTTTATTATTGATACATTTTCGAATGCAATGATAAGTTTTTTGCGGTTGTTTTAGTTGTTTTTTTAGTTAATTTTTGGCTTGATGGAATTAGTGTCTCCAATATTAATATTGTTAATAAATGAGGTAGAACCTATGGTATGTTAGCTTATTGTCATGTTTAGTTATTTTTAAAAAAATGTAGTTTTAATTTTTTCGATTTTGTTTTTGGGTAGCTGCGGTTGCACTATGCTATTGTGTCGTGTTGTATTTAAGTTATTTTGTTGATATTGTATTGCAGCGTGTTGCTTTTTTAAAATTTAAAAATGAGTTTTACGATGTTGTTTTTGTGTTATTTTTTATTTTTTTTGTAGCTGCAATGAGTTGCACTGTGTTGTTATGAGATTGTTATTGCGTTGTTTTCTTGTTTTTTTTTTAACGTTATGTTTTGTGGGTTGATGTTTAATGTAAATTATATTTTTGTAATTTTGAAATATTAAAATTGTATTTTTGAAAATTTGAGTTAGTAAAAATGTAAAAAAAAATGAAGGAATGTAAAAATATAAAAATCATAAAAAATGAGTATTTACGAAAGAATCCCTTTAATTTATGGCAGGTTCAAAGTGCCTTTGGAACAAGTTCTAGCTCTCCTTTTAAATTGGGAAATTTGAGATTTTATGCTTATTGAGGGGTTCTAAGTCAAAAAAAAAATGTTAGGCATTTAAATCATTTTAAAAAATGCCAATTCTTTTTACAATACCCAAAATACCCCTTTCATAATTTTTCCCATCAACTTCCTCTTCTCTCTCTCCCCCAACCCATTCCTCTCAACTCCTTCTCTAGAAAAAAAAATCCATGGGTAATGTAAAATATAATAGAACTCGATGTAACAGCAAGTATTCCTCACTTAGGACACTAAAATACTACATTTCGAATAGACTTGGGCATGATTTTTGGGTTTTTTTTGCGATTTTTTTTTTCAGATCTGAAACTTTGAAATTTGTAGAAAATTGACGTGATTCGATGGTGCTCGATGCCAGCTTATTGGGGCCTTCAAAATCAAGATTTTCATGAGAAAATCGATGTTTCTCGATGGATGTTCGATGGTAGTTCGATGTTATTCGATGCGATTCTTGCAAGATATGTAATTTTTCACTCGGGTGTCCGTTTTGGGTATTTTTTTCAAGATCTACACGTTTGAGATGTGTATATACACATTTGGGTAATGTAAATCTTGAAATAAATGCAAAATGCAAAACATACCTCATGTTCAAGATGTGTTTTGGTATGTTTTCAAGTTATAAACTTTGAAAATGTGTATGTGAACATCTAAAACGTGTAGATCTCAAAAAAATATTCAAAATAATTATAAAATAATCACCCCAAATGGACACCCGAGTGAAAAATTATGTCTCTTAAAAAAATTGCATCGAACCACTATCGAGCCACCATCGAGCAACGTCGATTTTTCCATGAAAATCTTGATTTTGAAGGTCCCATCGATGGGGCATTGAACACCATTGAGCAACCATCGAGTTGGGCATGATTTTTGAGTTACTTTTCAAATCGGAAATCTGTAGAAACTTGACTTTGCTCAATTGTTGCTCGATGGTGCTCGATACCAGCTCGATGGGGCCTTCAAAATCAAGATTTTCATGAAAAAATTGACGTTGTTTGATGGTGGTTCGATGGTTGCTCAGTGGTGGCTCGATGGTGATTCGATGCAATTCTTTAAGAGACTTAATTTTTCATTCGGGTGTCCATTTGTTGTATTTTTTTTATTTTGGGTATTTGTTTGAGATCTACACGTTTTAGATGTTCACATCTACATTTTCAAAGTTTATAACTTGAAAACATACCAAAACATATCTTGAACATGAGGTATGTTTTGCATTTTGTATTTTTTTCAAGATTTAAATTTCTCAAATAAGTATATACATATTTCAAACATGTAGATCTTAAAAAAAATATCCAAAAAAAAAAAAAAATTCATCCAAAACGGACACCCGAGTGAAAAATTACTTATCTTGCAAGAATCGCATCGAATACCATCGAACCACCATCGAGCAACATCAAATTTTTCATGAAAATCTTAATTTTGAAGGCCCCATCGAGCTAGCATCGAGCACCATCGAACCACGTCGATTTTCTGCAGATTTCAAAGTTTTAGATCTGAAAAAAAAATCGCAAAAAAAATCAAAAAATTATTCACAGATCTGTTCGAAATGCAACATTTTAGTGTCCTAAGTAAGAAATATTTACTATTACATTGAGTTTTATTATATTTTATCTTATTTATGAATTTTTTTTCTAGAGAGAGAGTTGAGCGGAATAAATTGAGAGGGAGAAGTGAAAATAAGAAGTGAATGAAAAAAATGTTGAGAAAAGTATTTTAGGTATTGTAAAAAGATTTAACATTTTTTTTTTAGATAACGAGAAGAACTAGCATTTCTTTTTAAATTTAGGACTCCTATAAGCATAAAAACTCAAATTTCCCTTTAGCAGTATAAAAAAGTAACGTAATCTCCAATCTCTAAAATCGAAGTCATTTCTTCAAGACTCTCGTCATCGTTCTCAAACTGGTTTGTTCTCTTTTCTTTTGCATTTTAATCTCTCTTCAAATTTTCTTAATTCTTGGTTTAATCTTCTACCGAAAACCCCATAAAAGGTAAATTCACTTTCGGTGGATCAAATTTGTTCTTAAATTCCAATTCCTTTCTTTGAAGATTCGATTGATTTAGAGTTTTCTAATCAGACTCAGATTTTAACGAATAAAAAATGTATTTCAGGTTTTGATTTTGAACAAAGCTTTCTTGGACATGGGTGCCGAGGCTGCAAAAATTGCTAGGGAATCTCTGGACCTGGCGTTTCACATGTCCAATATACTTGACACAGGGCTTGATCGTCATACCCTCTCTGTGCTCATTGCTCTCTGTGATTTGGGTCTCAACCCTGAGGCTTTGGCTGCTGTCGTCAAGGAACTCTGAAGAGAAACCATGTCATCATCGGTGACACCAGTTGCGGTTCCTTCGTCATCTTAGACTTGAACGGGTTTTTCATTTCCATTATAACAACACCATTTCCCCCTTTTGCGTGTGTGTTGTGTTGAATTGTGAAACCCTTTTGCTTATGTTAATGGTGAAATCAGGGGGTGCACTAGAGTTGGAACATGAATTATCAGTAATGAATTTGAATATTTTTTGTGGGTAATTATTACTATTTAACATGGTATGACATCGTCAGGATGTCATACATTAATTAAAAAACATAAATGTTTTCCTTTTGCTTTAGTTGAATATAAAAATTATTCACATTTTTTTTCGTACGAATGAGTTAAGGAATGTTCTAAGATCTTGAACTTCATAGTTGCTCTATGTTAGATATCTTGTTTTTGGCCCGAGTCTACTTGTGTTAGACTTGTTATGTATGATAGTTTCATTTTTCCTGTCAACTAGATGTGGAAAGTTTTTAATACATTTTCTTTTTGGTTAGAGTGCGTTTTTTTTTCATTTTTATTTGTTTAAAATTTTTTTTGTTTTTTATGTTGATAAAGTACTAAATAAGTACTTCTTTCACTGAAACTTCTTAATCTCTGAGCTAACACATCATTGGTTTAGTGATGAAAACTACTTAATGACATTTCTTTTAAAATTTGTAATGTCTGTTTCCTTCACTGAAGGCTTATAGGCTTTGGTAGAAGAAACATTCTAGTTTAATGGTGGCTAGAACATTTGCAAACAATTACGTGTTGCTGACATTTGATACACTTATTTTTATTAGTTCAACATTGGCTTTAGAGGTGTGATGTTTTTATAATCTCTGTCACTCTATCTGCTGTGAACTTATTTAGCGAAAACGTAAGGCTTGATAGTGTTGAGCCCAGCCACTCCACTGACGGTTGTTGTTAGTTTAGCAGAGCTCTCTGAAGTTGGTTAGATTTATAATTGTCAAGGACAAGTTTCTGTTTCTGTAGGTGCAATATTGTTCAAATATTCTTAAGTTTCTATGTAGTATTCTTGGTTGTAGTCCTTATTATTAATAGAGAAAGCCAAGGTTTAGATGGATATTGGGCCATGCATTCACATTTTAATTTAAACATCAACTTCTTCTGCTTTAATTCTCAGATTCTCTATGATTTTTCTCTGGTTTTCTCAAACTTGACATTAGCATGTGTCATGTGTGGCTGTGTGGACGAACACGTATATTTTGTACTTTAAAAAAATTATGAACTATGTATTGTATATATATGTAATATGTTTACTAGATTCTCCTTTTATGTTTTTTAGCATTTCTCAAAACTACCTCTAAATTAAAAATTTGGAATCAAGACATCAGTCTTGTAATGTCGTCGATCTTTATATTTGTGTCATTGTTTCAAGGATGAAATATTAGTCTGATTTGACATTATTATCCCTTTTCCTTCCTGAGATGTAAGAGATAAGTTTGAAGTAGTAAGTGTCATTATTCCCTTGGAAAAAGCTGTTATAGAATCTTCAAACTAGATATTTTTATTTTGGAGCAACTTTTTTGCTGTTCTGTATGGAAAGTGTGTTCATAAAGAATACTTATAGTATATTTATTAAAAGTTGTAGGATTGGAGATCAGAATAGTTATATCTAATATTTGGCAACGAAAAAATATTTGCACCGGAATTGTGTTATTCATTGTTGATCATTTTTGTAACCTAGCATCTATCAAGTATTAACACCTAGTTTACCAAGACACAAAATTTGGTAATTTGTTAGTTTGTAGAGTGTCTAACTCAGAGAAGGGCACTGTGATGAAGCATTTTAATGGAAGAGAAAAGAGAGCAGGGCTTCCATGTTAGGTAGTTTGACTGGTAGTTTTGAGTCTGGCTACCATTTTTTATCTTTCTTTCTTTTTTCTTGTGTGTATATTGTTTGTTCGGTTTTTGCTTTTGTTTTTGTTGCTAAAGGTTGACACTGTTGTGTTTTGTTTAGCTCACCAAGCTTAATAATTATTTTCCTTGCTACAATAATATTGTTTGGTAGCTAGGGTTGATTACACGATAAGTACTAAACAAGATAATCGTAATAAAATCTGAAAATTAAGACAACTAAGAATTCATTCTCTACTATTAAATATTAATTCAAACATTTAACAATGTTATCATTCCCAATTTCTTATCAAACTATCAATTGTACAAAACAATAAGCTATGAATGATATTACAATCTCTGACTCTGACTCAGATTAGAGTAAGGCGATCCATTTACAAAAGAACATATAAGAGGCAGCCATTCCACTAAACTTCAGAATCCTCGTGCTTTAGAAGTACGATGGGACGACTGGATCCCAAGGACCACCTCAGTGACTTTAACATTATGATGAGCTTGCACCATGTGTTCTTGGAAACTTGCTGCAAGCGCTTCCTTGTGACCCTAACTACATCACTAAAATAGTGTTACTTCAAGTACAACCCTTTCATGATTTACTCCTGGTTGTAGACTTGTAGCTAGCTATGGACATGAAGAGGCTATTCTATGTTTCCTGTACGCCCCTAAGGGATGGAAACAAACTAGATGTAACATGAAAGTTTCTCTCCATTCAAACATCAAATTGAACAAGATAACCCACAAACTTAAAACTTTACAAGTACTTGAGAGTTCCTCTCTATACAATCTCCAAACTCATTAATATATAAATCTTCAATCTTGTGATCTCAGGGTATACATGCTAACAAAGATATATTCCTATATATATATATATAAATTTTAGTCAAATTAAATACACAAGGAAACATTTACAAAGGTAGATAGATAAACAAAAACACCCATTTAGCCACATCAATTATTCAAATTATCATTTCATAACATTATGCCACTGTTAATAGTTATAATAAATATAAGTAAATAAGTTCCCCATTTATAAAGAAACTTCTTTGATTAATATTGTGAAAAATACAAAGAAAAGAGATCGAATTTGATCTCAAAGTGTCGGAATACAATTATGAATATAATAATGTTAACAAAGCACAACAATAAGATGACAAAAAATGCTATTCGAGTGATACGTAAACAAGTTTAATATTCACAGTTTCTATTCCAGTGAAAAATGTGTAGTTTTAAATCAAAAGGCATTGTTTACAATAACAATATTTTTTTCCTTTTCAATTTCAGCAATAACTATATTTACAATAATAACTATATTCACTATACATCCAACAAATTAAGTGGGCAATTTAGTACCTGTCAATTTGGCTTAGACAATCAATCATTGAAGAAGTTGCAACAAGCCTGGTTCACCCAACCTGTACTTCTTCACAGTATCCCACCCACCATATTTGTAGTGGATGCTGACATATGCTACATGCTCAATTTTCCAATAATGAGGGCATCCATTGGGTTGTAGAGAAGCTACAAATTGTTTTGTCATGTCCGTAATCATAAGAGATTTTAGGTTTGGCAGGTGCTCTATATTAGAAGGAATCTCTTGCAATGTCAGGCAATCTCCAATTTCAAGCTGCTCAAGAAGAGGCATTACTCCTTAATCTATTTTCACAACTTTCAACCTTTCCAACTGAAATTCCGTTTTTTAAGATTACCAACTTAATTATTCAAATTAAATAATTAATTCCTGAATTGTTACAGAAATGTTTAAACGGACATATAGACTGTTTGAACAGAAACCAGATATATTTAAATAGTTTATTACCAGAAGATAAAAACGAACATAAAGTAAAAAACACACGAAATTATACGTGGTATCAGCAATCTTTGCAGATTGCTACTAGTCCACGGGGCCACGCCCAGAGAATGAAATTTATTAGAAGAATATCTAAACGATTACAAAACTAAATTGACTTATACAAATAAAGACTCCCTCTTGAATTTGTCGCAACTGTTGTAATCTAAACTCCTAATCAAATTTTTGAAGTGCTAAGATCTTGAACTCCCTTCAAATCATAACACTTGCACTTTTCCTCCTGAAAAGTGACTCACGAACAAGACTTCTCCCGAAGCTTGATGAACAATGCCCAAGTGTTTTCAACCTACACAATTAGCACAAAGAAAACAATACAGAAGTACACTGTAATAAACTGGACTCAAGTTCTTCACATAATAAAAAAGTCTCTCTAAAACTTGAAAATATTTGGAAAATAATACACCAAGAGAGATGATAAAAAACCAACGACCTATGGATGATTATATACCCTTTAGAATCCCTTTAGGTCGTGGAAAACAAATCAGAAACCGATCAGCCAATAAATAGAAAATCTTCCCAAAAAAGAAAGTCAGAATCTGTTCAAACAGACTGGCACTCCGTTCAAACAGATTCATTGAACTTGGACAATTTTTTAAACCCAGTTTCCTTAAATAAATAAGGAAACAATATATACATTATCTCTGCAAGCTGTACACGGTTTCTGGACAACCAAATCAGATCAAGAAATAAATACCAATAATTTCCATATATACAAAAGTTAAGACAAGATAATCTTTTATAGGAAATTATATATTTATTCTTTTAACATATATAGAATAATCTGATTTTTAGAAAACATTTCACACCAAACCATTTCGAAAATACCCCACAATATATTTCGAAAATACATCTTTAATTAATTTTGTCAAATATGCCAATAAATGATTTTACAATCTCCCCCTTTGGCAATTTGATAGACAAAATTAATTCAAAAAACTACAACACAAATGTTAGTTACATGTAAAGAGAAAAAACTCCCCCTGCAAACATGCATTAACTTATAACAAACATATAAAGAAACTAGACTTAACTCCCCCTCAAAATAAGAAGGTCCAGAGTTAAACAAAACAACAAACAAAGCAGGTTTTTTGGAGGTATCTACTCTCCCCCTTTGTGTCTTTCAAAAAAGCCAAAGAAACATAAAACAAAAAACAAAAGAAAGCATCAATGTTCTAAGGAAAAAAGACATAAAAATAAGTAAAACTAAACGACTGGATCCTTGGAGAGAGTTTGAACAACATCCAACACAGAACGTTGCGGTCCTTCAATCGTCATCACTCGAGCAGCCAAAGAATCAACAAAGGCTCGAACAACAGCTAATTTTGTAGCAACAAGTCCTGAATCTATGGGAACAGAGGAGGATTCAATAGGAATGCCATTCGAGGCAAACTTCAGAGATTGAGGCTTGACTTTCTTGGTTGATGGAGCATCAGTGGCTTCAGTAGTTGGAGCAGAGGCCTTGTAGGAAGCAGCAGTAGTGGGAGCCACCAAGTCTTCTTGATCACGTTGGAGATCTTTTTTCTGCATACTCAAAAGTTTATAAATAACTTGAGGAAAATGAAGATTCAAGTTTCTCCTATTACCTTTTTGAAATCCAATGATTTGATCATAGATAAACATAGCCAAGTTTATACCAATTCCGGTCCCCACTTTGTACAAAAAAGAGGCCATGTCAAATGAGATAGTTGCGGTGTGAGAAGTTGGTTTCCAATTCGTTGTGGCAAACTTATGGAGAGCAGCATAAGTGTAGGTGAGATTAGTGATCGAGATGACTGTTTTAGATGGCCATACAATTTTTTGCCCTACTAATTCAGTGATAACCGCATCCTTGTCATGAGAGGCAAGATCATCATCATCATCATCATCAACATCAAGAGGAAGATGCAAAGCATGGGCAATATCTCGTGGAGAAAAAGAGAACCAATGGCCCCTAACAACCACTTTACAATACAGAGGAGATTTAGGTTCAATAATTTCATTAGTAAGATTGGCATAGAATTCCTTGACTATTCTATCCACAAAACCAGTAAATTTAACCAAAGAACCTGTCCATTTTCGATCTTGAAGCATTGTTAGCACACCATAAGGTCGATGATCACTCAAGACATAATTTCTCTCAATGAGAAATTTCCTTTGAGCATAGAGAACCATATCATGAGCATTGTCATTATAACAAAAGTTGAAGAATAAGGTTTGAAATTTACACTTGAGGTTTTGGAGATGGCGTAGAATTAGAAATAGGTCTCTTGCCTTTAGCCTTGGATGAAAAAGGAGTTGCAACTGGCTCTGTGTCAGATTCAGCTTCTTGTTCAGAAGGGACAATGTCTTCTTGTTCTGGCTCATCAGACTCAGCCTCTGATTTTGCATTGTCAGGAACAGATTCATCAGATAAGGTGGTATCATGGGTTGCTTCAGACTCAGATTTTTCTTCCTCAGGGTTAGATTCGGAGGAAGATGGAGAAGGGGGATGAGCCTTCAATCTTTTCTTGGCAGCAGTCAAAGGAGATGAAGATGAGTCCAACCCCAATTTCCTTTTGGGAGCCACATAGTTTTTCTTGGACTGGTTTGGCTTCATGGGTAGCTTGAGTAACCCAGCAGCAACATCTTTGGAAGAGGATGAAACAGATTTGGATTTTGCCCTAGCCGCCAGAGACGATTCAATCGGAAAAGGAGAAAGGTTTTTAGCTCGAGAAGGCACCACCACTTCAGATGGTGGTGCGACGTCGACAATATCAGCCGTGATATCTGGAAACACCATGGGGTGTTCAGTAGAGAGGGATAACACCTTCTTGCGCGCCTTGGATTTGGGAGTTTTCCCAACAGATGCCGCTGGTGCTGGAGCAGATGGAGGTGTCGTTGACACAGATGGAGGAGGCGATGGAAAGGGTACCTTTCTGGGTTGAGAAGCAGGGGTCTTTTTAGAGGAAGCTCCATGAGTTTTCACCATTGTTCCTTCTCTGAAAAGCAGCAAACACTTACAAAACCAGTGAGAAAAAAATAAGAAGAAGAAGAAGGAGATACTTAGAGGGATCGTGGGTGAGGAGAAAGTAGGTAGGGACAAGCTTTTTAAGGAAATAACTTTCCCATTTAGGACACCCACGGCAAAAAGAGGTTTCTTTTTTTTATTATTTAAAAAATAAAAGGAAACAAACCTTATGACACACGATCAAGATAACAAACTTACCATTTTTTGTTGATTTTATTTTATAAAAGGAAATAAAATACATAGAGAATGCCAACACTAAAAAGGTAACCAAAAACCCCACACGATCTTCTTATTGAACTTCCCCACTTTTTATATATTTTTTCTTTAAAAAAAATGCTAAACAAAGTACAAAACAATAAAGAGACAAATCATGGTATTCCAAATAGAGTAAGAGGACAAAATAAATTCCTTGGAGACAAAGAACATATTAAATCACACAAAATAAATGCATAATTTCACATAATTACCACAAAGATTCGGTCCACCATGAATTTCCTTGACAATCAAATATATATATATATTATATTTTTTATATACAAAATTGCACAAAAATAAAACTCAACCAAAAATATTTGTTTTGATCAATGAGAGGCATCCTGATAAGAATAAAATCAAGCAACTGGAAATAAGTGTTAGTGTATACCATGGATAAGAACACTTGTGAAAATGAAAAAATTAGAAAGAATATTCGAGAGAAATAAAGCACAATTCAGTCACAAGCACATATTCTTAAGTGAACCAATAAACATGTATGAGTCTTACACACACATTTTTTTTATTATAAACTGTGTACAATTTTTCTTGCATAGTTTCAAGCATAAGTGTGTGACAGTGTATGCAAGGGAACATTGCCCAATGACAAATAATTTTTTTTCGAAATTGTAAATAATTGTAACCCATGAAGACGCTGTCACATTACACCAGTGGTAGCCCTTTTCTATGATAGCGTATCCTCCTTATAACTCCGAATTACAAAGTTCCAACTTACTCAAAAGACGACTTTCACACACTGATGTAGGTAGCTCTATTCTTGCATAGGAGCTTGAAACAATGCTACACAAAAGGAAGCTCAAACATTAAACAATGAGTGATTTACTCGAATATGCCTAGGAGGAATTGATTATTTTTCTCTCAAGAATATACAACAAAAAGCTCATAGACACAAGTTATATTATCTAGCTTGACACATAACAAAATTTTCAAATTAATTGACAATTTTCTTAAAGTTAAACAACACACTTTTGATAAAGGGTGACAACACAATAACAAGAAAATTTATAGTGAACAAACCCCCAAAGATTTTCAGAGCAAATCAAAGCGAACCGAATCAAGAGCTTTAGTGAAAATATCTGCAATCAAGAGCTTTAGTGAAAATATCTGCAATCTGTTTATGTGTTTCAATATATTCCAAGACAAGAACTTTATTTTCAACTAATTCTCTTATGAAATGATGACGAATATCAATATGTTTAGTACGTGAATGTTACACAGGATTTTTTGAAATATTAATTGCACTTGTATTATCACAAAAAAATAGTTAAAATGTCAATATCAAACCCATAATCCATCATCATTTTCTTCATCCACAAAATTTGTGCACAACAACTTCCTGCTGCAATGTATTCGGCCTCAGCTGTTGAAAGTGAAATAGAATTCTGTTTCTTGCTGTGCTAAGAAACTAGATTATTTCCCAAGTAGAAGCATCCTCCACTAGTGCTTCTTCTGTCATCAGTGTTACCTGCCCAATATGATACTAAAACACACTAGATTAGAGTTAGTTTCTTTTGAATATCAAATACCATAATCAACAATCCCATGAACATATCGAATGATTCTTTTGACAGCTGCAACATGAGACTCCATGGGATTTCCTTGGTACCTGGCACACACACCAACACTATAACTCAAATCAGGTCTACTAGTAGTGAGATAAAGGAGGCTCTCAATCATGCTTCTATACAGTGTAGGATCAACTTTGACACCATTTTCATCTTTGGATAACTTCACAGTCGTTCCCATTGGTGTTTTGGCAAACTTTGAACTTTCAAGTCCAAGCTTTTTAACCAAGTTCTTAGCATATTTGCTTTGAGAAACAAATGTCCCTTCATCTAATTGCTTGACTTGCAAACCTAAGAAATAGGTCAATTCTCCCACCATGCTCATTTCAAACTCCTCTTTCATTTGTTTCACAAATACCTGCACCTCATTGTCAGAAGTAAAACCAAACACATTATCATCAACATAAATATGAGCAATAATTATGTTAGATTTAATATTTTTGATAAATAAAGTTTTATCTACTCCACCCCTTTTGTATCCATGAGAAATAAGAAATTGAGTGAGTCTCTCATACCAAGCCCAAGGGGCTTGCTTCAAACCATAAAGAGCTTTCTCTAATTTGTAAACATGATTAGGTGCATGTGGATCTTCAAACCCTTTGGGTTGTTCAACATAAACCTCTTCATTCAAGATCCCATTGAGAAATGCGGATTTGACATCCATTTGGAACAACCTGAAACCAATCAAACAAGTAATAGACAATAATAATCTAATTCATTCAAGTCTTGCAACAGGTGCAAATGTTTCATCAAAGTCTATTCCTTCCACTTGTGTGTATCCTTGTGCCACTAATCTTGCTTTATTTCTCACAATTGTACCAAATTCATCAGATTTATTCTTGAAAATCCATTTTGTACCAATAATATTGGTATGCAATGGTCTTGGCACAAGAATCCACACTTTTTTTTTCTAAAAAATTGTTCCAATTCCTCTTGCATAGCTTTAATCCAATTTTCATCAATTAAAGCTTCTTTCACATTTTTAGGCTCAAGTAAAGATAAGAAACAAACAAATTGAACAACATTACTAAACCTTCTTCTTGTGACCATACTGTCTTTTGGATTTCCAAGTATTAAATCTACTGGATGATTTAATTTAACTCTGGTTGATGGCTCCTTTTGGACTTCATCTGAAATAATATCTGGAAATTTCTTTTCTGTCTATCCAGAATCTGTTTCATTGGATTCGTGATCTGTTGGAACAGATGGACCAGACGTTTCAACAGTAGTATCACTGACAAAAGCTTCTTCGTGTTTTTCAGTAGGTTCATCAATAAACCTATCAATTTCTTCCTCATTAAAAAACTCAGAAAAATCCCTGGTATCATCAATAACAACGTTAGCCGACTCCATTACAGTTTGGGTTCTCATGTTATACACACGATAAGCCATACTGTTAGTGGAGTATCCATAAAAACACATCATCACTCTTAGCATCAAATTTACCAAGATTTTATCTATCTCTAAAAATGTAACAAACACATTCAAACACATGAAAGTAAGCCACACTTGGTTTCTTACCTTTCCAATTTTCATAAGATGTTTTAGATGTACCTGGACGGAGAAAAACACGATTTATGATATAGCAAGCAGTGGTAATTGCTTCTGCTCATAATCGTTTGGTCAATTTTTTGCTAATTAGCATTATTCTAGACATTTCTTGAAGAGTGCGGTCTTTACTTTCTACAACTCCATTCTGTTGAGGTATTTTGGGAGCTGTAAACTCATGTGAAATACCTGCAGACTTACAAAAATCATCATAGACAGTATTCTCAAACTCTTTACCATGATCACTTCTTATACGAACAATTTTTCCAATGTTGCAATCTTTTTCAACTTTTAATTTTAAGCAAAGAGTTTTAAATGCATCAAAAGTATCAGATTTTCTTTCAAGAAATCCACCCAAGTATATCTAGAAAAATCATCCACACAAACAAAAATATACCTTTTCCCATTTAAAATCTCAATTTGAATTGGACCCATAAGATCCATGTGAAACAATTCTAATACTTTCGAAGTGTTTACGTCAGAAACACTTTTATGTGTAATTTTTAATTGCTTACCAAGTTGACAACTCTTGCACTTACCATCAGATTCTTTACCTAGCTTAGGTAAACCACGAACAATCCCTGTATGTGACAATTTTTTCAAAGTTTTGAAATTTATGTGACCAAGTTTAGCATGCCACACATCAGTGTTGTTACTCACAACAGATTGACACATGATAGACGGCAGAAGAGTGTAGCAATTGTCATTAGATCTACAACCTTCAAGAACATTCTCACCATTCTTGTTTAAAACAAAACAATTCTCTTTATCAAATTTGACTTATGTTAAGCAAGTTAGCTTTAAGTCCTTCCACAAGTAACACTCTTTTGATTCTAGGCAACCCTTCAAAGTGAAGAGTACCCATTCCAAGAACATTACCTTCAATTCCATTCCCAAAAGTAACAGATCCACAATGCATAGGTTTTATGTCTGTAAGAATAGACCTGTCACCTATTGTGACGCCCCACGTCACTATGGCTGCTTTCTGGAATGACGACTGGCCCTAAAAACCAAGACAAGTCTTTCCAGCGTGCTTTGTCCTCACT
Organism: Humulus lupulus; assembly: GCF_963169125.1. NCBI lineage: Eukaryota > Viridiplantae > Streptophyta > Magnoliopsida > Rosales > Cannabaceae > Humulus > Humulus lupulus. The sequence goes on from NC_084798.1 coordinate 60,351,889, forward strand.
CGCACACTTCCTGGGAAAACTTCCTAGGAGGTCACCCATCCCTAGATTACTCCAGGCCAAGCACGCTTAACCATGGAGTTCTCAAGTGATGGGCTACCGAAAAGAAGATGCATCTTCCTAATATAGGTAGTACCTATCAATCCATTTAAGCCCTCTTCAACTATGTAGTCCCATACCTACACAGTCTTAGAATCATTACACTTGACCTTCCCCAGGCGGTGTGGGATTGCACAGCTTACCCGGTCTTTCCCCTTACGGATCACGGGATTTTGACTGTCACACCTATCATATGTATTGAACAACCACTGTCAAAATACAACAAATATGAAGAAGCAGATCTATCATATTCACTAGTAACACCAGCAAAACAATTATTCTTTTTAATCCATATTTTCTTTGATTGAACATTTTCCTTTTTTACTCTTTTGAATTTATCAAAATAATTCAATTTCTCAGAATATTCATTTTTGGAAAAATTCATAAGAGTAAAACACTTAGGTTGAATATGACCCTTCCTACTACAAAAATGACAGATTGGAATGAATTTTTCAAACTTTCCATTGGATTTACCTGCTGATTGTGTCCATTCTGTTGGAACAATCCGAGAACTGGATGCAACATATTTTAGTAAAGATGACACAGGAACATCAGATGATAGCATCCCAGCCGAGATAAAGACAATTTTCTTTGATTTTTGAGAACTTGAAATACCAAGTCCCACATGACTTCTTTGACTTGCATTCTATATTTTCTCAAAAACAGTAGAATCGAGGTTAAGCATTCTAACATTTTTCTCAAGAGTATCCAAATCTTTAGACAACTTATTAATTTCAACATTTTTTGAAATTATTTCTTTTTGAAAATTTTCATTTAAGTCAGTAAGTTGTTTAATTTCAAAGGATAAATCTTTATTTTTGCTTACCAATGACCGATTCTCAGAAAAACTTTCACCCATGAACCATACATCTTTTTGTAAGATTCACTCAAAGTCTCATCATTCAATTCAGATTCATCACTATCAATATTTTCTTCATCTTTTTTAACATTATTCAAGCAAACAATTTTCTCATTTTCAGATTTAGAAACAGGCAAAATAGAAGTGAAAGAGACATTACCTTCCTCATCTTTACTACTTTCAGAGCCATTATCACTCCAAGTAGCAATCATACCTTTTTTGTTCTTTTTCAAGGTGTTTTCACATTCAGATTGGATGTGGCCAAATCCCTCACATTCCTTGCACTGAATACCTTTTTTATTAGTTTGAAACAGTTTAAGAGAAGAAGGATTACCTTTTGATGGCTTGCCATTGAACTTCTTATTTCCTATCTTATTCATATATTTTTGAAAATTCTTTGCAAGCATTGCCATTTCATTATCACCATCTTCATCATCTGACACTTCTTTTTCAGTACTTTTGAAAGCTATGGTTTTCTCTTTCTCTTTGGAAGTACTTGGCTTGTCTTTTTGACGAATATTTTGATTTTACTCAAAGATACGAAGTGACTCCATCAATTCTTCTAGTTTCATAGTACTGAAGTTTTTTGCCTCTTCCATAGAAGTGAGCTTAACATTGAACCTGTCAGGAAGAAATCGAACGATTTTTCTAACAAGAACAGAATCATCAAGTTTCTCACCAAGTGCAAAATACTCATTAGAAATATAAGATAATCTCTCATAAAATTCAGATAGTGTTTCAGAATCAGACATCCTAAGGTCATCAAACCTAGTTTGTAACATAATTAATCTAGACCTTTTGACATCTACAGTTCCTTCAAACTGAGTTTGAAGAATTTTCCAAGCATCTTTAGCCAAGACACATGTGGAAACAAGTTTTATAAAACATTTTCCAACACCATTGAAAATGGCGTGAAGAGCTTTATTATTATAACTGGATAATTTTTCTTCTTCTGTATCCCAAATAAGTTCAGGTTTTACAATCGTGCTTCCATCTTCACCTTTTTCAGTAGGAGGTGACCATACAGACAAAATTTCTCTCCATGATTTCTCATCTTGAGCTTTTATGAAAGCTCTCATCCTAACTTCCAATATGGATAGTTTGATTCATTAAGCAATGGAGGTCGAGACACCGAACTACCTTCTGCAAAGAAAGACATTTCACACAAAAAAAATCAAACAAAAAATAACCACAAGATCTCACTAAGAGTTTAGTGAAAATGCCTCTGATACCAATTGAAATTCCATTTTTTAAGATTACCAACTTAATTATTCAAATTAAATAATTAATTACTGAACTGTTAGAGAAATGTTTAAACGGACATAGAGACTGTTTGAACAGAAACTAGATATGTTTAAACAGTTTATTACTTAAAGATAAAAACGAACATAAAGTAAAGAACACACGAAATTATACGTGGTATCAACAATCTTTGTAGATTGCTACTAGTCCACGGGGCCACGCCCAGAGAATGAAATTTATTAGAAGAATATCTAAATGATTACAAAACCAAATTGACTTATACAATTAAAGACTTCCTCTTGAATTTGTCGCAACTGTTGTAATCTAAACTCCTAATCAAATTTTTGAAGTGCTAAGATCTTGAACTCCCTTCAAATCATAACACTTGCACTTTTCCTCCCGAAAAGTGACTCACGAACAAGACTTCTCCCGAAGCTTGATGAAAAATGCCCAAGTGTGTTCAACCTGCACAATTAGCACAAAGAAAACAATACAGAAGTACACTATAATAAACCACTAAGAACTTGTTGGACTCAAGTTCTTCACATAATAAAAAAGTCTCTCTAAAACTTGAAAATATTTGGAAAATAATACACCAAGAGAGATGATAAAAAACCAATGACCTAAGGATGATTATATACCATTCCCTTTAGGTCGTGGAAAAAAAATCAGAAACCGATCAGCCAATAAATGGAAAATCTTCCCAAAAAGGAAAGTCAGAATCTGTTCAAACAGACAGGCAATCCGTTCAAACAGATTCATTGAACCTGGACAGTTTTTTAAACCCAGTTTCCTTAAATAAATAAGGAAACAATATATACATTATCTCTGCAAGCTGTACACGGTTTCTGGACAACCAAATCAGGTCAAGAAATAAATACCAATAATTTCCATATATACAAAAGTTAAGACAAGATAATCTTTTATAGGAAATTATATATTTATTCTTTTAACATGTATAGAATAATTTGATTTTTAGAAAACATTTCACACCAAACCATTTTGAAAATTACCCCACAATATATTTCGAAAATACATCTTTAATTAATTTTGTGAAATATGCCAATAAAGGATTTTACTCCAACTTCCCGAGTCTAAGATCTTTAAGTATTTTAAAAGTGCCTTCCTCAAAATGCAATTCCTCTCCATCATAAGCTTGGCGTGGATGAATAAATTCTAAATTGGGAAAATCTTTTATGTTTCTCAATGGTTCATAGATTGATCTAGTGCAATGTAAGGTCAATCCCCTAAGATTCTGAAGCATTGAAATTTTGCTTGGGCACTCTTTTTATCGACGTCGCAAGCTGACAAAACGTAGAGGAGGAGATAACATGCTTTCGAAATCTAGTATTTAATTTGATAAAGGATTTAAATAATTATTTAATTAATTAAATCAATAGAAAATAATACAGGCCTTGATTTTAAGTCCAACGGGCTTATAATCAAATGTGAAATTTTACGGGCCTAAAGCCCATGATAATATATACTTAGGGCTATTAATTGACTATTATTTTATTGATTTTTTAATTAAATAAATGACTTAAATGAGTCTATAAAAGGAATGTTAAGTGAGAGTTGAAATCAGATGACAGATACTGGTTTTCTGATAGATTTTAGATTCTCTCTAAACATAAGTTCTTTTCTAAGCCTTATTGTTCTTTTTTCTTCTTCTCTCTGTATCAATCTCATATGTTGAGAATTGCCCACTCTAGTCTAGGTGATCCTAAGGATACTTTGGAAGGCTGTGAAGAAAATTGAAGATCGGTTCAGTTTCTTGGTAATACTCTGCGACATAAAGGATATAAGGGTTAGAGAAACTGAAGGAATGACTCTATTATTCTACTGCGTATAATGTAAGTATTCTTATCATTGTTTCTCTTTGAATTTAATTTTAGAAATATGTTCTAGCTTTTCTCATATTAATTTGTTTAATATTAGATCTACATGAAAATAAATAAAGATCTTGTATATGTTTCCCAACACATATATGGTTGGATTTCAGGGCAATTGTTGAGTACAAACCACTCCTCTTCTTTTCGATGAAGATAGTCAAGGGATACGATTTTCTTTTTACTACTTAGACGACATTGTGATTGAAAAACTGACAACTGTCTTTTAGGAATAAAAATATCTACATTTCGTTCCAGAGGATTAAATTTAGTCTATACGCCCTGAAGATATTGCGAACAAGAAGTCAAAGCTTCATTGGCAACATAACCCTCCGCTATAGAACCTTCAGGGCGCGCCTTATTCCATACATAATTTTCAACTTCTTCATATATCTCTCAAACAAATACATTCACCTCATGTAAACTGGTCATCTGATGATAGCTTCTTGTGGTAAATGAACAATTAAATGAATCGTTATGTCAAAAAAGGCTAGAGGAAAAATTAACTCCAACTTGCACAAAATTTGTATCACTTGATCTTCTGCATTCTCCATGTCCTTAACAACCAATGTATGAGCACAAATTTGCTTAAAGAAATTACAAAGATTAATTATTGTCTTCGAAATAGACTTATCCAAGTAGCCTCGAACTCCTACCGGCAACAGACGTTGCATAAGAATGTGACAATCATGAGATTTCAACCCAACAATGTTGCCATCATTGTCAGTTACTTTCTTAGAGAAATTTGAATAGAAGCCATCAGGAAGTCTAACTCCTTTTACGAACTGACAAAAAAACTATCTATCATCTGGTGTGAAAGAGTACATAGGATGTGGTTTGATCAACTTCGTACTGTCTTCCTTGAGGTGCAACTCTTATCGGATACCCCAATTCTTCTAGTCTACTCATGTGTTGGTGGTGTCCTTCTTGATCAATAACAACTGCAGCATTGTCATCATATCGTATTATCATACCATTGTCGCATTTGATTTCTTTACAAGTACGTACAATTACAGCTCTAATTACTTCGGATCTTTATATTTCTCATTCATAAGAAAAGTACCGAGTAAACTATCGCAAACATTTTTCTCTACATGCATCACATCTAAATTGTGCTTCAATTCAAGTTCAGATTAGTAATCAAGTTCAAAGAAATACTCTTTTTACTCTAATTAAGCTCTTTTGGATCTCACTTTCTTTTCACACCCCTGAAATTGACATGTTTACCCGGCAAACGATCTGGAACATGTGCTAATTGTTTGAGTATGTCTTGACTACTGAGTTGTCTTGGAGGATGTCCTTTTTCATAATTCCCATCAAACAAGCGACTCTTCCTCCACTTTTGCGTAGAAGATAAGAATCTTCTATGACCAACATAAGCCGTCTTCCCAATTACTCGACATAAAGGAGTGTCTTCGTTTCATGAAGGACATGCCTTATATCCTTGGCCACTCTAACCAGATAAACTACTACAGGCTGGAAAATCATTGATAGTCCATAATACTGCTGCACGCATTCTGAATACACTATTCGTTGTAGCGTCTCTGGTTTGAACTCCTTCATCCCACAACTCCTTAAATTCGTCTACCACAGGCCTCAAAAAGACATCCATGTCCTTCCCAGGTGATTTCGGACCGAGGATCAATAAGGTCAGCATGAATGATGACTCTTTCATGTACAACCAAGGAGGCATATTGTAAGATAGACTCATGTTACCAAATGGATTAAACCATCAGTAGCCAAACCCAATCGAACGTTTATGGGTTCTTTGGAAAAATCAGGATATCTGGAATCAAATTGTTTCCAAGCATCCCCATCAACAAGATGGTGCATCACACCGTCTTCTTTCAATCATCCTATACCTATGCCAGGTCATATCATTTGTTGTATGACTTGAACCAAAAAGACACTTCAGCCTAGGAGTCAAAGGGAAGTACCGCAACTCTTTGTGGGCGACTTTTTTCCCTTTTGTGTCTTTGTCAACCCATCGGATCTCACCACATACAGAACAATTCTGTTTTTGGGAATTCTCCTTCCAGAACAAACAACAGTCGTACTTGCAAGCATGAATTGATTGATAACCTAACCCTAATGTTGACGGTAAGAACTCGTCAACGATTGATGGTTAGAAAACTTCAATCTCTATACTATAAGAAGCTATGAATTAGATAGAAAGCACTCTAAACAACAGGAGAAAACTCAGGAAAGCCTGAGAACCAGAGGCATATATTTCATAAGTCTCATTTTTACATTCAGTTTTCCAACCCCTTAGCCTGAGGGGTTGGAGCCTATTTATAGGGGAGGCTCTATTGGCCCAGGATACAAACAAGTCCCAGACCACTGGGACGTACATAGGTACTCTGATAAAGTAGTGGCCCAGGGCATAGTGGTGTCTACCCTGATGGTGTCAGAGTCGTGGCCCAGGACAAAGTACTGTCGGCTCTGGCGTATGGTCGGGGGTGTCCAAGTGGTACCACTACTCTTCGTACAGGTCCGTACTACCACTACTCCTCAGACGCAGATCATAGGGTCGTGCCTCTGTTCTCTCCACAACCGTACACCCCGTGTCAGCGCACGTGTTCCGTACTCGGTTGTCCTCATCAATTCCCGTTCAATGCTCCATGTTCGTTTGGCATATAAGCAAGGTTCTCCCAAGTGATCTCGTGCCTATGCCAAGGAGGCTTCAACCCATGCATGTCCTGAGAAGTCAAGGCGCCAGGGGCCAGGGCCGGCTTATGCGGGTCACATGGACACGAGACTCGTAGTATGGACGCCGTGGCAAGGCCACACCCTCGCATAGCGAGGGTACCTCGCGTAGCGAGGTTGGCCCTTTTCCCTCAGGCGTAGGCATGGCTCAGGACACGGGCGTCATAACAAGGCAGCACCCTCGCATAGCGAGGGTCCCTCGCATAGCGAGGCTGCCTTGCCTTCCCCCGGGTGCAGCGTCGCAAGGCTAGGGGCATGGATGCCACCACGAAGCCTCACCCTCGCATAACGAGGGTGCCTCGTGTAGCGAGGCTGACCTTCTTCTCCCGAGTGTAGACGAGGCTTGATGCCTGCTGGAATGGGGCGCACGCGGATGGCCAGCTGGGGACCCTCGCATAGCGAGGGTGAAGTTTGGATGGGCAAGTGGCCGAAGTCCCTCGCCTAGTGAGGGTGACTCTCTTACCCCAAATCCCTCACCATCATGTGATGCCCTTTCAGGATGTCTCGTAGCATAGAGCTTCACTCGTGAATAGAATTCACAAGGAAAAAATTCCACATTTACACTTCCCCCCGAGTCTATAAGTACACTTTTAAGTGTGTTTGTAGACTCTCTCTATTTTTCTTGCTTGACACGCACGGCCAGCCTTGGGGGACTTAGCCTTGGAAATTTTTCCAACGTCGCTCGAAGAAGCCCGAAGTGTGGCTTGGAGTTGTGTTTCTTCTTAGTGTTTGAAGAAACACAATAGCCACCTAATACTTGGGGGCTCCACGTAAGTTCCTAAGGTTGCGTAAGGACTAATCATCCTCAATCGCAGAACCCAAGTTTCGAAGCCACTTGTCCACACCAAGATCTGCGTAGCCTAGTGGCATGCTCTCCAACTTATTTTCACGAGTTCAAGGGTTCTATCCTCCTCCAAAGCTCTTGAGGTGCTCTAGTAGATCCCTCTTATTGCTGTTGTTCGTGGATCACATATTTTTCTTTGATCTGATGGCGATAATCTTTCCGGTGCACCTTGATTATACTTGTAAGGACACATTAACCCGTTGGGCTGTTGGGGTCCTTTTATATTCATTGCGCGCGCTTGTTATTTTTTTTTTTTTGCGAGAAGCGTCCTTCTCGTCCTTATACATAGTACTATTTTTTCCAAGGGTCACTTGTAAGAACCTTTTTGGCTAGCCGGCTTAATGGCCGATCTAAACTTATTGGGCGATTCCCTCCTTACGGCCTCACCTCTTGGGGTGTCGGCCTTTAGTTAGAGGTCATCCTTTTAGACCGTTCCTTTGATATTCATAAGGGTAGCTAATCCTTTTGAATATAAGAGAGATTTTTTTTTTCTCATGCCTCCTGTCCTACCCCCCAAGTGCTTGGTGAGATTTAATTCAGCAGGCAGTTCGGTTGATGCTCGCATGAAAAAGAAAAAAAAAAAAAATCACATGTGAAGTTGTGAACATTTTCATTTATAGTAATCAGATTACAACGACATGCATATAGAGGGCTTACATTTACTTGGGGGTTATGTAGGTAACCTCTTTGATTCTCGTCTACTGAGATAGCCTATCCTGCGACAAACTAAACACAGCTACTGCCTGTGTTGGGAGTGGAAGTCTTACGAGTAGTATTTCCTCAGGTGTTCCGCGCCATTTGACCCTTCATTGGTTGGGGGCTGTGCAGGGGACTCGCCCATTCCCGCCTTTAAGTTCGCGTGACCATCCTCTACACGAATATACTTCTGCGCTCTCTCGTAGAAGTCATCTAGATCTGTGACTTCCCTCTTGAGCATATTATCCCACAACTTGCTTCCCGGAAGCACTCCGGCTGTGATGGCCATTTTTAATTCCCTGTGGGTCAAGCTCCCCACTTTGGCTACCTCCATGCTAAACCTGTGGATGTAACCCTTCAGACTCTCATTTTCTCCTTGTTTTACATTGGCGAGGTTGGTGCCTGGCATTGTATAATCACGCATGGCGTGATGCTGTTGGAGAAACTCATCCGAAAACTGCTGCCAAGACCTGATGGATCCTGGGCGAAGTCTTCTGAACCACTTATACGCAAGTCCTTTCAAGGTGACCACGAAACAGTGGCATCTAGCCCCGCTGCTGATCCCTCTTAACTTCATCAAATCATTGAATGCGTCCAGATGGTACTTGGGGTCTGTGCTCCCCTCATATGGGGTCAGATGCGGCTCCTTGAAGTTGGCTGGGAGTCGGATGACTTGGACCTCTTTAGTGAATGGCGATTCATGATCGAACTCATCCTCGATGGTTTGTCCTCCGGGTGCAATGACAATCTTGCTCTGCAGGCTCCTAGTCTCTGTATCGAGGCCTTGCCTCCTCTCCTTCAGGGAGTCTCTCAACATGGAGGGGTTGACATCTTCCTTTCCTTTATCGTCTCGGGGGACAGTAGGAGGTGTAGTTCTCTTGTCTGCCCCTCCTTTGTTGAGCTCTCCTCGTAGATCTAAGGGCGTCCTCTTTGAGGTGACCTCGATGTCGTTGTGAGAGCCAACATTGATCCCTTGCCTTGGCCCCTGAGGTGGCCTCGATGGTCCGGGATGCTCCCGCGGCTTCTCCTTGGGGGTGTTGCTGATGGAGTGTCTGGTCCTCCCGTCGTCTACTGGGACAGTGGTTTCCCGACCCTTCTCTTTCCTCCTGGGCAGGGTCATGTTCGACTTACCTTGCAACAGGCCATTCAGCACCTCCTGCATGTTCTCTAGGGTAGTCTCTAGTCTTTGGTTTTTACGGTGCAGTTCACGAATCTCCTCTTCATAGAAACGAGATTTGGAACTCGAGCTCACGGAATGGACCCGGGGTTGCTTATCGTGTCTACGCGTCGAGGGGCCCGGGACTTGCCGGCCGGAGTTCGGTACTTGTGGTGGTTTGGGAGGAGGGAACTCGTTGGCATTCCCGGGTGGTGCAGCAGTTGTCCTTGGAGGACTTTCACCGTGTGGGATGGCCGGTGACGAGGCCTCCTTGTCATTCTCGTGAACCTCAGGGTCCCTTGGGGGCTCTAAGTCCCGGGGTGGAGGTGGATCCTTCATGGAGGCCTTCAGCTGGACTCCGGTAAGGTGGACCTCCACCTCTTGAGGCTCCCTAAGTCGCTTCGAACGTCTTGGCATTTCTCCTTGCCGGAAGTAATGGAAGAACAGTAGCTTGGTGCTTACGTTCCCACAGACGGCGCCAAACTGTTGACGGTAAGAACTCGTCAACGATTGATGGTTAGAAAACTTCAATCTCTATACTATAAGAAGCTATGAATTAGATAGAAAGCACTCTAAACAACAGGAGAAAACTCAGGAAAGCCTGAGAACCAGAAGCATATATTTCATAAGTCTCATTATTACATTCAGTTTTCCAACCCCTTAGCCTGAGGGGTTGGAGCCTATTTATAGGGGAGGCTCTATTGGCCCAGGATACAAACAAGTCCCAGACCACTGGGACGTACATAGGTACTCTGATAAAGTAGTGGCCCAGGGCGTAGTGGTGTCTACCCTGATGGTGTCAGAGTCGTGGCCCAGGACAAAGTACTGTCGGCTCTGGCGTATGGTCGGGGGTGTCCAAGTGGTACCACTACTCTTCGTACAGGTCCGTACTACCACTACTCCTCAGACGCAGATCATAGGGTCGTGCCTCTGTTCTCTCCACAACCGTACACCCCGTGTCAGCGCACGTGTTCCGTACTCGGTTGTCCTCATCAATTCCCGTTCAATGCTCCATGTTCGTTTGGCATATAAGCAAGGTTCTCCCAAGTGATCTCGTGCCTATGCCAAGGAGGCTTCAACCCATGCATGTCCTGAGAAGTCAAGGCGCCAGGGGCCAGGGCCGGCTTATGCGGGTCACATGGACACGAGACTCATAGTATGGACGCCGTGGCAAGGCCACACCCTCGCATAGCGAGGGTACCTCGCGTAGCGAGGTTGGCCCTTTTCCCTCAGGCGTAGGCATGGCTCAGGACACGGGCGTCATAACAAGGCAGCACCCTCGCATAGCGAGGGTCCCTCGCATAGCGAGGCTGCCTTGCCTTCCCCCGGGTGCAGCGTCGCAAGGCTAGGGGCATGGATGCCACCACGAAGCCTCACCCTCGCATAACGAGGGTGCCTCGTGTAGCGAGGCTGACCTTCTTCTCCCGAGTGTAGACGAGGCTTGATGCCTGCTGGAATGGGGCGCACGCGGATGGCCAGCTGGGGACCCTCGCATAGCGAGGGTGAAGTTTGGATGGGCAAGTGGCCGAAGTCCCTCGCCTAGTGAGGGTGACTCTCTTACCCCAACTCCCTCACCATCATGTGATGCCCTTTCAGGATGTCTCGTAGCATAGAGCTTCACTCGTGAATAGAATTCACAAGGAAAAAATTCCACATTTACACCTAACTTCCTCATTTTTTTCTTAGACTCATAGAATGAAGACGGAATCTTATTCTCCTTCTGGAATGCAAATTTCATAAACTTCAAAAGTTCATCAATGGAACTATTTGTCCATTTATTCACAACCTTCATGTGCATCATCTTTGCCAAGAAGTTCAAGGAAGACAACCAAGTACAACTAGGGTATAACTCAGCTTCTACCTCTTGAAACAGGTCATCAAATTGATTCTCCACACTATTGCCACCACCATCTGAAATTCCTTCATTTATGCCTTCTTCATTAGTGTCTTGTTCACCAATAACATCATTGATGATGTCAATCATCTCATCAGTCACTGGAGCCCCATCGTCCACTACTAGATGCATATAAACTTCACCGTGGTAGGTCCACTTCACGCATCACTGCAGAAACCTATATCTGTGTATGTGAGCCTCCACCACATCCAGTTTACGATTCAACATATTGACACACTTAATGCATGAGCATTTGACTTTTCCCGAAGCATTCAGATGATTCTTGGCCATTTGTATAAATGCTTGAAGACCATTCCAAAACTCATCAGAGTTACGTCGTCTATTAGTTATCCAACTCTTGTCAATCGTCATAACTGATTCAAGTGGAAAATAAATTATTACAATGTGATAGTCATAAAAAACTACCTTTATTTGCTAATATTTTTTTTTTCACCAAAACACTAATTTTTTCAAGTAAATTGTGAAATCTTATGAATAAATTATTAAATTTTATGAATATATATATTATCAAATTTTATAAATATATATTATTGTTAGTTATGAATGTATTATAAAATTTCGTTATATAATCAAATATTTAATTATAATTATTATTATGTTATTTAATAATTTTTAAATTCTGAATATAATTTTCACTTTTTATTTTAAAAAAATAACAATAAAGTTTATTATTTTAGAATTATTATTTTAATTTTAACTTAATTTTAAGATTAAAGTTAACTTAATTACTTATTTTATCTACATATATTATCAACTTTTATGAATATATTATAAAATTAATTAAATAAACAAATATTTAATCATAAATTTATTAAATTATCATTAAAGATTATTATTTTAATTTCTACTTATTTTATAAAAAAATATTTATAAAGTTTTATACTTGTAAAATTATTATTTTAATTTATAATTTATAATTTTTTAAATTAATTTTTATTAATTGCTTTAAAATTTATTAATAAAAAATTTCAAACACACTAACTTTAAAACGATTTTGTAGTGTTTAGTTTTTCTAAATCCACAAAAATTTCGGCAACATAACGACCGTAATCTAGCCTATTCCAAAATTTAAAATCTGCGTAAAAACATATAAACTAGTCTCAGAACATACGTAAAATTTAATACAATCACTTGAATTCACAAATAAACAACAAAAATATATTATAAACATATTCCCAAATCAACATATTATTATCTAACCTAACATATATATAATTTGAAACACAAATTTTATTTAGCCTAACATATATACAATTGAAAACAAAAAAATAATCTAACCTAACAATTTTTCATAACTTAATATCAAATTAACTATAAAATTAACAAACATAAAAATTTAATCTAAAAACTATTTATGTATACAAATTAACTATCATTATTTATCAATACACTAATGATCACAAAACAAAGCAAAAAATATTAAAAATTGGAAACAATACCAAAAATCTAGAGATTATATCCAAAGACTCCAATGCAATCTGAAAAAACAAAAAAACAACAAAAAATTTAACAAACATTTACCAATTAATATACTAATCAATCACAAAACAAAATAAAAATAAAAATTACAAACAATACCCAAAGGCTCGGGATGATATCAATGAATTGGGCAAAGGCCCAGGATGCTCCAATACAATCTGAAAATTAAAAAAAAAATCAATAAAAAGTTTAACCAACCCATTACAATAACATACAAAATACACACAAAAAATCATAAAAAAACTAAATTTAAAAGAAATAACTACATTATTGGGTATAAAGGAACTAACCTTAACCATGGAGGGCCAAAAATGGCGTCGGAACTCCTTGGGCGGCGCTGGGCGACGGAGGAAAACACAGAGAAAATGCTATCTGTTTTGAGGAAAAACTGAAGAGAAATGAGGAAGAAAGGCTCTGCCTGGGGGGTTATATCGCTGTGACCTATCCCGACGACATGTCGTTGCTATAGGTTGTTGGGAATAGTGCCTGTTGTAACTTGAAATTAGCATGAGTTCAATTACTCAGCCCGGGTACAGCTAGCATATGAATATGTGGAAAAATAATCAAGTAGAATATCTGGCTGATAGTGATGTGAACAACTTGAGTTTGGGAGCTGGACAGCACGATACACAGGTTATTATCAGATCGCCTCTCGGGATAACAATTGAGTTTGATACTTATAATAACCAGATCCAACTTTGAGCGGTCTAAGCTTACTACGAGCTAGGGTTCAGATAGTCGTTGAACACGAGCTTGGGTGAGATAGTCAGCTCGTGGAAACTTGGACAGAATGCATACTGAAGGATCCTAAGAGATTCAGAGAATCCTTATACGCTCATTAATTCCCAGGCTGTATCACATATCTATCATTTATTATCTGAGATAATAAATGTATATTCTATTTTGTTATCAATTCATATCCCAATGTAAATGGGAATAAACTGTATTAAATAGATACCTTATTTATTCATATAGTTTTTTCACGCGGTTACCCAAACCTGTCCATAAAATTCCCCTATAAAACTAGGGATAATGGATAGGGAAAGGGACGACCATTTTTTGTATTACCAAAACTCTGCAGAAATAGAGAGAGAAGAGTAATAATATTGACTCGTGGAGTAGGTGGATTTTAACCACTGAACCATGTAAAAGTTTTGCGTGTTCAAGAGAGTGTTTATTATTTCATTACAGTTTATAATTCAGCTTTAATCTACCTGTTTAATTTCTTAATACACTGTTGGCAAAAAATTGTGTCAACAGTTTGCTGCTTTCATTGAGAGGAAATTAGTGCTTCATAAGTTTTAGTTGACTTTCATCATGGTGCTCACTCGATCGATGCATGATAATGAAATGGAACAGCCTGGTGGGCAGGAGGCCCATCATACCATTGTTCCCAATGAAAGGGGCCCAGATGTTCAACAACGTCCTGGAAAACAACCGGTGGGGCAAGACGACGCTGGGAGTTCAACGTCACTCCCACCAAATCCTAATTTAGGATACTTGATTACCGTCGAGATGGAAAACGCCCAGTTAAGGAGCAATCTTGCTATGGAAAACAGGTAGATTGAAGAAGTCTTGGCTCAGTTACCCCCTCTTGCAACCAACGTTAATGTCAGAAAGAGGCAAAGTGGGTCTCATAAGTCCCACAGGAATAACCGGTCTAAACTGAGTCGTTATGTTAGAACTACCACTCCGAGTTCTGTGCCTACAGAGCAAAACCACCGGAGTGCTCAGCCCACTGGTCATCATAGGGGTCATCATCAGCATGTCATTCGGTCGGTCAGGACTCCAACCCCCAACTTTGTGCCTTCTTCACAGATTCCAAGAAATTCCCATAACAACCCGTGGGGAGGGGCTGGGACAAGCTCACGAAGGAAAAATTCTCTAGAAAATCCCTCTGTTCCATGGTCAGAGCCCCAGGCACAGAGAACTAGGGATGTTGGAATAGAACCAAGTCAGGCTAATTTAGTTCGTCCTGATGGAACGAGGATAGCCTTGCCAATAAGGCATCCCCTGTCACCGGTAGGACATCCAACACCACCTCACCCTTAACGAGATGTTCTAGCTTGTGGGAACAGTAGGAGAAATCCTCCCCCGTCTGTAAATACTTACGTCCCACGGACGCATGATGAGAATTCAGGTCCTCGATCTCAACTGCAAGCCGTAAGTTTCGCAAATGGAAGTTACTGGACGAAGAGCCAGCGTGGAGGCAGGTCCGAGAGCGACCTAAGAAATCACTTGAGTTCATCACAAATTCCTTGATATGATCCATAGCCTGACCTGCGCGATCATTTGAACTCACAAAGCTTGGAATGAGGATGTTAGCTATACTCGACATGAGAGAGGTTCGTCCATTGTACGTGACAATGGGAATGTCCCACCTAACAAAGCTTGAACTTGGAGGGACAAAAACCCATCAAACGTGTATAATAGGATGGGAGCTGTGGAACATCCCCCAGCTAACCTAGGGACCAAGGACCAAACCCTTGAAAGACGGGCTTTGATTGAAGAGCAAATGAAAATAATCTTATCTGTGAAGGGAAAGGACGATTGTGACTCAGATGAGGGGCTCAAACTTTTTGCTCAAAACATTGTAGTGGAACCATATCCTATTGGCTTTAGGGTGCCGTACATGCCGAAGTTTGATGGAAACGTAGATCCGTCTGATCACCTTGGGATGTTTAACACAATGATGATGGCCCACAATGTCGGACTCGATCTAAGATGTATCTTGTTCCCTGCAACTCTGGTCAGACCTACCAGGTAGTGCTTTAAACAATACAAGAGGAATTCAATAAACTTGTGGAAGAAATTTTCCCCCGAGTTCACAAGAGCATTCCGAGCTTCACAAGTAGCTCATGTTCAAGCCGATTCATTAGCCAACATAAATTAGCAACCTGGTGAGAAACTGAAAGCATACTTGAGCTGATTTTCCAATGTTGCTGCGCGAGCTAGGGACATTGATGATAGCTCCAAGCTCATGGCAATGAGAATGGGAATCCTGGTGGGAGGCGACATGTGACAAGAACTCCAAAGAAAATGTGTTAAAAGCGTAGACGAATTTCTGTCCCGAGCTTAGAAGTGGATAAACCTAGAGGAGCCACGAGCTTCTGTCGCAGGAACTAGCTAGGCCGCTGTCCAACACATTGGAGTGGTGATGGATTTTGCAGATACGACTCAACCCGTTACCCATAATAACTAAGGGGGAAGTAACAAGAGGAAGGGGAATGGTGAGGGCGACCAGAATGGGATGAAGAAGAACAAGTCTATGGAGAAATTCAAGCCCATTTACGCCACCTATACCGACCTAACAAATACCCGAGAGCATATATTCTTGGATAATTCTAATTGCCTCCCATGGAAAAATCCAGAGCCTTTAAGGCACTAGAGGGTGAAGAGAGATCCTTTAAGGCTCATAATGGTGTGGAGTTTGTCCCGGAGCAGCGGTTATCGAAGCAACAACGGTTGCAAAATAAACCAATCATTTTCACGGAAGAGGATGCTAGCCACGTCCATTTCCCACACAATGATCCGCTGGTGGCAACCGTGCAGCTCGCTAACCGAAGAGTACAGAGAATACTGGTGGATAATGAAAGTTCCATAAATTTACTTTTCAGGTCCACCTTGGAAAAGATGGGATTGTCCGTATCCGATTTGAAGGTGACCTCAATGACTCTGCACGAGTTTTATGGGTGAAGGAGTAGCGACCATAGGGACAATCGGACTAGTGGTGACATTGGGAGAAGAGTTATGATCTATCTCCAAAATAATCTAGTTCGTGGTAATCGATTGTCCAGGCTGCATATAATGCGATTTTGGGTTGACCTGCACTGGTGGCATTTGAAGCCATCACTTCAATCCGACACCTGGCATTGAAATTCCCCTCAACCTCGGGGATATACATCGTAAGAGGAGACTGGCTTGCCGAGAGAATGCTATATCATTTCTATGAAAGGAAAATCACAACCTGGACAGCAGGTAATGGTCATATATGAGGGAGGTGAGGAGTCACAGAGGATGGAAGTCACATGTGGGACAGAAGAACCTCGAGAAGAAGATGGTGAGGTCGCCTAACGGGACGATATTGATCCATGGGTAGGTGAAGATAGGTCTAAGCTGCAAGCAATAGAAGAGCTCGAGGAAGTAAACATTGACCTGAAAGAACCTTCAAGAGTTGTAAAGATTGGGAAAAATCTTGAAGTCGAAAGGAAGAAGAAGCTGGTTGAGTTTCTATGGAAGAACCCGGATATTTTTGCCTAGTCGCACGAGGATATGGTGGGAATCAGTCCGAATATAATCATGCATACTTTAAAACTTGGACAAGAGCGTGCCTGGAAAGTCCCAAAAATGAAGGCTTTTGGGGACAGTACGAGCTGAAGCATTAGAAGAAGAAGTAGCTCGCCTATTGAAATGTAGGTTTATCAGGGAAGCAAAATACCCGATCTGGGTTGCTAGCCCCGTGCTGGTCCCGAAGCCAAACGGGAAGTGGAGAACTCGTATCAATTTCTCTAACCTCAACAAGGCTTGTCCCAAGGACTGTTTCCCACTAACAGGAATCAATCAGTTGGTAAATGCCACGGTAGGTCATGAGCTCATGTCTTTCATGGACACGTATTTTGGATATAACTAGATCATGATGAACCTTACAGGCCAAGAGCATACCAGTTTCATGATCGAGCATAACGTATATTGCTACAAAGTTATGCCATTCGGACTAAAAAATGCCGGGGCTACATACCAACGGTTGGTCAACAAGATGCTCGCTAACCAAATCAGGAGAAACATGGAGATGTATGTCGATGATATGCTCGTCAAGTCAAAGATTGCCAATAACCATGTATCTGACTTGGAAGAATGTTTTGGAATCTTGAGATAGTACGACATGAAGCTGAATCCCCAGAAATGCACTTTTGGGGTGACATCTGGAAAGTTTCTAGGGTTCATAGTCAACACAAGGGGGATAGAGGCGAATTCAGAAGAAATTAGGTCGTTGTTAGAAATGCCTTTGCCCAGGTCGCGTAAGGAAGTTCAAAGCCTAAGTGGAAGGGTAGTGGCTCTAAACTGCTTCATTTCAAAATCTACCGACAAGTGTCTATCGTTCTACAACTTGCTCAAGGGAAACAAGAAATTTGAGTGGATTGAAGAATGCGAACATGCATTTCATGATCTAACAACACATCTAGCTGAACCCTCCGTACTATCAAAGTCGACGATTGGTGAGTGTCTGTTTCTTTACCTAGCTGTGACAAAGAATGCAATTAGTGCCATGTTAGTTCAAGAAGAAAACCGGGCACAAAAACCCGTATATTACGTAAGCAAGCGGCTTCTCGGAGTTGAATCACGGTACCCACTAATAGAGAAGCTGGCGTTCTGTCTCATTTTGGCTTCAAGAAAGCTCAGGCCGTATTTCCAGTCCCATTCTATTAACGTCTTAACCGACCAACCTTTAGGACAAGTGTTGAAAAATCTAGAAACATCGGACGTTTACCACAAATAGCAATCAAGAGCCAAGCCCTTGCTGACTTTGTGGCTGAGTGCATTGGTTTTCAGAACAAGCTGATAAGGGAGCCAGTGCAAGAATTATGGAAAATCTTTGTTGATGGATTGTCAAATTAAAATGAATCGGGAGCTGGAATAATCTTAATCTCACCTGAAGGACATCGGTTCCATACAACTCTCAAGTTCGGGTTTGAAGCATCCAACAATCAAGCAGAGTATGAGGCCTTATTAGAAGGGCTAAGGGTGGCAAAAGAGCTGAAGGCAAAAGTCATCCAATGCTATAGTGATTCCCAGCTCGTGGTAAATCAGATATTGGGAGAATACCAAGCTCGAGGCATCAAGATGGCGGCCTACCTGGCTAAGGTAAAGGCCAAGTTGTTTGAATTCAAGTTTAGCTCCGTTGAACAGATACCCTGCGAGCAGAATTCCAACGCTGATGCTCTGGATCGACTTACTACAACCAAAGAGGCCAAAACATTGAGTGTAGTTCTGGTGGAGTTCTTGGAAAGCCCGAGTGTAATGGGAGAAATGGTGGAGGTCGGAATGATTGACATAAGACTGACCTGGAAGACTCTTATAATGGAACACCTCATGACTGGAAAGCTACCTGATGACAGGAAAGATGCAAGAAAACTACTTTATCAAGCTCCATGGTATGCAATAGTTGAGAGAATCTTATATCGGCGAGGTCATTCGTTGCCCCTCCTGCAATGTGTCCTGCCCGAGGAAGCAAAAACTATTTTACAAGAAATACATGAAGGCTTTTGTTGAGACCACGCTGGGGGGGGGGGGGGGGGGGGGAGACCTAGAACTGAAGGTACTGAGACATGGCTATTTTTGGCCTACTTTAACGAAGGACTTGATCTCATATGTTCAAAAGTGCGACAAATGCCAGCATTTCACCGTAGTTGCCTGAGTTTCCCCAGTCATGCTAACAATGATTTCATCCCCTTGGCCATTTACAGCATGGGGAATTGACTTGATAGGTTCCCTACCTATGGAAAATTGAAAGGTTCGGTATGCAATAGTGGCGATCGATTATTTCACAAAGTGGTAGAGACTAAACCTCTGCAACCATCACCTCAAAGAGTCTTAGATTTTGTTGTGAAGAATATCATATGTTGATTTGGACTCCCTAAAAAGATTGTGTCAGACAACGGAACGTAGTTCGATAGTGATCTCTTCACAAACTTTTGTGAAAAATATGGCATAACCAAGAGTTTCTCGTCGGTAGCATACCCACAAGCCAATGAGCAGGTCAAGGCTATAAATAAGACCCTGAAGGCAAGCTTGAAGAAATGGTTGGATCAAGCCAAAGGATTATGGCTCGAGCAACTCCCATAAGTACTCTAGGCCTACTAAACCTCGCATAGAACCTCCACGGGACACACCCCCTTTTCCCTAACCTTTGGACGCGAGGCCATGCTTCCAATTGAGGCAATGGTGGCTACTCATAGACAAAGGACATTTGATCAAGATCATATCAACGAGTTACTTAGTGCATCCCTCGATCTAATCGAAGAAAAAAGAGAGGCATCGCAGTTACAACTCTCCCATTATCAACAAAATATCACTCATTATTTCAATTCAAAGGTCAAGGGATGCAGACTCAGATTAGGCGTTCTAGTTCTCCAAAGGGTATTTTCGACAGATAAAGATCCCAAGGATGGTGTGTTAGGCCCGAACTCGGAAGGACTACATCATATCGTAGAAGTCCTACGTGAAGGAACTTTTAAGCTTGTCAAACTAAGTGGAGAAATAGTCCCACGGACTTTGAATGCCCTTCATTTAAAAAAGTATTATCAATATTTTTACCATTTATGTAAGGATTATTTATAAAACCCACTTCAATTCAATAATAGTTGGATAATTAAATAACCACTTCTTTGTTTTATTATTACGAGCCCACATTGTAAAAGCAACCAAGAAAGTTTATTCATTCTGGTTACTTGGGGGGCACATAACTGAGGAGAGTTTTTGAGAAACTTAAGCTTACTCGGATAATGATTAAAAACTTAGGAGTTTGGGGAAATTGATTATTCAATGGCTTTCTAAAGCTCGAGTTTTCAATAAACCTAACGCGAACTAAGTTTGAGACATCACTAAAACCCTGGATATAACCAGGTCCGAGGCCTGATTTCTAGCAGGTATAATACTATTAAGTTTATTAAAAACCTTGGATATAACCAAGTCCAAGGCTTGATTTCTAACAGGTATAATGCTATTAAATTTATTAAAAATCCTGGACATAACCAGGTCCGAGGCCTGGTTCTTACCAGGTATGAAGCAAATAAGCAAGCAAAATCTGGGATACAACTAAAATATCGATAAAATCTATCTCGATCTAAAAGTCAATCCCTAAGATTTTGAATGTACAAGAGTCTAAGGATTCATAAACATGAGAAAATAATAAACTGAGGGAAACATAATAGATCAGAAGTTAGGTCTATGTTCAAAAGTAATTTGTCATCTCTAGGAGAAAAAACCTCGAATTAAGCCCGATGGAAATTGTTTTGGTCTCAATGGAGTGTTAGAAAAAATAAAAAATAATAATACAAATGGTGAAATAAAATCACTGAGCTCTGTAAGCATTCTCCAATGAGGTCACCTCTTCACCATCCCCCTCTGCAGCTCCGAAAGCTTCATCAGTCTCCGAGGGTTCCTGTGAGAACCGAATCTTGAACCTAGCAAGATACGGATCCACAGTTCGGCCTGCATAAAAAAGAGAAGTTCCCATCCTGGTTGAAGGCCCAGGAACGGTCAAGCATCTCCTCCATTTGAGATGAGGACACTGCAGCTTCCTCCTTGGCCTTAGTTGATAACTCTACAAAATAGAGTTATTTTACTACATTTTATAAGCCAATTGTTGCTTAGTTTTTGAGTTTTTAATTAATTTATCAATTTTTTAAGTAATTTTGAATTTATTAGTTTTATTTTGATTTTATGTATTTTTATTTATTTTTTGTATTTATTTTGTTTAATTATGTTGTTACTAATTTATGTGTGTTTAATTTCTTTATGTAGGTGTATTTGTTGGGAGCAAATGAAATGTTGATAAAATGTTGGTATAAAGAAATTAAGAAATCAAGCCCAAAATGAAAGGCCCAATCCAATTCTTGACAATGTTATGTCATCAATCCATGTGCTTCTTTCTCTACCATTGGATTTGTAACTATAGGAAAAGATGACAATTTTGAGCATAAATCCATGTGCTTTTTTTTAGACCAATAGGAGTGTTATCCTTCACCAAAGAATTTATATATAAATAGGAGTCTCATTTCACCATTTCAAGCACACCTTCTCTTACACCACTTCTTCCATCTCTCTATTCTCTCCATCTTTTTCTTTTCTTAGATTAGTTTTTATGTATTTTTAGAGGAATAATTTGGAGGTTCCTCCTCCAAATTTTCCTATTTATGTTGTAATTTTTATTTTGTTTTTGATAGTTATGGGTTTCTAATCCACTTAAAATTATTAAGGTGGAGGATGAACCAAGATATAACTATATAGTGTTTATTTTATGTTGACCTCCCAAAATGAGCAATAAAGTTTATGATTTTTCTTCTTCTAAATATTTCTTTCATCTATAATATCATGTATTTTAGATTGTTAGAACATATTTTACTTGGTTCTTAATTGTGCAAAAACATAGTATTCTTTGATTAAGATGTGTCATTAAATTGTTCACATCCAATGCTTAGAACAAAAATACTATATTTTGCTTTAGAAATAACATTATTTGATTTTTTTGTAGTTTCATTAAATTGATTCACAACTAATGCTTTGAAGTTATACTATTGAAGTGAAGGAAAATCTATATTTTTTTAATTAAAGAGAGCTTAAAGGAAGAATAATGTTTTGGAAAAGGTAATTAGATTAATTTCAATTATCACTAAAAATTGGGAAGTCAACATATTAATAAATATTATTATTTATATTTTGTGGATTCTAAAATCTTAATAATTTTATAAATAACTATTAAAAACAAATCTTTTAGTTTATTTTTTTTTTACTTTTTTTTTAGTATTTTCTTTCTTTATTTTAAAACAAAACGCATCAATCTTTGGAACTAGGTTAGAAATTTATTTCACTTTGGTAAAAATAGTTTTCTCTTTTTGATTTAAGTCAACTCCTTTGGGTTCGACCTTGTGCTTACACGAACACTATTCTATAGATACGATTCGTGCGCTTGCGAGTATAGATTTTTAAAACATACCCGTTTTGGGTCCATCATTAGCCTCGGCCTCGATCGGCTTCTTCTTGAGTTCTTCAGTTTCAACTTGAAACTGATCTGCGCGATGACTCGACTCCATAACCTGAGCCTGAGAGGCAGACATGGTGGCCTTTGCAGACTGCTCGCCCTCCTGAGAATAAGTTAGGGCAGCTTTGGCGGCCTGCTCACTCTCTTGAGCGACACTCAGGGCATCTTGGAGTTCCTTGTTCCTAGCTTTAACGCGAGCTATGCTTTGATATTAGGCCAAGACAGACTGCAGAAGAATGAAGCAAGTCTAGAATAGTTTATTTTTTTTTTAAAAAAAACCTAAAGAAAAAGAAAAGGTTAGGAGAGTGAAAGGAACTCACGGTAAGGTTCATCTCCATAGCAGATTCGAGGACGTCTTTAGGAATGCGCTCCTCTATAGCCCTCAAATCCCTGGCACTAGCTTTGTAGGCATGGCCCACCACATGGCTTGTTGTCTCATCCACAATACCCCAAAAGGCCTCAGGGATTTTGTCCAGGTCATGTGTCTTAACCGGGATCCGGACAGTAGGAGCCTCGCATTGGATCACTTAAGGATTTGAGGGAGGTATGTGTCGAGGAGAAGGAGGAGCTTGTTGGAAAATAACCGTTGTTATCGGAGCTGGGGGAAGTTCTCTTTGTGGCAGCTCCCAGGCGGTGCTGACACCCTTGTCTTTAGATGGAGATTTGGAGGTACCTCCCGTCTTCAGAGTTGTTTTCTTGGCCACCTTAGGTTTTTTCACTATGGGACCAGCTCCGATCCCGCTGGACTTAAAGGCACCCCTCAAATTCGGAGCTCCTGGCAGTTCCATCTCTTCAGCTGAAAAAGAGCAAGCAGAGGATTCAGTTAACAGGATTAATAATTCAAAAAATATTATAAACACAAGAAAAATAACAAGAATCCTACCCTTCAGGCTAGGGGAGAAATCTATTACAATCAACTCGTGGGTATTGACCAGGCTAGGCACAACTACTAACTCTGGGGTTAACGGAGATAGAGGAGAATCTACAGCTATGACCTCCTAGATCCTATGGGATTCAGGTCCTTCCTCGGGGCTGGATTGCCTAAAACCAGGGGCATATGCGCCCTGAAGCAGGGAAGCCCAGGACCTAAGTTTTGTTCCATACTCCTAAAAAATGGTGGATCTAAAATGTAAAGTGTTGTCAACTATATGGTTCCTTTGGGATAGTTATGATCACAACGTACCACCAAATGATCCACGCCCTGGGGATGGTTGTGTTTAGGTTCGGGTCAGTAGGGTGATGACTAACAAGCTGGTTAGGGTTGAATCGAATTAGCCTATAACTGCCAACAACCCGATCTAACTCTCTGTAAGGGTATGGGTTACCTTGGCTGCTGCCCTGAACATGGCTAGCTCAGGATCGGGCCCCTGATTATCTTCAGGAGCTTACCTTTTACGCATCAGTGGTGCCATGTTTTCTTCCTCCTCGGCGTCCTCGTTGGATGGCAAGGCCTCTTGAGAAAGGGGTAGCTCGGGGATGATGGGGAGAGGAGCCCGGGTCCTCAAAGCTAAAGTCTAGCTCTTGTTGATCTGTTTGCAAGCCACCATGGCGGCGTCGTTCACAATCTAATGATAGTTTTTCTCCCCAGAAGGAAAGACTAGACAAGGTCTCGTACTGACCCCCAAGGGTCACAGATCGTCATGTCATCGCGAATATAGCTACACAAAGAGCGAACTCCGTCAGAATCTTTTTAAATATATATATAATGCATAAGTGATAAAATTCATGTGTTGAATTCACAAAGATAGAAAACTTACAAGGACAATTGAAGTATCAATGGTTGCAGTTCTTGAACCCATTTGACATAAAGAATAAATCTTTATAGTCATTTGGGTGGCTAGGGAGGTCGATGACAGAGGCAAAGTTTGGGAAACGAGTGAAGTAGTAAAATCCATCACCTCGCCCCTTCTGGTCGGGACTGGCCTTGAGGCAGAAGAAATGCAGGATGTCTACCAGAGTGGGGACCTCCCACTCATGCCTTAGAAACAAATACTTTAGCCTTTCCAAAATCCTATTTGAATTTGGGGGGAGCTGGAATGGAGCCAGTTTGACATAGTTCAAAAAGTCTACGAAATACTGGTCCAACAAGAGAAAGGCATCGACCTTCAGGTGCTCATCACTCCTAGTCTTGTAGTCGTCTTATAGGGGGAATAGCTCCGTTCTCCCTCCAACGCAGGTCGGGCGACAAGACCATTGACTCCTATCTCAATCCCTTGACTCAGCATGATCTTGTTCACTTTCCCTTGAGTCGTTATCCGAGAGACTATATGCTCGGCCTTAAAGAATGCGTTGGGGTCGACCATGATCTCTCTCTCCACCACAGGACCAAAGTGAGGGATGGGAGAATCAAAGGAGATTTGCTTGCCTTTATCTTGGTTCTGGATAGAGGAGCTTGCGGAAGCTTTCTTTGCGGGTGCCATGATTCAGATCGCCTGACGACAAAGCGGCTTATTAGTAGGCGACCTAAGATGGTTTCGAGCTATGGTTGTAGAGGTATGAAAGATCAAAGGTTTAAGTAGTTTACTTTAGAGATTTAAAAAATTATTCGAGCTACGCTTTTCCCTAGCCTCAACGCATGGTCCTAGGCCACGTGTCTCGATTTCTTAAAATTCCCAGATACTTCGGGATTCGTGTGTCAAATCTGTCAGATCCACTACTTTCCTTTTGAAAACGGTTTAATGAAAAACCGCCTAAGGAATTGTAACCTTTAAGTTACCTAGGATTAAACCTAAAACCCCTTCGGCTTCTACACCCCAAACAAGTATACAGACCGATTTACCATTAGAATTTTCTCAAAAAAATCCAAAAAATACGCCCAGTTTTATGAGTACCTTATTTCTAAACAAGTCTGATTTCATTCATTTAGCCTAAACCAAACCCTATTTCCTATTTACACTCAGACATAGCCTAAACGATATTGAGCAAAGGGCATTTTTTAGAGTAAAAGACTCAATGGAAAATAAAGAGTTGAAAAAATTCAAACCAGGTGAGGAAATACTTTCAGATTATATGCTTGTTTAAAGAAGATGTTGATATGTCTACAAGAAGCTCCTTGAAAGCTTCTGAAAGTCTGAAAGGCGATGAAGGGTTTTTGGAAGACTTTGGAGAAGGAAAAGGGAAACTTGGATTTTTGAATGCAAAGGTGGTGAGGTTTCAGAACTAATCATCCTATTTATATGTAAACTATGAGAATTAATTTGGGCCATCCAATTGGGTTAGATTAAAATCCAAAGGCCTAGATTAAATGAACCATACTGCGACAAAAAAGTTGATAGGACAGTTGTCACAGTCCTCGAAACCCGAACGAACGCCAATTGCAGGCAGCCACGTGTCTAGTACCTGAGTAGTGGGCAGGCATGATTTTACATGGCAGAAGCCTAAAAGGCCCTACCATGCATGTCATAAAGTGATGACATCAAGCACAAGCAAGAGCTTGGGAGGAAAATGTTGTACCCTGAAATTAGCACGAGTTCAATTACTCCGCTCAGGTACAACTGGCAGATGAATATGTGGAAAAATAGCCAAGTAGAATATCTGGCTAACAGTGATGTGAACAGCTCAAGTTTGGGAGATGGACATCACGATACACAGGTTATTATCAGACCGCCTCTCAAGATAACCTTTCTCAAGCCATAATCGAAGTTCTCATGTGTTAAGATATACTTGTGATTTCTAAATTACAAACCCATGTTTTCTATGTGCCCACACACATCTTAAGGTGTAGAGAACACTCCAGAAGATCGTGTTCTTAGTACTCAAAGCATTGGATAGGAAGATCGATATATATATATATATATATGAAAAGACTCAAGGAAACTTGATAGGCTTCAAGAGGTAAATATTTTTGTTCTTGAATAATTGTATAAATGTGGATATGATATATATAAGTATGTGTATATTTATGTATATATGTTACATGATTAATGATATTGCACATTAATGTTTCTGTCTGAGTGTTTTTTTGAACATATAAATTGTTTATATGAGAGATGGAATTTTTTTTGTGTTTAATCAATGAGCCCACCACGCCAATTTCGCTGTGCACTCAGATTGTTTTTCCAACAGACTAGTCACATAAACTATCATATACTATGGACGAATGTTCCAATGTGTATGTGGGTGAGGTTTGCGGGGAGTGGATTCCGAGGTGTGGTAATGGATTGGTATTGGCGCATGCGACAAACACGGACTTTCATTACCTGGCCCGCACTTCGAGAGGCACTGGAGTTAAAGTTTGGGCTGCCTCTTTTTTGATCATCACGGTTACGCCAATACTGGGTGGACAAGTGGCTTCAGGCGGTGGTAGACACAAGAGGTAGTCGTTGTAACGTCCCGAATTACCTAGTAAGGCTTAGGGCCTTGATTAGGGGCCCAGGATAGCAAATTATGGAAAATTATGTTATTTAATTATGAAATATGTGTTTATGTGATATATATGTGTATCATTATATGATTACGTGAGTTATATTATAATATGAGTTGATATGCATGTTTAGGTGTATTAAATATGCATGTGAACTCGTTTCTTATCAGAAGAGAAATTTTTGTAATTTGGCCAGCTACGGGTACATTCGTAATATGGCACTAGGCAATCCTAGGGAGCAAGTTAGTGGGAAAGTCACAATGGGACCAAATACCCGACTCGGGGTGAGTCAAGGGGTATTTTGGGTATTTAGTACATTACCAGGATATCGGGTAATGGATATAAATATTAGATGATATATTCAGAGTTAGTGAGATTAGGAGGGAATTTCAGGGATTTTTACCATTTTACCTTCGGGGACGTTTTCGGTACCCCGATCCTCGGGATTTTCTTAGAGTTACTTGAACTCTAAGTAACCTCACAGATACAGAAATGCACTAACACTCAACAAAATCTCTCTCTCTCTCTCTCTCTCTCTCTCGTTCATACACACTCTCTCAATTCCTTGGGAATTTCTTGCGATCTAAAGGGAATTGTAGCTAGCTTAGGCTCAAGATTGCTTGGGAAAAATCTTAGCATCGTTTGGGGAAACATAGGCATCAATTTCTAACCTTAATCTTATGTGTGTTTCTCTAGTTTTAGCTAAGTTTTAGAGTTTGAAAAACTCAATTATTAATTTGGAGATTTGGTGAGGTTTTGGCCAAGTTTAGGCTTGGGTTTTGTGGGTATTGAAGTGCTGAGTTGATTGGGAACTTTATTTTTGGGTTTTGGCCATGTTTGGATAGCTTTTTAGTGAGATTTTTCTTGAAGAAACGAGGGGAAAATCTGGTTTTTCATGTTGAGCCCCATCCCTGTTCATGGGGCACCACGACTCTCATGAACAAGGAGGTGCTGAACCTCCATTTTGAGCCGTGATGCATGTGGTCTAAAGGAGAGCCTTGGGCTCTTTGACTTGAGGCAGGCCACGACTCTTGGGCCTTGAGCCACGACGCTTGAAGGGCTTTTGAGCCCCGAGAAGGTTTTGAGTGCAGGAATTCAAACTTAAGGACTCGGGATCGATTCTACTACTTGGCTTAGTAGGATTCGATGTCCTGAAGGCTAGGACTCGGTCTGGAAGCCTTTATTCGCTCGTTATTGATGGGATTCAATATTATGTTTGTGACTAGGTTATCACTAGGGGCTCGAAACCAGGATCGTGCTCGAGAGTCTTTCTTATTATACATTGCACTCGGATCTGAGGTAAGAGAATTGCACCCAATACATGATATATGTGAACAGGGCTTGGCCCGGTTGTTAAATGTAATTATGAATAGGGCTCAGACCCCTGAGTATAAACGTGATTAAGGTTATGTTTGAGCTCGTTGATTAAGCATGTTTGAATGCTCTGTGTCTGGATAATTGTTTAATGATTTATGATCGTTTGCGTTATCTTCGTAATTAGGGCTCGGCCTAGTTAAGGAACATAGTTAATGTTGTGTTGTATTTAATTGGTTGAGATATATGATTACTATGTATGCATACTTATATTGTCTAAGGTATACTTATATATTTATCTTGTTGTCAGAATATCTTGTTAAGGCCTTAACTTATTATTCAAGGGCGGCAATAGCGCGTTGTGTGTTGGTCGAGAGGCTTAGGCCTAATCATGGATGTACAATAACGTTGGCTGACCTATGGCTGTTTGGAAAGAAACAAAGTGCTTGGCTAGCTCTATGGCTAGTTACTCAGAGCTAGGGAAAATGGCTCCGAGTGACTTTATGGTCACATAGCTAGGTCATAGGGTCCCGAAATGACTGTATGGTCATCCATTCAGGGCAGCAGGCCGCGGAATGATCCTATGATCATTTATTTGTAATTGTATGCATGCATGAGTAGGTTATTACTGCTAGGCATGCTAGAATCTATATTTATTGTTCATGCTTGTTTAAGTTTTCTTGTAGAGCCTTGGCTCAAGGGTGCTATGTGGTGCAAGTAAGGGGAAATGGAAGCTAGAACAGCCATGAGTTAGAGAGGTTCGGTGGCGGCGTGTACATATGCGACTGCTCGACCACCATGATAGGGTTTATCTTGGAGGAACTAGGGTTGTATCCCTTATTTTGCTGCCTAGGTTAGCTTGGCTTGTATTTTGGACTTGTATATAATCCATTTAAACGTCTGTTTATATATTTTTGGGATCCCATGTATATAGTAAACTTTTAAATGAAAAGTCAACGTGTAATGTCCCAAATGACTTAATAAGGCTTAGGGCCTTGATTAGGAGGCCAGGATGGAAAATTATGTGATATATATGTGTATCATTATATGATTAAGTGAGTTATATTATAATATGACTAGTTTTGCATGTTTTGGTGTATTAAACATGCATGTGGGCCCATCTCTTATCAGAAGGAATTTTTTTCGTAATTTGGCCCATTATGGGTATATTTGGAATATATGTGCATATATGTGATATATGTGTGAGACCACAATATTATGTGGATATATTTGGGTTACTCGACATGAGGAGATCCTAAGGAGCAAGTTAGCGGGAAAGTCACAACGGGATCCAATACCTGACTCGGGGTAAGTCAAGCGGTATTTTAGGTATTTAGCACATTACCAGGATATCAGATAATGAGGGTAAATATTTGAGGATATATTTGGAGTTAGTGAGATTAGGAGGGAGTTTTGACCATTTTACCCTCGGGGACGTTTTTGGGTACCCCGAGCCCTCAGGGTTTACTTAGAGTTACTTGAAATCTAAGTAACCTCATAAACAGAAAACACTTGGAACGTTCAGCTCTCTCAACTCTCTCTCTCAGCATACTCTCTCTCTCTTCTAATTCCTTGGGAATTCTTTGTGATTTAAGGATAATCGAGGCTAGCTTAGGCTCAAGATTTCTTGGGGAAAGACTTACCATCGATTTGGGCAACAGAGGTAATGATTTCTAGCCCTAAATCTCTGTGTTTCTCTAATTTTTATCTGAGTTTTTGGAGTTTTAGAAACTCAGCTATGAGTTGGGGATTTGATGGGGTTTTGGCCAAGCTTTTGCTTGGGTTTTGATGATATTGAACTGCTGAATTGATTGGGAACATTAATTTTTGGATTTAGCTATGTTTGGATAAGGTTTTGGAAGGATTTGGCTTGAAGAAAACAAGGAAAATTCTGGGTTTTCATGTCAAGTAGTGACCCTGTTCTTGGGGCACCACGACTCTCATGAGCGCAGGGAGAAGTAGGTGCTGTCATCTCATTTGAGCTGCGGCGCCTTTAGAGGCGCGATGCGTGTGGAACTAGAGGAAGCCTTGGGCTCTTTGACTTGGGGCGGACCACAGCTCTTTTGTTTTGAGCCATGACGCCTGAAGGGTTTTTGAGACCCGTGAGGGTTTTGAGTACGAGAACTCAAACCTAAGGACTCGGGATCGATTCTACTACCCGGTTTAGTAGAGTTCGATGTCCCAGAGGCTAGGACTCGGTCCAGAAGCCTTTATTCACTCATTATTGAATTTATTTTTATATTATGGCTGTGACTAGGTTATCGCTAGATGCTCGGAAGTGAGATCGTGCTCAAGGGTCATTCTTAATATACACTACACTCGGGCCTGAGGTAAGAAAACTGCACCCGGTCTGCGTTTAGGGCTTGACCCGGTTATAGTACAGGATTAACATTATATTGATAATGTTTTAGTAACCATATTAAATGCGTTGTGTTTACCAATGTTATGTAATAACTGTTGATCTATATATCTGATTGGGAAGCTCAGCTTATAAGCTGAAGATTTATCTATGTTATCTGATAAAAGGCTTGGCTTAATAGTCAAGGGTATAGTTGGTTTTAAAGACTCGACTGATCAGTCAAAGGTTAAAGACTCGACTTATCAATCGAAGGTTAAAGGCTTGACTTATCAGTCGAAGGTTAAAGACTCGACTTATTAGTCGAAAGTTAAAGACTCGACTTATCAATCGAAGGTTAAGACTCGACTTATTAGTCGAAGGATGAAAGACTCTACTTATTAGTTGAAGGTTAAAGGAATCGACTTATGAGTCGAGAGTTTAAAGGATCGACTTAGAAGTCGAGGACGACAATAGCTTGCTGAACGTTGATTGATAGCGTTAAGCCAAACCGGAAGTGAGGTATACGCTTGAACGCCTCTAGGGTCATCTAGAATCTCAAACATTAGACCTGCTCGGCCAGCTCTAAGGCTGGTTATATGAAAGATAGGCACTAAGCCTCAATGTGACCCTATAGACCCTTATTTGAATTAATTGCATGCATGATAAGGGTTATTACCACTGGTGTTGACCACGATTTTGGCCAACGATGAGTAGACGCAAAATGACAATAAACCTTCAAGAGAAAATACGACACTGATAATTTCATAGTGGTTCAACCCCAATATGTTGGTAATAGCCTAATCCACTTAGAGTTGTGATATATAGATCTACACTCAAGATCAGATGAACCTGTGTCAACTGAGTTTCTTAAGTGTAAATGAAAAAAATACAAGATTTCTCTCAGAATACAAATGCTCTCTCAGAAAATGCCCCTAAGAATGCCCCAAGTAACAGTCCCAAGTTCTCAAAACCAGAGAGTTCCTTTTTTCTTTCAAAAGACCAGTCCCCCATAAATGATGCCATGAGCCATTTATTTATAGGCTCATGGATCGTACATCAGATATATCCCTTTGACCGGGTCCTTCGTTCTTCCAAAAGACTTTAATTAATAAAATATAAATAAATTTAAATTACAATAATACAGCTATTATTCCGGGATATCTGAGAGATTCCCGCGGCAGTTGAGAATGATAACTTCTGAGATTGTGATCCGTGGACCGACCAAATCCACCCCCGAAGTGCTGGTCGGCCAAGACAACTCACTGGTTGGCATAAGCAAAACACACCTCTGGTCTAGCATGACACATCTTTGGTCTAGCATGACACATTTCTGGTCTAGCAAAACACTTTACTGGTCGGCCATAACATTTTACTGGTCAGTCAAAAATCTTTACCGGTCGGACAAAAATTCTACCTGGTTGGTCAAATCACTTCCAAACCAGATAAATAATTTTCATGACCAATAATATCGCAACTCCAAAGAGACAATACATTTATTGACTAGTAATGTGCCATTTACTTCCATGCATTGCCACTTGTCACTTTTAATTGCCACGTCATTGAACAAAATTTTGGGGATAACATTTGCCCCCCCAGTTTATTATATGATTTTCTCATATGATAAACTTTTTCTCTAGTCCAAAAGCTTCCACCCGGTCAACAACTTTCACTTTTGAAGTAAACCCACATTGAACTTTTATGTCCATGAAAGTGGTAGTTATTAGTTTCCCATTTCCATTGCTCTTTTGGGTTCATGGGTTTGTATGATAATCATTGATGTTATCTTGAAGCTTGTTGAACCATTGAAATTCAACTTGTTGATCTTGTTTGCATACCCCAAGATTAGGAAAATATGCTCATGCTCATCCTTATGCCCCATACCTTTTGGCCGGTCGGACTCAACTTAGTCCATAGTCGTTAGAACACCTTTAACTCCTTGGAATCCAAATGTCTTTTCGGAAACACCCCTTAGCTGCTCGGACACACTCACTGCTTCTTAGACACGCATCAATTCGCTCGGATGCACGCACCTAAACTGCTTGGAGATACCTACCGTCGCTCGGACACGCCCTCTTGTCGCTCGGACACCACTCCTAGCTACTACTCATATATGCCCAACCTCTCAGACATGCAGCCTCAGATGTGCCCAGCTCCTCAAAAATGCCCCTCTCGCTCGGCACGCCTGGCTCCTTGGATGCTTGGACACACGAAACCCCTCGGATGCACACCCCCTCGGCATCCCTGTCTCCTCGGATGCGCACCTGCAGCAGCTCCTTGGCACCTCTCGATGCCTGGCTCCTCAGATGGCCAGCCAGAAGCTTCTCAGATGCCTATATCCTCGGACACACGGCACAACCGCTCGGGAAGATGGCGCCTTCGCTCTGGCAGATGGCATGGCCACTCGGGGGCACGCAACACAGCCGCTTGGGAATGCAGTGCAACCGTTTGGACGCACGCCTAGGCATCTGGACACCATAGCTGCTTTGTCGTGCGCTTGGCTGCTCGGACAACACAACCTAACTGCTCGGATGCATGCCCTTAAGTCCTTGCGTTTGCACAAAAACTTTATGGTTCATGCATTTATACTTTACTTTTCTTTGTTAACTTGAAACATTCTAAGTATTTTTAGACTTAAAAAGTTATAAGTATTTTGTGAATAGTAAAGTCACTCTGATGTATGCCTTATATTTTCGTATGAGTACTTAGTTTTCTAACTTAGAAATTCTAGACATTTCATAAGTCCATAATAAGTATACTTTCTCACACTCTTATTGCTCTAACATTTTATGAGCATAATGTTTATTTTCACACGAATATCTACTTTTAACTTGAAATTTTTTAAAAATTCCAAGTTACTTAAGCTTTGTCAAACAAGTTAGCTTAATGACCTTTTTGGACTTCGAAAATTTACAAGTCAGCCTAAAAACAGATATCTTAACTCGTGCTCTTATTTCCTGTGTTAAATTATATACCAGTTATACCCCATGTGCCCCCCAAGTGATCAAGAGTTGAAAGATCCTTTGTCACTTGCTACTTGACCGAATCTGTTTGAGAAGTTAATTACTCGTGAAACAAATAGAATACATGGAAAATATTCGAGCAGTTGAACACTGCTTGAACGTATTGACCAGTTGAACACTATCCCATTTTACTGACCAGTTGAACATTTTTCGAATAATTAACACACATGCACATTTTTAGCAATAATCAACCACGCTTCGCGTAGTCTCTTTTATTACTCGTAAAAAAAAGACAAAACTTGTCTAATAACGAGTCTTAAACAACAAAAATTGTTCAAAAATAGATGACTGGTCAGCAAATAATCAGCTCATAAACCAAATTCAAATAACAAGTTAAACAACTTGAAATTAAACTACCACTCTGAAAGCGGTATTTAGTGATAATATATCCTCCGATGCTCGCCATTCCAGTGGTTCTTGATCAAGCTCCGTTCACCCAATCTGATCCTAGCACTCCAGCTCATGTCAAAGTATCTGGGCATACCTCTCCCTTTCTTTGTTATTATCCTCAGCCAAGTGTTGACCTCCACATATAGTGTCTAAGGTAAAGTCCATAGGCACGGGTTGCAAGGGTGGAGATCTTTGCCGTTTGAAGCCAGGATTGCTACTGCCTCCTTCTCCTTGGGGTGTCTCTGCCCGATACTTTTTCAACTGGCCCGACCGGAGAAGAAATTCTATCTTGTCTTTAAGGTGATTGCATTCATTCGTGCCGTAACCATAATCTCCATGGAAATGACAAAACTTATTCATGTCTCTTTTACTCATCTATTTCCTGATGGGTGGAGGTTTTTTGTAGGGAACCTCTTCATGACTAGCAAGATATATTTCCGCCCGGCTGGCCGAGAGAGTGGTGTAATTAGTGAACTGAGGCTCATACTTGGTTGGCTTTTCGTTTGAACTTGACTTAGCCTTCTTTTCTTCATGGTGGTCAGACCTGTTATTCCCATGTTTCTTTCCACCATTCTTAAGAGGGTCAGCTGGTCCGCCTGGATTGTTTATGCCATTCTCCTGTTTCTCGATTGCATCATCCAATTTCATATACTTGTCTGCTCGGTCAAGACATTGTTGGAGTGTTGAGATTGGATTGCGATGTATACTATCCCACAACGGGCTCTGATAAGTTATTTCAGAGGATATTGCAACCATCTTCCCCTCGTCTCCAACAGTAGTTGCTCTATTGGCTTCTCTCATGAATCTTTGTATATAATTCTTTAGAGATTGATCCTTCCTTTGTTTGATATCACCCAAGTGGTTGGCATAAACTGATGGAGTCCGAGCAGCACTGAATTGCATACAAAATTCCTTCCTGAAAGATTCCCAAGAGGTAATGGAGTTTGGCTTGAATTTCCAATACCATTCTTGGGCACTATCAGATAATGCGGTTGGAAAGACTCTACACCGGTAATCGTCACTTACACCGAGTAGCTCCATTTGGTCCTCAAATTTCCCAACGTGCCTAATGGGATCTGCCTTTTCTGTATATACTGGCAGTACCGGTGCTTTATATTTAGCTGGCGGCTGGGCTGCTCTAATCCGGGCACAAAACGAGATGCCACTCTGGTGGTCTATCGCATCCATCCTGGAAGGTCGTTTTGACAAACCTTGCACTGCAGCCGTTAGCAAGTCAAGTTGGGCATGGATGGCTGGTGTAACTAACGAAGTTCCAAGGTCTTGACCGCCTGGTCGGGCATTGCCATCTGGTGCACTGTCGTCAAGTATTTCTACTTGACTGGCAGAGCGGTTCAGATTTTTCCCTTCGACCGGGACGGTCCTCCTCTTATTGGTGATAACGTCCCTTAGATCCTTCCGGGAAGCATGCTCTCCTACCTGATCGAACACCGTACTTTTCAATTTTTCAGAGGGCTTACTACGTGGGGCTTGCTCTCTCCCACTACGCTGTTGGCCGGGGTGTAGTGGAGGCTTTTCGGTACGTCCCAGGCAGTCTTTTCCACCATGTGGGTTGTTGTCTTCTTTATCCTTTGATTGGTCGGTGTGATGACTATCAGCCTCATCACGACCATGCCCATCTTTGAACTGTGAAGTCCTCTTATCTCGAGGAGTCCTGGTCTGATCCTGCCTGGGTGGAATCTTTTTACTGCCCGATCGGTGACTCCCTGATCTAGAAGTTTTTGATCGGTGGCTCCTGGAGGGGGTTCTAGAGTTCTCCCTTGGTGTCGAGGCAGTTCCGGATCAGACCCCATCATCTTCCCGACCAGAGGGGTTACTCCTGCTTTTGTCTGGTCCCCAAGAATTGGCTCTGTCAGTGGTCCTCCAACCAACATTATTATTTCTTGCTCCCTGGGTGGCTGCTTGTGCCGCGGCTTGAGCATTGGCTTGGGCCAATTGGGTAGCTGCTTCTAGAGCAAGTGCTACATCACGATGTCTCCGGTCGACTTCCTCCTGTCGTTGTCTGATCTCTTCGCTTTTAACCTCCATATTGTGCCTTTACTGCTCTAACGCAGCTCTCTGCCTGACCATTTCTTCAGCGAAAGACTCCTGCCGAGCATTGAATTGCATCATCTCCTCTTGGAAAGTTCCTATTGCTTCTTGGAGTTGTTCAACTTCTTGAGTGGTCTCTGGGCTTAGTCTCTGGGTTCTGCAGTCCAGGACCTTCTGATCTAGCAGGCTCTTTTGATGTGCCTGACTTTTTGGATGCAACATTGGTATTCTTGGGTGCCATCTTGATATGATAGTCGTGTGTTTTTCTCTTCAGGCTCTCAATGAAAGCACCAAAATGTTGACCACGATTTTGGCCAACGACGAGTAGACGTCAAAATGACAATAATCTTTCAAGAGAAAATACGACATTGATAATTTTATAGTGGTTCAGCCCCAATATGTTGGTAATAGCCTAATCCACTTAGAATTGTGATATATAGATCTACACTCAAGATCAGATGAACCTGTGTTAACTGAGTTTCTTAAGTGTAAATGAAAAAAATACAAGATTTCTCTCAGAACACAAATGCTCTCTCAGAAAATGCCCCCAAGAATGCCCTAAGTAAGAGTCCCAAGTTCTCAAAACCATAGAGTTCCTTTTTTCTTTCTAAAGATCAGTCCCCCCTAAATGATGCCATGAGCTATTTATTTATAGGCTCATGGATTGTACATCAGATATATCCCTTTGACAGGGTCCTTCGTTCTTCCAAAAGACTTTAATTAATAAAATATAAATAAATTTAAATTACAATAATATAGCTATTTTTCCGGGATATCTAAGAGATTCCCGTGACAGTTGAGAATGATTCGGGTTGAAGTTGTTACTGAGGCTTTAATGAAGAGTACTACACGGTAACTTCTTAGATTCTGATTCGTGGACCGACCAAATCCATCCCCGAAGTGACTGGTCAACCAAGAAAACTCACTGGTCGGCATAAGCAAAGCACACCTCTAGCACACCTCTGGTCTAGCATGACACATCTCTGGTCTAGCATGACACATCTCTGGTCTAGCATGATACATCTCTGGTCTAGCATGACACATTTCTGGTCTAGCAAAACACTTTACTGGTTGGCCAGAACATTTTACTGGTCAGTCAAAAATCTTTACGAGTCGGACAAAAATTCTACATGGTCGGTCAAATCACTTCCAAAGTAGATAAATAATTTTCATGACCACTAATATCACAACTCCGAAGAGCCAATACATTTATTGACTATTAATGTGCCATTTACCACCATTCATTGCCACTTGTCACTTTTGATTGCCACGTCATTGAACAAAATTTTGGGGATAACAACTGGCATGCTAGTTATGAATCTGCGATCTAATAATGCACTGCTTATAAGCATGTTTATGTTTTCTTCCTGAGCTGTAAATGGTGCAGTTAAAGGAAAGGAAAAGCTAGACCAAGCATGAGTTGGAGAGCTCCAGGGGCAGAGTATACATATGCGGCCTGCTCGTCCGCCACGACTGAGGCTATCAATTGGAACTAGGGTTGGACCTTGATTTCGCCGCGTAGGTAGGCTTTTGTATTCATTTTTGGATTTGTAACTATTTTAAACTACGATGGGATCCCATGTATGGAAGTTAAACTCTTTCAATGAAATGGTTGATTTTTGACCAAAATTTTTAGTATCTAAACATGTGGTTGGTTTTAATTACAAGATTTAAACTCAAACAACTCGTTTAGTAAGTTAAGCACTATTCAAATTATACAGTGTAATGGTCCTGGATTAGGAGGACGTTACACATACGAGGGGTTCTGGTTCATTCTGTGAGAATGGAAGATTGGAGGTGATGAAAAGATGTATAAATAGCCTTAAACGTTGATCTCCAAAGGGATTTGGGCCCTTAAAATAAAATAAAACGTGATCTGAGGGACCACGTTAAACCTCGAAATAGGGCGACATAAAGAAGGAGGTGAAAGGACGTGGGCAGAAGAAGAGTACTTGAGTACTGCAGGTAAGCACGTTTCTTGAAAGAGTAGTTCAAAAGTTTCCTTCTCACGGGTCTCAAAAATATCCTTTTGAGGGGGCAAAATATTACACCACAATTCTGAGATATAAAAGCAGCCTCGAAATGTAGGCTCACAAGTATAGAGATCAAATATGCAAAGGGTGACAACATGATTACTTATGCAGATAGTTAATCACTTTAAGATGCCACATCACTGACATTCAGGTAGTGTGAGCTCGAAGGCAAATGTTTCCTCCGAAGGGTAGTCTCGAAAGACAAACTGGGATAAGGTGATGTTACCGTTATGCTGAGCTCGAAACATCATGCAGGCTCGAAAGAGCATTGGAGCAACAACGTGTGTGTGGTTATAAATCCCTACAATTATGGGCTTAGCTGAAACCGTGTGTAAACAACCCTATTTTTAAGGGATATTTGTTTAATTACATTTAATTGTACTTTAAAATATTCTGTTGTATTTAAAATTCCAATGAGATATCTTGTAACTTCCCTAAAATTAAGAGAAGAATATTCTGTAAATCAGATCTATAAAAAGCCTCGATTTAGTCATTTATTGGCTACGCACAAATTTGTACTCAAAGCTTTGTGAAATTTCTTTCAACGATTTAAACGCAGATTACTTAATTAATAAAAATGACTCGTGAACGTAGGTAGATTGAACTACTGAACAACATAAAAATCTCTTCTTTTTCTTTTATTCCTTTATTGTTTATAACTGCTTAATCGCTCTTAT
This sequence comes from Humulus lupulus, assembly GCF_963169125.1. NCBI lineage: Eukaryota > Viridiplantae > Streptophyta > Magnoliopsida > Rosales > Cannabaceae > Humulus > Humulus lupulus. The sequence goes on from NC_084798.1 coordinate 60,390,715, forward strand.
TTAATTTTAGTTGACTAAAAACATCTTCAACGATTTATTTTAATTATATGTTTAATATGTTATATTTTAATTCGCTAATAAGGCTTAGGGCTTTGATTAGCGTCCCTGGAAGGCAATAAATGATTTATTGTATTTAAATATGAATTTGATAAATATGTGAATATAAAAGCATGTGTTAGGTGAATTAAATATGCATGTGGGCCCTGTTTGGTTATTAGGGGCATGTTTGTAATTTTAGCCCATTGAGGGCATAAATGCGATATTTGTGATTATTGTGATTTATACCACGTGTGAGTGGTGATATATTTGAGATGCATGATCCGAGACAGTCCTAGGGAGCCGATTAGCTAGAAAGTCACAACGGGGTCAAATACCCGGCTCGGGAGGAGCCTAGAGTTATTTTGGGAATGTAAAATGTGTTCAGGAATTATTGAGTAGCGGGTAGTAATTTAGTAATGGTTGGGATATGTTGGGATTAATAAGGATATATAAGACTACTCGGGGACTTAGTGGGGTATGGAAAATGACTGAAATGCCCTTAGGTTACTTAAGGATTAAGGATAAGTTAAAGGGCTATCTTGGTCATTTTGGTTAAGGAATAAGCTTACATTAAGCAGCAAGGGTTCCCTTAGTCTCTAGCATATTCTGGAAGGGAAATAAGTAAGCAAAAATCATGTAGCTCTCTTAACTCTCTCTCAAATCCAGTTCACACTTTCTCTTGGAGGATTGGGGATTTTTTTGAGGAAAAGCTTGAGGAGTTGGGCTGGGATTTGGTGGAGTGCAAGTTTGAGGAGTGAGGAATCATTCCAGGCCGAAGTTATATCAAAGGTAAGAATCAAAGCTGGTTTTTCTGTTGAGTTTCCTTTGTTTGTTAGAGTTTTGGGGGTTGGACCCTAAGGTGATAGAATTTGAGTTATAATAGGATTTTGGTTGGTTTCTCTTAGTTTATATGCTGCTTAAAGTGTATTAGGAGGATCATGGGACCCAATTCTGTTGCTGGGGTGTGTTTGGATGGATTTTAGGGAAGTTAGCTCGTAAAGTTTGGATGGGAATTCTGGGTTTCGGGCTCGCCCCGTGGCTCTGTTCTTTAGCGCCGCGGTGCTTGAGTTTATAGGCTAGTGGGGCTTCGAAAATTTACCCAGGCGCTGTGGCGTAAGTTTGGGCGCCGCAGCCCTAGGCTGGCAGATGGGAGGCAATTTTCGCTTCTGCTTTGGGGCGTGGCACGACGCTTAAGGGAGGCTGGGCCGCGACCCAAATGTGGATTTTTGGCAAAATGAGGGTTTTTAGCTCGGGAACTTGAACGTTAAGGCTCGGGAAGTTTTCTACTACCCAGTATGGTAGAAGCCAAGGTCCCGGAGGTTAGAATTATGTCTCGGAACTATTTAATGGATTCGAACATGATGGTTGATTATTATTCATGTGTTGGGACTAGGATTGCTTCAAGGCTCGGGTTAGAGGATTGTGCTCGTGATCGTGGTGCGCGGATAGCTCGGGACACAGGTAAGAAAACTATGGTACCCATAGAGTAGAGGGAGGCCCTATAGTTTGTGTTGTAGGGCGTAGCCCCATTGATTGTGTTTATGCGTGTTTAAATACTTGTTAATTATGCTATGTGTGCATATATGTGAATGTATGGCAAGAGCCGGGAACGGCGAAGGCCAAGAACGACGAGGGCTGGGAACGGCGATGGCCGATAACGGCAAGGCCGAGTATGGCAAGAGTCCGGAAGCAGCGTTAAGCACGTAGAGTGCAAGTTGCCAAGGAGAGACCCCTATAGGATACCTAGGATGTCCTTACGGTGTAGACCGCAAACCCAGGGCCTGGTAAAGCGCCTGGGATGACATGGCTGTACGTGTTTAGCTGGTTGGCGATTTGTTTATATGCTGATTGATGATTATGCATATGTTATTTTCTTGTGAGGGTTTTTCTTGCTGGGCTTCGGCTCATGGGTGCTCTATGGTGCAGGTAAGGGCAAGGGGAAAGTTGACCAACCATGAGTACGGAGAGCGTGAAGCGACACGTACATGTTTGGCCTGCTTGGCTGCCACGGCCAGGGGTATTTTTGGGAGATGTTTGTATTAAACTTAATTTTGTCGTTTAGTCTACTTTAATTATATTTTTGAGTTATAAATATTTATAAAACAGTATTTTGGGACCCCTAATGTTAAACGCTTTATAACTTTCAATGAATGGGTAAATTTTCTAATTACATGACTTTTATTACTGCTTAGCTACACGTTTAACCTAAAACCTCGATTAGCGAGTGATTAGCACATTTTAAACTCACTTAGTAACGACTCTAAGGAAATAGGGCGTTACAACTTGGTATCAGAGCGAACCAAGGTTTATGGTTCCTGGAGATTGATCGAACATGTACGCTCGCTGTCAGTGACAAGTTCGACTCAGGTTGGTTGGTAATAATTGACTTATATGCTTGAATATGTGCTTAGCTGCCCTGTTTGTCCGCTTATCTTATATAGAGCATGATGACTGAGTTAACTTATGCATGATGCCAGGGCATGGCCCGTTGAGTGATATATGTTATTTGTATGTTATGTGGATTGCTGTTTTGGTTGGATAATGTGATTGGGAGGTGGTTTTGGATGTTGTTATCATGCCTGATGAGCAGCGTCATTGATTGCAAGCATATTGTTGAGATGCCTCGATAATCATCGATACTCTGCGGCAGTAGGGCCGAGGATGACAACCAGGGTCAGGACCCTTCACCTGCCCCACAGAATTGGCAACAGATGTTTGTTGAAATGGAGGCAAGACTACAACGAACAGAGGAAGAACTTTGATAGTTGAGGCAACATACCCCTCCTCAAGTCACTGGGTTGTCAGTTCAGCATGCTGTGGCGCCAGTGCTGGTTCAACCTGTTTTGGAGAACATGTGGGAACCTTTGTATGAGAGGTTCATAAAGCAACATCCTCCCACCTTCAAGGCTAGACTAGACCTACTGCGTGCAGAGCAGTGGATGAATATGATTTCCTCTATCCTGGATTTTATGAGGGTTGAAGGGAATGAGAGGGTAGCTTGTGCTAGCTACATGTTCAGAGAAGATGCCCGCATCTGGTGAGATGTAGTAGCTCAGAGGAGGAATGTGGCAGTTATGACTTTGGAAGAGTTCTGAAACATCTTCAATGAGAAGTACTACAGTATTGCAGTCTGAGCTGCGAAGGTTGACGAGTTCATCAACCTGATTCAGAACCGGTTGACAGTTACAAAGTACGCCTTGAGATTTGACCGGTTGGCGAAGTTTGCGTCGGATTTAGTGCCGACGGATGCGGCAAGAAGGGATAGATTTGTGCAGGGATTGAATGTTATGATCTCCCGTGATGTGAATATTACTTTGGATCCAGAGACTACTACTTATGCCCAGGTGGTGGACAAGGCCCTTACAGCTGAGGGGGCCGAGGATCAGATATGGAGAGAGAGCGCTGTTAGGCGCGATGCCATGAGGATGGTGCCTCATTTTGTTGGATCCAGCCAGGGTAGTGGCTCTAGTGAGCAGAAGAGAAAGGCCCCATATTCTTTTGTTCCTCCTAGCTCGGATAGGAGGGCACGGGGTGCTTTTGGCGGCCGTCAGGGTGGAGGTGACAACTAGAGGAGTTTTCCAATGTGTCCTCGGTGCAGACGATGACATCAAGGTGAGTGCAGGATTAAGGCCTGGTTTGTCTGTGGGAGTGCCAATCATCTGAAGAAGGACTGCCCACAAGCCAGGAAAGAGGAGCCAAAGCAGGGCGACAGCCTTGCTTATGCCAGAGTGTTCACCTTGACTCAGACTGAGGCGGAGGCTAGCCCCTCAGTTGTGACAGGTTAGATTTCTAGTGCTGGTTCTTTGTATACTGCATTGATTGATTCAAGAGCTACCCATTCATTTGTGTCTGCTAGAGTGATAGATCATTTGTGTAGACTTAGTGGTGTGTATGCTAGGGGATTTCAGACTTTGTTGCCAACATGGGAATTTGTAGTCTCTAGGAGATGGATTAGAGCATTGCCAGTAGAGATAAATGGTAGGGAGTTGTCTGTTGATCTGATTGAGTTAGAGATGAATGAATTCAATATGATTCTAGGGATGGATTGGCTATCGAAGTATGGGGCAACAATTGACTGCAAGCGCAGGATGGTGACTTTTGAACCAGAAGGGGAGGTACCCTTTATATTTGTGGCGACAGCTAGTGGATCGCGAATACCTATGATTTTAGCACTGGAGACTGGAGACCTGATGCAGGAAGGTTGCATAGGATTCCTAGCAAACGTTGTGGATACCTCTAGGGTTGTGTCGGTTGGACCGGGTGAGACCAGATTGGTGTGTGAGTTTCCAGACTTATTTCCAGCAGACCTGCCAAGGTTGCTGCCGCAGCGTGAGATCGAGTTCGTTATAGAGTTGGCGCCAGGGGTGGAGCCAGTATCTAGGACACCTTACATAATGGCTCTGGCAGAGTTGAAGGAGTTGAAGATTCAGTTGCAGGAGTTACTGGATTTGGGGTTTATCAGACCGAGTTTCTCACCGTGGGGTGCTCCAATGTTATTTGTCAAAAAGAAGGATGGATCTCTTAGGATGTGTATTGACTATAGGGAGCTGAATAAGTTAACCATCAAGAATAAGTACCCACTACCTAGGATCGATGATCTATTTGACCAACTACAAGGAAAGATAGTGTTTTCCAAGATTGACCTCCGGTCAGGTTCCCATTAGTTAAGGATCAAAGAAGAGGACATACTAAAGACCGCTTTTTGCATGAGGTATGGACACTATGAATTCCTGGTTATGTCCTTTGGATTAACCAATGCCCCAACAATTTTATGGACATGATGAACAAGGTTTTCAAGGACTACTTGGAAAAGTTTGTAAATGTATTTATCGACGACATTCTGGTGTACTCCCAGTCAAAGACAGAGCATGAGCAGCATCTACGTTTGGTATTGCAGTAGTTGAGCGAGCATAGGTTATATGCTAAGTTTAGCAAGTGCGAGTTCTGGCTACCACAAGTTACATTTCTGGGCCACATCGTTAGTAAGGAGGGGATTCTGGTTGACCCAAGTAAGATTAAGGCAGTGAGAGATTGGCCTAGACCGAGTAGTGTTCCTGAAGTTAGGAGTTTTCTGGGATTGGTAGGGTATTATCGGTGGTTTGTGGAGGGGTTCTCCAGGATAGCTACACCATTGACAGAATTGACAAGGAAGAAGACTAAGTATGTTTGGATAGACAGATGAGAGAACATTTTTAAGGAGTTGAAGCGGCGACTGATCACCGCGCCAGTGTTGAGTCTGGCGACAGATAATGAGAAGTTTGTGATTTATTGTGATGCTTCCAGGCAGGGTTTAGGGTCTGTGCTCAGGCAAGCTGGTAAGGTAATAGTCTACGCATCGAGACAGTTAAAGGAGTGTAATCCCCCAAATTTTCTAATAAGGTTTAGGACCTTGATTAGGAGGCCGGGGGGGGGGGGGGGGGGGGGCATAATTGATTTATTATGTTATTAAGTGATCATATGCATGTTTATGTGAATTATATTATAATATGATGATAAATGCTTGCATATGGGGTTATTTTAATTATAAGGTCATTTTGGTAATTTGGCCCATTGAGGGCGTGATTGTGTATTTTCGTGCATGTGGGTGAGTTATGAATGGTACCACATTATATGCGGATTTTTTCAAGCCTTTCGGCATGAGACGATCATGAAATGCAAGTGTTTGGTCTGGTCATAACAAGATTAAGTTCGGGGCTCGGGGTGAGTCTCGGGGTGATTTTAATAATTAGAACATTATCGGGAATTAAAGGGTAATGAGATATGGATTATTGGTATTTGAGAATATTGAGAATAGCGGGAATTGGAGGGTGTTAATTATGATTAGCAAAATAGGTGTGAAAGGACGATTTTGCCCTTGGTGGCCGCTAAGGTTTATTTTAGACTTGAGGGCATTTAGGTGTTTTCACCCTAAAGGATTTGTTTAAGCCATTTAAGTTTAGAAAGCTGTAGAAACCTTCTCAAAACAGAGCACCAAAATCACCTTCTCCCATACATCATTTCTTCCTCATTTCTCTTTGAATTTTCAAGCTCTTTTTGAGGAACCAAGCCAGGGAACCAAGTTGTGATAAGCTAGGGTTACGCTCCACCAATGAAGAGGGTGTGTTGCTGAGATTGAGGTGAGTTTTTAGCCATTAGAACTCTTGTTTTTGCTCTATTTTCCAAGTTGAGTTTCAGCTGGTTTTTGAGTTGGAAAGTTTGGAATCGATTGGAGTTTTGGCTAGGGCTCTTGGGGTTGTGGTGCCTTGGACATGTGGAGGTGATATTTGGGTTCATTTGGGAATTAATTTGATGTTTGGAAGCTTTTGGTTTGTGTTAGAAATGGTGGAGTCAAAGGAAGAAATTTCTGGGCATTCTCTGGCTGAAGGTAGCGCTATAGCGCCCAGTATGGGGCACTAGAGCGCTACCTGCAGAGGGGTGCTGGGCGGTTTGGTTCTGTGAAGAGTGTTGGGGCGCTAGGAGGGTTGCGCTACAGCGCTACCCTGTTTCTTCAAAACCCTGTTTTAAGTGTTTTTAAGGGTTTTTGGCTCGGGGTTTCAATCCTTAAGGCCTGGGATCGAATCTACTCACCGTGTGGGTACATTTCGGGGTCCCGAGAGTGAGGTTTAGATCAAGACCCTATCTTTGTTGATTTTCATTAATTGGAGATTGTATTTGGTTATGACTAGGTGACCACTAAAGGATTAAAGGATCGATCGTTATCAAGGGTCGTTCTTGTTCTAATTCTCACTCGAACCAGAGGTAAGAAAACTGCACCCTGTGTATACGTGACATGCATGGTTATTCTTGATGCATGTTGGATGCTTAAATGTAATGCATATGATGCACGAGAAACATGTGATTAGGGCATGCCATGAATATTGAATATGAGATTGTTTAGAGCTTGAGCCTCTATGTTTATGCATGATCCTAATTGTGCTAGTAAATGTTAAGTAAGCATGCTGAATGCCCTGTATTTGGATATTTGACATATGATATATGTTTGGTGGCATTGCTTACTTGTGTATGGCAATGACTAGTCAGGCTCAACACTGGTCGCATATTACTGACCTGAGAGTCAGAAACGACATAAGCGTCATGAACGCAGGGCCGATTAAAGATTAAATATAATCAATATCAGCGTTGAATGACTCTAGGAGCATTAATGCTGGACCGACCCTAAGGTCGATGAAACTTATAAGCACTTGACTAGTCTAGGACTAGTTACTCAGAACCAGGGCCAAAGGCTTAGGTGACGGCTTGTCACATGGCTAGGGAGCAGTATCCCATGGTTATGACTCTATGGTCATGAGGAAGGTTATGTTGGTGACTAGTCATCATGCACCTATCCTGTTTAAGCTAGTGAAATGATCACTTATCTATAAAGCCCCGGTGACCCTATAGTCACATGGCTATTGGGAACGGAACCCACCTTAGTGACCATTACAACTATCACTCTTCTATTCAGGGCTATTAGTCCGGTATGGTTACCAGAACCACCAGTGTTAAATCACTTATCTGATTGTGATTGACTTGATAGTCATCCACTCAGGAGGGCAGGCTCCCTTATCCTGGATACCCATCGTTACATGAATTTGTTTGCCTGCTTGAATAGGGCTATATTTGTTAGGCATGTGCCTTATGATTTGATGACATGTTATTATTACTCATGAGCATATTAAGTTTTCTTGATGGGCTTCGGCTCACGGGTGCTATGTGGTGTAGGTAAAGGCAAAAGAAAGTTGGACCATCCTTGAGTTGGAGAGCTTAGGTGGTGATGTGTACATATGCGGTTGCTCGACTGCCACGACCAAGGATTGAAAGAGGAACTAGGGTTAAACCCTGTTTTGCCGCTTAGATCGGCCTGTTGTAAATATTTTCTTGTAATAGACCTCTAAATTATATTTTTGGGATCCCAATGTATACAGTAAACGTTCTAATGAAATGTTATATCTTGACCAAAAATTTTAATCCCTAAACTGCTAATCATACTTAGTTACACGATTTTGGCCAAATGACTTAATAAGCGAGTTTAGCATTGTTTATAAGGCACACCGTAACGGTCCTTGGAGTTTGGACGTTACAAATTTGGTATCAGAGCGAGCCAAGGTTTATGGTTCCTGAAGACAAGCCGGGCATGTACACTCGTCACTGAAGATAGCTTCACTCAGGGAATGGTAACTATTTCTGTAGTTATGTGTTTAACTGCTTAAATAGAATGTAAATGCTTTACCTGCACATTGTATTAGGGAGCATGAGATTCTGATAGAGCCTGGCTCTTGACTATATGATTATATGCTCCATGAATATATATATATATATATGAACGTGATCATATGGTTACCTGCTCTATGAATATATAATTGTGATATTTACATGCTGGAGTTGGAGGCATGGTGTGAATGTTGGAAGAGCAGGGATCATGATTGATGTATGAATGCCATGGGCATGTTTTTATCACTGCAAGTGATTTGTGAATGTGGTGTGGTAAGATTAATCCCGTGGGGGAAAGCTCTTGATATGCTCATCATGATTAATGGTTCAAGTTATTGACTGTATATTCAAACAACAGGTTTATAGCCAAGGCAGATAATGAGGCCTGGTGGTTTTTATACAGAAACTGGGAGTTACAGCCAAGGTATTAGTTCTTCATCTGTTCCTATGAATTTTCAGCAGATGCTCGCAGATTTGCAATCAAGATTGTAGATGCATGAGGAAGAGATTAGGTGTTTGAAGCAACAGCGGAATCTGTTGGGGAGCACTTCTTCCTTTGTTGTGCTAGGAGTGGCACCAGTTTTGGCTCAGCCTAGGGTTGAGAACAAATGGGAATTTCTCTGTGGAAGATTCCAGTTGTATTACACTCCAGTCTTCGAGGGAGGCTTAGATCCATTCAGAGCTGAGCAATGGATGGGCATGATCAATTCCATTCTTGAGAGTATGGGACTGGTGGGTCACGATAGGGTGGCTTGTGCGACATTTGTATTGCGGGATGATGCCCAGACGTGGTGGGAAGTAGTATCCCAGACACGACACAGCTGTGATGGACTGGAAAGAATTTAGGCAGCTGTTCAACAAAAGATATTACTGTGATGCAGCTAAGACTGCTAAGATGAATGAGTCTGTGAGTCTCGTTCAAGGAAAGGCAACAGTAGCCGAGTATGTTAGTAGATTTGAATGGTTGGTCAAGTTTTCTTTAGACATGGTACCTATACATATGGCTCAGAAGGAAATATTTGTTCAAGGATTGAATCCTGGAATAACTCAGGGCATTAGAGTTGCCCCAGTGCATGAAGTCTCTACTTATGCTTAGGTGGTAGAGAAGGCACTTGCTGTTGAAAGCATAAAAGATGAGAAGAAGAGTGCTAGGGAGCACGGAGCTCAAATAGTGGTACCTCCACTTATTGGAGTAAGCAAGAGTGAAAACTGGAAGACTCGTCCAATATGCACTCGGTGCAAGAGGCGTCATCTAGGAGAATGCCAAGAAAGGGCATGTTATGCATGTGATATGGTTGGGCATATCATGAAGGATTGCCCAAGGCTAAGAGAGCATGAACAAAAGGGGATAGACAGCTCGATTCCAACTCGAGTGTTTATTCCAAGGCAGTCAGAGTCTAAGACCGAGACTAGTTCCTTGGGGGTGGCAAGTTAGTTTTTGGTCCGGATCTTTATTTTTGTGATGATTGGTTATGGTGCCATGCTATTCCTTTCTTTGTTGCATAAAGAGAGACATAAAGTTGCTACATAGGTCATAAGGTTATGTTATGATGAAAAGTGATACTGTATTGGTAATTTAAGAGATCAGGTGAATTATTGTGGAAGGACCCATCAGTGATTTTGATAAAGCTTGTTATGACTGGCTTTGGTTTGATCCAGGGTATGGATTGGTTAAGTAATTATGGGGCAATGTTAAATGGTAAGGAAAGTATAGTAACTCTTGAGTTTGAGAGTGGGAAGCCTTGTGGCAATTGGCACGGTGTATGGATTTGATATGTTGATGACGTTTGTAGTGAGAGCTATAGTTTTATGGCAGAGGGATGCATGGAACTCTTAGCTAGTGGAGTGAATACCACTTAGGCTGTGCTAGTGGAGTCAGAACATACTGTATTAGTCTGTGGGTTCTGGATGTGCTTCAAGGGGGTTTGCCAGGTGGCCAGATTTATGCTTGAGATTACTGTCTCAGAGAAGATCAAAAGGAAAACAAATAAGTGAACTACAGATAGAAGAGATTGAGGAGCAAGTCTTAGCTAGATTAGCTAAGGATTATACAGTGTTAGGTATGAATTTATTGAGTCATAAGGATCGGATTTGGGATCTGATGGACACTGGGATTAAATGGGAGATTTTGGATGAATCTCGTGTTATTCTCCTATCCGCGTCATTCAGGCATTGTGAAAGTGCATCAAAGGTTGAAAGCTTTATAGTGGTGGCCTGAGATAGAGAGGGGCATAATGGAAAGCATGATAAAGTTCTTAACCTGTTAACAGGTCAAGACAGAGTATCAGGAATCAGCAAGGCCGTTGCAGCCTTTGAGTATCTTATAATGGAAATAATAAAAAAAAAATGTCGCGATGGGCTTCGTGGTGGGGTTGCCCAGGTTAGTGGGTCAGCGTGATTTGGATTGATCATTATGGACCAGTTTTCCAAGTGAGTTCACTTCCATCAGTAAGAATAAGTGATACAGCTGATCAGTGTTCAGATTTCTCTACGTGAGAGAGATAATATGCCTTCTTAAGAATTCAAGGTCTATCTCATCAGATGAAGACTCTATTGTTACTTCCAAGTCTTGGAAGGGTTAAAGAAGACGATGAATATATATATAGATGGAATTCAGTACAATTTATTATTCTCAGACTGATGGTAAATCAGAGAGAGAAAGAAAGTTATCCAGTATTGGAAAGATACCTTATGAGATGGGGTATGTTTGAGAGTGTTTATCGCTCGTTCATTGGAAGGAGATGGGGGAAAATGTTATATTAGGATCATGAGATGGTTCAGGAGACTATTGAGATTATTAGAGGTTAGAGCGTGAATGCTCACTTCTCAGAGTAAATGGAAAAGTTTTATTGAATTGAAAAGTAGGAACGTGGAATTCCAAGTAGAAGAATGTATCTTCCACAAAGTATTACCATGGAAAGGAGTGAGGAGTTAAGGGCAAGCTAAGCCCTAAACTATCTTGGCAGTTGAGTCCTGGATAGGACTGGTTAGGTTGACTTTGGATCAGCCTCATCGTTGGCACTATCGGTTGAATATAGTGTGTTATGTATTTTCATGCAAGGGACATGGGTTGAAAAGAACTCATGAGTTGAGTCATAAGAATCTGAAAGTTAAGGTTAAGTATTCTGGTAAGGAATAGCCAGTTCATATTGTAACAGAAGTACTAAGGTTCTGAGGAACAGAGTGTACCTTGAGTTAAGGTAATGTTAAAGAAACAGTGAGGTCGAGGAAGCGACCTGGGAAAACTGGAATCAATTGTGTGGAATTCTAATTCCGGGCTGTTTAGATAAATTTCGAGGTCGAAATTTCTGTAAGGAGGGGATAGTTGTAATGCTCCAAATTTCATAATAAGGTTTAGGACCTTTATTAGGAGGCCAGGAGGGCCATAATTGATTTATTATGTTATTAAGTGATCATATGCATGTTTATGTGAATTATATTATAATATGATTATAAATGCATGCATATGGGATTATTTTAATTATAAGGGCATTTTGGTAATTTGGCCCGTTGAGGGCGTGATTGTGTATTTTCGTGCATGTGGGTGAGTTATGAATGGTACCACATGTTGGGGTTTTATGCAGTAATTAAAACTCAATTTCTTTGTAATCTCATTTTATTATCAATAAAAGAATAGAAATCATTTTTTGACTTAGTCAATCACTTTGCTCACATGTTTTATTTTCATGATTATTTGTTTAATATAAACTATTAAATCCCGAGCATATAGCTAATCTTATTTATAGTGACGTCATCACAGTGGAATATAAATATGATTATATGTTAAAAATAAGTTAGTCCTAAGATTAGCCAGTGCACAAGATTTACACTGACTTGCCAATCTACGATATGATCTACTTACACATTACAGTGTTATGTTCTTTCAAGAACATTAGCAAAGTAGATAAGATCGGATGTATTTGTTACATCGTACTGGACTAATATTGACAGTTGATAAGATAAGTAAACATAGCGTTATTATCTATTCTAGTCATATCATATAGTTGACCATAAGTGATTTAAATCTCAATTCTGAGTCGTTAGTATTCTAACTGATTGTATTATTTGAGTTCTTTGACTTGTTCGTTACCAACTTACCCTACGGACTAGCCTATACTTACATCTTGGAACTCGGTAGTATAATTGAGTGGGAGTGTTAATCATAGATATGAACATCTATAGCTTCTGATGACTATTATTTTATTGATTTTTTAATTAAATTAAATGGCCTAATTGAGTCTATAAAATGAGTGCTTAGAGAGAAGTCAAAACATAAGTCACAAGTCAGATTTTCTGATAGTTTTAAATTCTCTCTAAACACAAGTTCTTTTCTAAGCCTCTTTGTTATTTTCACTTCTTCTCTCTATATCTATCTCATGTGTTGAGAATTGCCCACACTAGTCTAGGTGGTTTTAAGTATACATTGGAAGATTGTGAAGAAAATAAAAGATCGGTTCAGTTTCTTGATAATACTCTGCGACAGAGAGGATACAAGAGTTAGAGAAACTGAAGGAATGACTCTTTAATTCCGCTGCGTATAATGTAATTATTATATTCATTGTTTCTCTTTGAATTCAATTTTAGAAACATGTTTTAGGCTATCTCGTATTAATTTGTTTAATATTAGATATACATGAAAATAAATAAAGATCTTGTATAAGCTAATCTAACAACTGGCCTCAGAGCCTTTGGTAATCTTTATTTTCATGCATGAAAATGTTTAAAATTGGATTATTTGATATATTTGAATAATTGGATGTTTTTCGTGTTTTTATGAAGCATATTGATTTTATGTGAATTTTAGCAATTTTTAGGTTATTTTGTTGTGTTTTCTATGCTATTAATTTTTATATATGCTTTATTTTGTGTAAAACATGTTAAAAATTAATTAGAAAATGGTTTTGGTTTGAAAAATTGCTCAAAATTTTTTTTTTGCACTAACTCCCACGCGCGCGCACCCCAGCCCCTAGCGCACCACCAGCAGCCCAGCCACCATGCGGGTGAATTGTACCCGTTTCGGGTACTGTTCATCCAGTTTTTTTTTTTTTTTTTTTTTTTTTTTTTTATAAATAAAAAAAATTTAATTGTGAAAATACATTATTTATTATCAAAACCAAAAATATATTTTTTTTGTGTTTTATCATTTTTTTTTAAAAATAAGATATTTTTGTTAGTTGAGATTTAAATAATTAGATATTTTCTAGAAAGATTCAAATTCAAATTTAAAAATAGATTAACAACTTAATTTAAAATCTTTTAATATATTAAAATATTAGAATTATGATATCAGATATTTTAGATATTTTCTTTTAAATTCTTGACTTTTTTATTTGAAAATATAAATATCTTTTTATTCTATAGTTTTTAATATTTAAATTATTTGAAATTTGAATATTGTTAGTTAGATATTTTTATGGATATTTGAATTTGTTTAACTATTTTGAGGTATTTTAGGGTTGTTATATCTATTTATATTTTATTTTATTTATTTTTAAATGGTTAAAATATTAGCACATAGTTGTAACAACACATGATATTTTGGAAAATAGTTAAGATATTGATTTTAAAATTTAAAATTGGTTAAATTTTGAAAAATATCATTTTTTCAGCCAATTAATAAAATATTTTTTTAATAAATGGGATTTTAATTAACTTTGGTTAATTGTTGATAAATCCTATTTAAATTAAATTAATATTTGTTTCAAATTAACCTAAAACCAAGTTGATTGTTGATAAATGAAATTTAAATTAACTATTGTTAATTGTTGATAAATTTCATTTAAATTGACTTATTTTTTGTAAAAATTTCATTAATTTGAATTTTTTTGATAAATTATAAATAATTAATTGTGGTATTTTTGCATAAATTCATAGAATTGCTCATATAGTAACATGATTAGGCCCATCCAATTATAACATGTATGTTTGCACTATATGTGGTATTTTTGCAATTGGGCTTAGATGCATATAGTGGCCCATATGCTTGTTAGATATATGGTATTTTTCCAAATAAAATATTCATAAAATGATAGGTTTTATTTGGGCCCATTAGAAAATGTAAAGTTTAAATTCCTCTCTTGTGGGTGATTCTACTTGTGAATGCCTATTTGCTTTGCATGACTATAGTGGGCCTAATAAATTAATAACAATTAATAAAACGAAGGTTTAAATTCTTATTTTTTGGACCTTGTATGGAAGATAGGGGACCTTTGTAGTGGGAACGACATACTGAACCCAACCCTCCTCCATACAAGCCCAATTGTTAAGGCCATTTACGTGAGTTTGACTTAAGTGTATAAGTTCATTATATTAGTTAAACATAAATATTGATTAGCAACAAATTAATTCTAAATTAATTGAATTTGTTTCAATGTGACACTTTAGAATTAATAAGAAATTATAGGATTTTGGTTTTTTAAAAAAATTAATCTGTTTAATTTTTTTGGGAAAACCATAGTCATTAATTTTCTAAAAATAAATAATAAAAATACTATTTTTAATTTAATAATGAGCTTATTTTAAGAATTTTATTTGATCTCCACCGTTGGTTTAACATAGTCAATAGCTTAATAGGGCCTCGAGGCGCTTTGATTCGTCCCCCTACGGAAGGTGTTCATTAGTTATTTTGACAAGGTTAGATTTCGAAAGATAGATAATTATAGGTCAAATTCTACTAGACTCACCCCTACGGTGACTACTAGGACTAAATCTATAATTATTGAAACCGTGGGTCTAGCTCATAAAATAAGAGATTTTGTTTTCTTATTTTGATCAAATAGTAGGTTGTTAATAGTGGTGTCCATTATTAAATGAGTTTACAACTCTATTTAACTAGTAGTATTTTTGACTCTCGCCAACCGGGACAAGGATATCATAGATTAGTTAAAAATCTAAAGAAATAGAGATATGATTGTTTTTGGTATTTTTTTCTCATATCTTACATATTTTGGTATATGTTGTGCTATTTCTTGAAATTTGTGTGAATAGAAGTTTTATTGAGCAAATGTTGCTGCTGATCTAGCTAAGGCTGAAGCTAACCCAGCTTCGTCTTCGAAAGCTAGAAACAAGAGGAAAGGTGGAAAAAACAACAACTCCAAGCTTGCAAAGGCTGCAAAGACGAGTGCACAACCACGTACACAGACACCTAAGGGGAAGAACATGAAAAACAATAAAGGTAAAGATAAATGTTTTCACTGCAAAGAGAAGGGGCATTGGAAACAAGATTGCCCCAAGTTTCTAGCAGATAAAAACAAAGGTAATGATTATAGTTCATTTATCTTGAAAACATGTGTTTTAGAGAATGATAAATCCGTTTGGATTATTGATTCTCGATCTACTAACCATGTTTATAATTCTTTACAGCTTTTTGAATCGTGGGAGGAAGTGGACGAAGGCGGCTTAAAGCTTAGAGTTGGGAACAGAGCGTTCGTTGCGGTCCAACCTAGAGGAAGAGCTCGTCTGAAGTTCAGAAATACATTTTTACTTTTAAATGATGTATTTTTTATTCCGGAATTTAGTAGAAATTTAATTTCAGTTTCCATGTTGCAATTAGAACGATTTTTTATGACTTTCACAAGTTTTAAAATATCTATTTCCT
The DNA here is from genome assembly GCF_963169125.1 of Humulus lupulus. Classification (NCBI taxonomy): domain Eukaryota; kingdom Viridiplantae; phylum Streptophyta; class Magnoliopsida; order Rosales; family Cannabaceae; genus Humulus; species Humulus lupulus. The sequence continues at coordinate 60,406,541 of NC_084798.1, forward strand.
TCAATGGATCACAATTGTGTATTGCATGTTTGGAAAACGGGCTTTATATTCTGCAACCTAACGAACCCCTCGCTCTTAATAATGATTTATTGAAAGTAGCTAAACCTAGGACCCATAAACGTCAAAAGACCGATAACAATAATATGACGTATTTATGGCACTTGAGACTAGGTCACATTGGCTATGATAGGATTCAAAGACTTACAAAGGACGGGCCTTTGAGGGAACTCACCTTAGGTGAATTACCCGTCTGTGATTCTTGTCTAGAAGGCAAACTAACCAAGCGTCCATTCTCTGCAAAGGGTGATAGGGCCAAAGAACCACTTGGTCTTGTGCATTCATATGTTTGCGGACCTATGAATGTACAAGCCAGGGATGATTTTGAGTATTTCATCACTTTCATTGACGATTACTCTAGATACTCATGTCTTTACCTAATGCATAGGAAACTAGAAACATTTTCAAAGTTTCAGGAATTCCTAGCAATGGCTTAGAACCAATTAGGTAAAACGTTAAAGATCTTGCGATCTGATAGGGGTGGAGAATATTTGGATATGCAGTTCCAAGATCATTTAACTGAACTTGGGATTTTACCACAACTTACTGCCATAGGTACTCCGCAATAAAATGGTGTAGCGAAACGCCGAAACAGAACTTTATTGGAAATGGTTAGATGCATGCTTAGTTACTCAACTCTACCAACTTCTTTCTGGGGACATGCAATTGAAACCACAAATCCCCAAAACACCTTTAGAATGCTGGAATGGTCGTGAACCTAGTTTACGCCATTATAGAATCTGGTGGTGTCTCACTCACGTCCTGAGGAAAAAGGAAGGAAAGCTAGAATCGCGAACTAAAGTTTCCATGTTTTTTGGCTATCCTAAAGGTACTTGGGGTGGACTTTTCTATAGTCATTCAGAAAAGAAAGTGTTTACTTCTACAAATGCTACTTTTATGGAAAATGACTATGTCTAGAACTTTAAACCTCGCAGCAAAGTAGTTTTAGAGGAGATGGTTAAAGAATTGACTCCAACCAATGTTCCATCATCATCAACTCGAGTTGATGATGAAATTCCCACTCTTCACGTCCAACCAATGCAAGTCGGTTTAAATTAAGAAAGTACCACTGTTCCTAAGCAAATAGTCACGGAGCCTCGTCGTGGTGGGAGGGTTTCTAGGAACCCAGTTCGCTATGGTTTGGATGGTGAAACCAATATGGTTGTTGGTGACACTAGTGATGATGATCCGTTGTCTTTCAAACAGGCAATGGCTAGCCCTGAAAAGGAACTATGGCTCGAAGCCATGAAACAGGAAATGGAGTCCATGTACTCAAATTTCATCTGGGATCTTGTGGAAGCACCTAGTGACTTTAGGGCCATTGCGTGCAAGTGGATCTACAAGAAGAAACGAGGTGTTGATGGAAATATCAAGACTTATAAAGCTCGATTAGTGGCAAAGGGTTATACCCAAAGAGAAGGCATGGACTATGAGGAAACTTTTAGTCCGGTAGCCATGCTCAAATCCATTCGCATCCTCCTATCCATAACAGCCGCTCTCGACTATGAGATCTGTAAAATGGACGTCAAGATAGCTTTTCTTAATGGAAAGCTTGACGAAGTCATTTATATGGATCACCCAGAAGGATTTAAAGTATCTGGACAAGAAGGAAAAGTTTACAAGTTGAATAGGTCCATCTATGGACTTAATTAAGCTTCTCGTTCCTGGAATCTTAGGTTTGATGAAATAATCAAAACCTATGGCTTTGAACAAAATATTGATGAGCCATGTGTTTACCAACTGAAGGAAAATAAAATAGTGGTATTCCTGGTTCTTTATGTAGATGATATCTTACTCATTGGAAACAATGCTAAGAAATTATCAGATGTGAAGAATTGGCTGAGCACTCAATTCCAGATGAAGGATTTGGGTGAAGCAAGTTATGTTCTAGGTATCCAGATCATCAAGGATAGAAAGAACAGACTCTTAGCTCTATCTCAAGTAGCTTACATTGATAAAGTGCTTGAACGTTTCTCAATGACAAATTCCAAGAAAGGGCGTCTACAGTCCCGCCATTGAATTCATCTTTCAAAGAAGCAGTTTCCCCAGACTCCTGAAGAGGAAAATGCAATGAGAAAAGTTCCTTACGCATCTGCAGTTGGAAGTCTGATGTATGCCATGTTGTGTACTAGACCAGATATCTGCTATGCAGTGGGAGTAGTGAGTCGGTATCAGTCAAACCCAGGACCGTAACATTGGATAGCAGTTAAGCATATGTTGAAGTATTTGAGACGAACTAGGGATTATATGTTAGTCTACAAGGGTGGTGTTCTGAACCCTGTAGGCTAAACCGATTCAGATTTTCAGACTGATGTCGATGACAGGAAGTCTACTTTTGGAATGGTGTTTACTCTTGGGGGTGGAGCTGTGATTTGGAGAAGTGTAAAACAGTCTACAATCTCAGATTCCACAATGGAGGATGAGTACATAGCCGCGTCAGAAGCAGCTAAGGAAATAGTCTGGCTAAAGAAGTTCTATTCAAATCTTGGTGTTATTCCAGAAATGGATAAACCACTTGTGTTGTTTTGTGACAATACAGGAGCGATAGCCAACTTGAAAGAACCTCGAAGTCACAAGAGGAGTAAGCATATAGAAAGGAAGTATCACATTATTCGAGAATATGTGGCCAGGGGAGATGTGAAGGTTATGAAGATTGCAACTGAAGACAATCTTGTGGATCCGTTTACAAAGACAATACCAGAAGCTACATTTGATAAGCGTATCAAGGAGATGGGATTAGTAGAATTAAGGCATTAGTTTTAATTAGTGCAAGTGGGAGTTTGTCGGGGTTTTATGCCCTAATTAAAACCCATATTCTTTGTATTCTCATTTTATTATCAATAGAAGAATAGAAATAATTTTTTTACTTGGTCAATCACTTTGCTCACATGTTTTATTTTCATGATTATTTGTTTAATATAAATTTCTATTAAATCCCGAGCATATAGCTAATCTTATTTATAGTGATGTCATCACATTGGAATATAAATATGATTATATGTTCAAAATAAGTTAGTCCTAAGATTAGTCAGTGCACAAGATTTACACTGACTTGCCAATTTACGATATGATCTACTTACACATTACAGTGTTATGTTCTTTCCAGAACATTAGCAAAGTAGATAAGATCAGATGTATTTGTTACATCGGACTGGGCCGATATTGACAGTTGATAAGATAAGTAAACATACCGTTATTATCTATTCTAGTCATATCATATAGTTGACCATAAGTCAATTCAATCTCAATTCTGAGTGGTTAGTATTCTAACTGATTGTATTATTTGAGTTCTTTGACTTGTTCGTTACCAGCTTACCCTACGGACTAGCCCATACTTACATCTTGGGAACTCGGTAGTACAATTGAGTGGGAGTGTTAATCATAGATATGAACATCTGTAGCTTCTGATGAAGAAGTGAAACGATGGTTTCCTTTTATTTTTTTTCAAGGTGTTAAATGATAGAGATCTCATTTTAGTAATTAAATTAGTTTACTGAAATATCATTTACAAGGAACTAAGTGTTTTAAGGATAAAATACAATGAGGGGTAAAACGGTATTTTAGTCCTATCTCATTGTAGACCGTCTATGGAGGATTGAGTGACAATTATGGTTGTAACAATGGATAATTAATAGCGTATCTATATTTTTTATAGAGCGTTCTATGAATTCAAGAGTGCAATTCCGAGTCTATAGTGGAGTCACAAGGAATTAATAAGTTAGTAAATTTATTTGTTAGATTTATGATAACTTATTGGAGCTTGATTTCATAGGCCCATGGTCCCCATTGTACCTTGGATAAAATCATCTAGATAGTCTCAATTAATTGATTTAATTATCAATTAGAATTATCAAAGTTGACCAAGTCAATTTTGGATAGTTTCATAGAGTTGTGTAATTTTGAGAAGAGAAGAGAAATTATGGAAGATTTATTAATTAAGATAAATTGGTATCTAAATTAATAAATAAGTTTAAATCAAGGTTCAAATTATTAATAATTAATTTGATAAATGATTTAAATAATTATTTAATTAATTAAATCGATAGAAAATAATACATACCTTGATTTTAAGTCCAATGGGCTTATAATCAAATGGGAAATTTCACGGGCCTAAATCCCATGATAATTTTGACCTAGGACTTTAAAATGGCTATTATTTTATTGATTTTTTAATTAAATTAAATGGCCTAATTAAGTCTATAAAAGGAGTGCTTAGAGAGAAGTCAAAACATAAGTCACAAGTCAGATTTTCTGATAGTTTTAGATTCTCTCTAAACACAAGTTCTTTTCTAAGCCTCTTTGTTATTTTCTCTTCTTCTCTCTATATCTATCTCATGTGTTGAGAATTTCCCACACTAGTCTAGGTGGTTCTAAGAATACATTGGAAGATTGTGAAGTAAATAGAAGAACGGTTCAGTTTCTTGATAATACTCTGCGACAGAGAGAATACAAGGGTTAGAGAAACTGAAGGAAGGTCTCTTTAATTCCGCTGCGTATAATGTAAGTATTATATTCATTGTTTCTCTTTGAATTCAATTTTAGAAACATGTTTTAGGCTATCTCGTATTAATTTGTTTAATATTAGATATACATGAAAATAAATAAAGATCCGGTATAAAGTTTTCCTAACACCACATTATATGTGGATTTGTTCGAGCCTTTCGGCATGAGACGATCATGAAATGCAAGTGTTTGGTCTGGTCATTACGGGATAAAGTTCGGGGCTCGGGGTGAGTCTCGGGGTGATTTTAATAATTAGAACATTAATGGGAATTAAAAGGTAATGGGATATGGATTATTGGTATTTGAGAATATTGAGAATAGCGGGAATTGGAGGGTGTTAATTATGATTAGCAAATTAGGTGCAAAAGGACAATTTTGCCCTTGGTGGCTGTTAAGGTGTATTTTAGACTTGAGGGCATTTAGGTATTTTCTCCCTAAAGGATTTGTTTCAGTCATTTAAGTTTAGAAAGCTGTAGAAACCTTCTCAAAACAGAGCACCAAAATCACCTTCTCCCGTACATCATTTCTTCCTCATTTCTCTTTGAATTTTCAAGCTCATTTTGAGGAACCAAGCCAGGGAACCAAGCTATGATAAGCTAGGGTTATGCTCCACCATTGAAGAGGGTGTGTTGCTGAGATTGAGGTGAGTTTTTAGCCATTAGAACTCTTGTTTTTGCTCTGTTTTCCAAGTTGAGTTTCAGCTAGTTTTTGAGTTGGAAAGTTGGGAATCGATTGGAGTTTTGGCTAGGGTTCTTGGGGTTGTGGTGACTTGGACATGTGGAGGTGATATTTGGGTTCATTTGGGACTTAATTTTATGTTTGGAAGCTTTTGGTTTGTGTTAGAAATGGTGGAATCGAAGGAAGAGATTTCTGGGCATTCTCTGGCTGAAGTTAGCGCTATAGCACCCAGTATGGGGCACTACAGAACTACCTGGAGAGGGGTGCTGGGAGGTTTGGTTCTGTGAAGAGTGCCGGGGCGCTAGGAGGGTAGTACTACAGCGCTACCCTGTTTCTTCAGAATCCTGTTTTAAGTGTTTTTAAGGGTTCTTGGCTCGGGGTTTCAATCCTCAAGGCTCGTGATCGAATCTACTCACCGTGTGGGTACATTTCGGGGTCCCGAGAGTGGGGTTTAGATCAAGACCATATCTTTGTTGATTTTCATTAATTGGAGATTGTATTTGGTTATGACTAGGTGACCGCTAAAGGATTAAAGGATCGATCGTTCTTAAGGGTCGTTCTTGTTCTAATTCTCGCTCGAACTAGAGGTAAGAAAACTGCACCCTGTGTATACGTGACATGCATGGTTATTCTTGATGCATGTTGGAAGCTTAAATGTAATGCATATGATGCACGAGAAACATGTGATTAGGGCATGCCGTGAATATTGAATATGAGATTGTTCAGAGCTTGAGCCTCTGTGTTTATGCATGATCCTAATTGTGCTAGTAAATGTTAAGTAAGCATGTTGAATGCCCTGTATTTGGATATTTGACATATGATATATGATTGGTGGCATTGCTTACTTGTGTATGGCACTGACTAGTCAGGGTCGACACTGGTTGCATATTACTGACAGAGAGTCAGAAACGACATAAGCGTCATGAACGCAGGGCCGATTAAAGATTAAATCTAATCGATATCAGCGTTGAATGACTCTAGGAGCATTAATGCTAGACCGACCCTAAGGTCGATGAAACTTATAAGCGCTTGACTAGTCTAGGACTAGTTACTCAGAACCAGGGCCAAAGGCCTAGGTGACGGCTTGTCACATGGCTAGGGAGCAGTATCCCATGGTTATGACTCGATGGTCATGAGGAAGGTTATGTTGGTGACTAGTCATCATGCGCCTATCTTGTTTAAGCTAGTGAAATGATCACTTATCTATAAAGCCCCGATGACCCTATCATCACACGGCTATTGGGAACGGAACCCACCTTAGTGACTATTACAACTGTCACTCTTCTATTCAGGGCTATTAGCCCGGTATGGTTACCGAAACCACCAGTGTTAAATCACTTATCTGATTGTGATTGACTTGATAGTCATCCACTCAGGAGGGCAGGATTCCTTATCCTGGATACCCATCGTTACATGAATTTGTTTGCCTGCTTCAATAGGGCTATATTTTCTAGGCATGTGCCTTATGATTTGATGACATGTTATTACTGTTCATGAGCATATTAAGTTTTATTGCTTGGCTTCGGCTCACGGGTGCTATGTGGTGCAGGTAAAGGAAAAAGAAAGCTGGACCATTCTTGAGTTGGAGAGCTTAGGTGGCGATGTGTACATATGCGGCTGCTCAACCGCCACGACCGAGGATTGAAAGAGGAACTAGGGTTAAACCCTGTTTTGCCGCTTAGATCAACCTGCTGTAAATACTTTCTTGTAATAGACCTCTAAATTATATTTTTGGGATCCCAATGTATACAGTAAACATTCTAATGAAACGTTATATCTTAACCAAAAATTTTAATCCCTAAACCGCTAATCATACTTAGTTACACGATTTTGGCCAAATGACTCTATTAGCGAGTTTATCACTGTTTATAAGGCACACCGTAACGGTCCCTGAAGTTTGGGGCATTACAAGGGGTATGAGAAGAGATATCCCACACATGATCTGGAGTTGGCAGCAGTGGTATTCGCACTTAAGATTTGGAGACATTATCTATATGGTGTGAAGTGCGAGATATACACTGACCATAAAGGTTTGAAGTACTTCTTTACTCTGAAGGATCTGAATATGCGCCAGAGTAGTTGGCTAGAGTTGTTTAAGGATTATGATTATGATATCCTATACCATCCTGGGAAGGCTAATGTAGTGGCAGATGCATTGAGCCAGAAGGGCCCAGGACATTTGTTCAGTTCGAGGCAGATATCTGATAAATTAGCTGAGGAGATTACTAGAGCGGGTATAGAATTGGTGGTTGGTCGATTAGCCAACATCACTCTCCAGTCTACACTCCTTGTGAGGATCAGGGAAGCGCAGGGGAAAGATTCCCAGTTGAGAGGGCACAAAAAGAATGTCTTAGTCGGAGCGGCTAAGGACTTTTCTATCTTGGAGATGAGATTACTGAAGTATAAGGGTCGGATCTGTGTTATAATGGATTCTGATATCCGACAGGAGATCTTGGATGAAGAGCATACTACTCCCTATTCTTTACATCTAGGTGCGACGAAGATGTACCAAGATTTGAGAGCCTTGTATTGGTGGTCGGGAATGAAGAGGGACGTAGTGGATTATATGGCCAAGTGCTTAACGTGTTAGCAGGTAAGGGTTGAACATCAGAGGCCAGTAGGGTTGTTTCAGCCTCTAGGGATAGAGTGGAAATGGGAAGATATCACCATGGACTTTGTGGTTGGTTTGTCGAAGACTGTGGGACATCATGATTCAGTGTGGGTGATTGTGGATAGGTATACCAAGTCCGCCCACTTTTTACCTGTCAGGACGACTTATAATGTGGTACAGTATGCTAAGTTGTATGTGAAGGAAGTTGTTCGACTCCATGGGGCTCCGAGGTCGATAGTATCCGACAGGGACCCCACCTTCACCTCCAAGTTTTGGGAGAGTCTGTAGAAGGCTATGGGCACGCAATTATGGTTTAGTACTGCTTGTCATCCTCAAGCAGATGGACAGGCTGAGAGGACAATTCAGATACTGGATGACATGCTATGAGCCTGTGTGCTAGATTTTGGGGGATCTTAGAGCAAGTATCTCCCTTTGATTGAGTTCTCGTACAATAACAATTATCAGGCGACTATCGGAGTGGCACCATATGAGATGCTTTATGGGAGAAAGTGCAGATCACCCATCCATTGGGATGAGACGGGTGAAAGGAGATATTTGGGTCCTAAGATGGTTTAGAGGACCAATGAGGCGATTGACAAGATTAGAGCTCGAATGATCGCCTCCCAGAGTCGCCAGAAGCGTTACTCGGACCTGAGACACAGGAGCGTAGAGTTTCAGGTCGGTGACCATGTGTTCCTTAGGGTTTCACCTTTGAGGGGAGTGAAATGGTTTGGTGTTCGGGGCAAGCTGAGCCCTAGGTTTGTTGGCCCCTTCGAGATTCTGGAAGAGGTTGGAGAGGTAGCTTACAGGTTGGCGATGCCTCCAGCTTTGTTAGGGGTTCATGATGTTTTTCACGTGTCTATGCTCCAGAAGTATGTATCAGATTCGACGCATGTTCTGAGTTATGTGAATCTGGAGTTAGACCAAGATCTATCATATGAGGAGAAGTCGGTTCAGATTCTCGACTGAAAGGATAAGGTCTTGCGGAACAAGACCATCGCCTTGGTGAAAGTACTGTGGAGGAACAATAAAGTTGAGGAAGCGACATGGGAACTTGAATTGGAGATGCGGAAGCGGTATCTCGAGTTGTTCTGGTAATTTCGATGACGAAATTTCTGTAAGGAGGGGATAGTTGCAGCGTCCCAAATTCGCTAATAAGGCTTAGGGCTTTGATTAGCGTGCCTGGAAGGCAATAAATGATTTATTTTATTTAAATGTGAATTTGATAAATATGTGAATAGAAATGTATGTTTAGGTGAATTAAATATGCATGTGGGCCCCGTTTGGTTATCAGGGGCATGCTTGTAATTTTATCCCATTGAGGGCATAAATGCGATATTTGTGATTATTGTGATTTATACCACGTGTGAGTGGTGATATATTTGAGATGCATGATCCGAGACGGTCCTAGGGAGCCGATTAGCTAGAAAGTCACAACGGGGTCAAATACCTGGCTCGGGAGGAGCCTAGAGTTATTTTGGGAATGTAAAATGTGTTCAGGAATTATTGAGTAGCGGGTAGTAATTTAGTAATGGTTGGGATATGTTGGGATTATTAAGGATATATAAGACTACTCGGGGACTTAGTGGGGTATGGCAAATGACTGAAATGCCCTTAGGTTACTTAAGGATTAAGGATAAGTTAAAGGGCTATCTTGGTCATTTTGGTTAAGGGATAAGCTTACATTAAGCAGCAAGGGTTCCCTTAGTCTCTAGCATATTCTGGAAGGGAAATAAGTAAGCAAAAATCATGTAGCTCTCTTAGCTCTCTCTCAAATTCAGTTCACACTTTCTCTTGGAGGATTGGGGATTTTTTTGAGGAAAAGCTTGAGGAGTTGGGCTGGGATTTGGTGGAGTGTAAGTTTGAGGAGTGAGGAATCATTCCAGGCCGAAGTTATATCAAAGGTAAGAATCAAAACTGGTTTTTCTGTTGAGTTTCCTTTGTTTGTTAGAGTTTCCTTAGGTGATAGAATTTGAGTTATAATAGGATTTTGGTTGGTTTCTCTAAGTTTATATGCTGCTTAAAGTGTATTAGGAGGATCATGGGACCCAATTCTGTTGCTGGGCTGTGTTTGGATGGATTTCAGGGAAGTTAGCTCGTAAAGTTTGCATGGGAATTCTGGGTTTCCGGCTTGCGCCGCGACCCGCTTAAGTTTATAAGCTAGTGGGGCTTTGAAAATTTACCCAGGCGCCGCGACCCAAATGTGGATTTTTGGCAAAATGAGGGCTTTTAGCTCGGGAACTTGAACGTTAAGGCTCAGGAAGGTTTCTACTACCCAGTTTGGTAGAAACCAAGGTCCCGGAGGTTAGAATTATGTCTCGGAACTATTTAATGGATTAGAACATGATGGTGCGTTGTGACTATGATTTCTTCAAGGCTCGGGTTAGAGGACTGTGCTCGTGATCGCAGTGCACGGATAGCTTGGGACACAGGTAAGAAAACTGTGGTACCCATAGAGTAGGGCGAGGCCCTATAGTTTGTGTTGCAGGGCGTAGCCCCATTGATTGTGTTTATATGTGTTTAAATACTTGTTAATTATGCTATGTGTGCATATATGTGAATGTATGGCAAGAGACGGGAACAGCGAAGGCTGAGAACGGTGAGGGCCGGGAATGGCGAAGGCCGAGTACGGCAAGAGGCCGGGAGCAGCGTTAAGCACGCGGAGTGCGATTTGCCAAAGAGAGACCCTATAGGATACCTGGGATGTCCTTACGGTGTAGACCGCGAACCCAGGGCCTAGTAAAGCACATGGGATGGCATGGTCGTACGTGCTTAGCCGGTTGGCGGTTTGTTTATATGCTGATTGATGATTATGCATATGTTATTTGCTTGTGAGGGGTTTTCTTGCTGGGCTTTGGCTCACGAGTGCTCTATGGTGTAGGTAAGGGCAAGGGGAAAGTTGAGCAACCATGAGTACGGAGAGCGTGAAGCGACGCGTACATGTTTCGCCTGCTTGGCTGCCACAGCCAGGGGTATTTTTGGGAGATGCTTGTATTAAACTTTATTTTTTCGTTTAGTCATTTTTAATTATATTTCTGAGTTGTAAATATTTCTAAAATAGTATTTTGGGACCCCTAATGTTAAACGCTTTATAACTTTCAATGAATGGGTATATTTTCAAATTACATAACTTTTATTACCGTTTAGCTACACGTTTAACCTAAAACCTCGATTAGCGAGTGATTAGCACATTTTAAACTCACTTAGTAACCGCTCTAAGGAAGTAGGGCATTATATAAGGCTAAACTTTTCTCTGCAGGAGGGAGAGAAATCTTACTTAAGGCTGTCATCCAGTCTATTCCTACTTATTCCATGAACATCTTCAGCCTTTATGCGATCATTTTATATGAAATTCACATACTGTGTGCCCAGTTTTGGTGGGGGTGGTGATGATAGTAAGAGGAAAATCCACTGGTGTAAATGGGAAAATTTGTGCTGGCACAAGTATGTGGGGGGCCTTAGCGTCAAGGATCTCTTCTTGTTCAACCAAGCCCTCCTGGCGAAACAAGCTTGGCGTCTACACTCTTATCGTGATGCTTTGGTTAGTAAGGTGATGAAAGGGTTCGACCATCATTCTGAGCCATTTCTTCATGCCAAAGGTTCTAGTAATGCCTCCTACATTTGGCTCAGTATCCTCTGGGGTCGTGACCTTATTATCACCGGTGCTAGATGGCAAATTGAAAATGGTCGTGATGTGTCTTTCTAAAAGGAAAAATGGATTCCAAGAGGTTCAAGATTACTGTACATATCATCTCGCTCTCTTCCCCCTGAGACTAAGGTTGACTCTCTTCGCCTCCCCTCTAGTGACTGGAATGCCCCGTTGATTAGTCAATCATTCATTCAGGAAGAAGCTGAGGCCATTCTCTCCATTCCTCTGACCATTTCAAATAGAAACGACTTCCTTGTATGGCATCATGATAAATTAGGCAACTACACTATTCAAAGTGATTATTGGCATGTTGTTCGATTACATGGGCTGGGCCAAGCTGAAACATCCCAAGGTGCCTCAAGGTGGTGGAAAAGACTTTGGTCCTTTTGTCTACCTCCAAAAATTAAAATTTTCATTTGGAAGGCTTCCTATAATTGGCTCCCCACTTTCAGTAACCTCCGTCACCATGGTATGAATGTTGAGGAGACTTGTCCAGTCTGTCTGAGAGGCCTTAAGTCTTGTTTCCATGTTGTGTGGGGTTGTCTAGGTATGGCTTCAATTAGAAATCAGGTTTTTCATAACATTAGCTTTCCTCCTTTTCGGCATATGGACATTTATGAGTTTATGATGGAACTTTTTGACTCTCTGTGTAATCATGAGTTGTAAAGAATGCTCACAGTGTTATGGAGGATTTGGTTCCTTAGAAATAAGTTTGTAAATGAAGGGATCAAGCTCAAAGATGAAATGGTTTCCTTGTGGGCTCTTGATTACATCTATTACTATCATTGTGCAAACAACTCTATCGATAACAAAGGTTATCAAAACCGTGGTTCTATTTGTTATATGTTTTTTTTTTGGGTTTTTATTACTAGAGGTCCCCAATTTTTCTGAAAAGTATCACTTAGATCCCTAAATTTTATTTTGTATCACTTAGGTCCCAAACTTTCTAAATGTGCATCACATGAGTCATTTTAGTTAGAAAATTGTTTACATAATGTGCAACAAAAATCAATTTATGGCCTAGTTAATTACAAAAAAATTAACTCATTTATTTTTTTTAAAAAGGTCATACATTTATAATTATAACAAATATTGTATGAATTTTTTAAAATATTTTTTCTTCTTTTTTAATTAAATTAAAATATTAGAATTTAAGTGGAAGGAATATATATGATTGATATATATATATAGATATATATATTTTAAAAAAAGAATAAATATATAAACAATTATTTTTTTAGAAATCAATAATTCTACAATAGGTGTTACTTGTCAAAGACACGTATCACCTACTAGTATATCTCTTCTATATAAAAAGTATGTAGATAACTGAAATTTTTTGTTTTAACAGTTTGTTTTGTTAACTTTAACGGAATATTTTAAATATTTAACAAAATATACCTTTAAAATTAATTAATATATATTAATATAAATTCAAATATTATAAAATATCATTATTATGATAGACTACATATATAATAATCATATTAATTCAAATTCAAATTTAAATTTAGATGTTATAAAATATAATTTGTACGCCCTGGTTTTCCCACGGGCTGGTTAGCAGGTCGAGCCTCGGACTAATCAAGGTTAGTCCGTAAGCCTCCCCAGGTCAGAGATCTGGTTTTCCAGGTCGTACCCACTTAGCTCGAGGTATCCTCAAGAACTCGCCAATGCTGCCTAAGACTGGGGGAAGGAGTCCTTCAGGCCGAAGGTTGGGTCAGTGAAGCAGCTCGTTGTGCGAGCTTATGCTCGTGGATTCCTGATCCTTTGTGAAGTCAACACACGCAAGATAAACGTGCCTATATCTGACATCACGTGTCCGATATCTCCCTGACTTTTCGGGCATGCATCAGGAACGTGCGCATTCAGACATCCACGACTGGGTTGGGCCGTGCAGCCCATTATCTCCTTACATACTGATTAGACCACACTTATGTGTCAGGTTTAGGAATTAATCATAAATGTTACAGAGTTGATATGACCAATGGTAAGGTCACGTGATGACCTCCCTACCAACTTCCAGGTGCCTTCTCCTATAAATATGGGGACCCTGGGAGTTGATAGGGGTTGGAAAAAATTGTCTCTGAAGAGCCATATACTTTGTAAACCAAATACCCAGAATACATCAAATATATTGACTAGTGGAGTAGAAGGATTTTAACCTTTGAACCACTTAAAAAACGTGTCTTGAGTCACATAGTTCATTCTCTAAGATTTCATATCTGTGACGGTTCTACTTTCAGCACTAATCCATTTCTCTTCTTCTCTTAATTACCTGTTGGCGAAGAACCGCGTCAACAGTTTGGTGCTTTCGTTGAGAGCAAGTTCGATTAGTGCTACCGCAAACACCCAACTATGGTGACCACTCGATCCAGGCATGGCAACGAAACAGAACCTCATGATGGGCAGGAGGCCCACCATGTTGCCATCCCTGATGAGCAAATTCCTGAAGTCCAGCAGAGGCCAGGAAAGCAGCCGGCGGGCCAGGATGACACTGGTAGCTCAGCACCCCGGCCACCTAATCCAATCCCGTGTTATTATACTGCGGTGGAGATGGAGAATGCTCAACTGAGGAGCCAGTTAGAAACAGCCGGTCGGCAGATCCAGGATTTTCTGGCCCGACTACCCCCTCTCACAACCAACGTTAACGTTGGAGAGAGGAAAGGTGAGGCTCCTAAGTCTCGCCGGAGTAATCGGTCCAGACATAGCCGTTCAGATAGGCCTCATGCAGCCAACTCCGCCCCTTCATCGCACCATTAAGAGGCAAACTTCAGGGAAATGCCTGGGGTCAAACAACAGGAATACAGTCGTTTAGTGAGGACGTCAACCCATAGCTCTCAACCTTCCTCGAGGGCGCCCAGGAGAGCTCGAAGAAACTCTCGAAGGAGATCCGGGGCGGGCCAGCAGCGCCAGCCCGTCCCAGAAGACCGTCCTGCACCTCGTCCAGCTCGCCCTGCGCAGGACTAGCAAGCTGGTAGGGCCGAAAGGCCCCCGCCAAATTTGATCCGTACGGACGGAACTAGGATCGCCTCCCCAGTCAGGCATCCTCCTTCTCCAATCAGATACCCATCTCTTCAGCCCATTCGGGACGTCCCAGCCTACGGGAGTAGTAGGAGAGACCTGCCGTCAGCTGGGCCTTCCTGGCGCAGCAGGGTGCCAGGGGAAGGGTCAGGTCGTAACCGCCAAAGACGCACTCCAAGCCTATCCAGCGGGAGCTACTGGACCGGTCGTCGCCGGAGTGATCTCTCGGGAGGAGACCTGCGTCAGCGACTGAGTTCGGCACAAAGTATCCAGACTACACAAGGAGGCGACCTCCGAGATCACCTCAACTCTCACAGAGACGATCGAACCGAAGATGGTAGGCAGGCCCGCTCAGCGGGGGTCCGATCCGAAGTACGTAACGGAGGGAATGTCCCAAATAACCTATCTTAAGATAGGAGGGGCAATAACCCACCTAATGTGTACAATGGGTCCGGAGCTGTGGAACAGCCCCGGAATAACCCAGGATCTCAGGACAAAACCCTTGAGCGCCTGACTCAGATGGAGGAGCTGATGAGAAAGCTCCTGACAGAAAAAGAGAAAGACGAGTATGACTCTGGCGACGAAATGGAACTCTTCGCCCCCAATATAGCAGCGACGGCCTACCCATCTGGTTTCCGTATGCCCCATTTGTCAAAGTTCAACGGGGATGGGGACCCGTCGGATCATTTGGGAATGTTCAACACCCTAATGATGGCTCATAACATTGGCCCGGAGCTGCGTTGCTTGATCTTTCCTTCCACACTGATCGGACCTGCCAGGCAGTGGTTCAAGCAAAGTAAAAGACAGTCAATCAGTTCCTGGAAGACTTTTTCAGCTGACTTCAAAAGGGCATTCCGCGCCTCCCAGGCCGCCCGAATCCAGGCAGACTCCCTAGCTAACGTAAGACAGCAGCCCGGTGAGACGCTAAAAGCCTACTTGAGCAGATTCGCGAATGTCGCTGCTCGAGCTTGGGACGCTGACGATAGCTCTAAGCTCATGGCCATGAGAACCAGAATCCTGGTCGGAGGAGACCTGTGGAAAGATATTCAGAGGAAGGGAGTCGGCTCGGTTAACGAATTCCTTAACAGAGCCCAAGAATGGATAAACTTAGAAGAAGCTGAAGCTTCAGCCGCGGGGACCAGCCAGGTTCCCGAGAAGCCCGCTGGAACAGGGACGGAGATCGCGGTGGCAATCCCCGGCGACGCGCAGAACAACCAGCCCAGCGGTGGCAAAAGAAAGGGAAACGGTGAAAACAGCCAGCACGGTCAAAAGAAGAATAAGTCTGTGGACAAATTCAAGCCCGTGTTTACAACATATACCGAGCTCACCCAGTCTAGGGAAAACATTTTCCTGGCCAACACTGCTCGGGTCCCCTGGAAGAGGCCGGAGCCATTGAAGCACCACAAGGGAAAGAGAGATACTTCGAAGTTCTGCCGTTTCCATAACGATATCGGCCACAATACGGACGATGGCAGACATCTAAAAGATGAAATCGAGACTCTCATCCGAGCAGGCCCCTTGGCGCAATATTCACGAAACAGGGTCCCAGCAGGTCGACCAACTCCAGAAGTCCCAGCCAGTCAGCCCGGGCCTCGGGTAGATCAGGACGTCCCTCCTCCCGTGATCGAGGGAGAGATATCCACCATCTCTGGAGGGCCGCATATGGCTGGCACAAGCAGAGGCGCACATAAGAGGTATGTGAATGCGTTAAAGGCTCATAACGGAGAGGAGTTCGCCCCGAAGCAACGTCAGTCAAAACAACAACGGTTAGAGAAACAACCGATATGTTTCACGGAGGAAGACGCAGGCCATGTCCAATTCCCTCATAACGATCCCTTGGTTGTAGCAGTCCAGCTCGCCAACCAGAAAGTAAGGAGAGTGTTGGTGGACAATGGGAGCTCGGTGAACCTCCTATTCCGATCCACCTTAGAAAAGATGGGTCTGACTGTCGCCGAGCTAAAGGCCACCTCGATGATGCTGTATGGCTTTTCGGGAGAAGGATTGGCAGCGATAGGGACGATCGAGCTGGTGATCACCCTAGGAGAAGAGTCTCGGACAGTCTCCAAGCTACTTGAGTTCGTGGTCATTGATTGCTCCGCTGCCTACAACGCCATTTTGGGACGACCTGCGCTCATAGCTTTCGAAGCCATCACTTCCGTTCGACACCTCGCCATGAAGTTCCCTACTTCAGCAGGAGTCAGTACCATCAAGTGCGATCAGCTCGCTGCCAGGGAATGCTACAGCATTTCCATGAAGGGAAAGTCTAAACCCGGGCAGCTGGCAATGGCCATTCAAGGCGAAGAGGAATCTCAGGCACCCAAGGCGGCTCCCGAGATTGAAAAACCTCAGATTTCCGAAGAGGAAAAGATCGCCCTAAATGAGGACATTGATCCCCGTGTAGGCGAGGACAGATCCGAGCTCCAGGCTATCGAAGAGCTCGAGGAGGTGAACATTGACGAACAAAATCTATCACGGACGGTTAAGCTTGGGAAGAACCTCTGCGACAAGAGAAAGGCGGAGCTGATTGCATTTTTGAAGGATAGCTTGGACGTATTCGCCTGGTCCCATGAGGACATGGTGGGGATTAGTCCGAGTATCATCATGCACACACTCCACCTGGATAAAAGTGTTCCTGCCAAATCCCAAAAGCAGAGGCGTTTAGGAACGACCCGAGCCGAAGCCCTTGAAGAAGAAGTGGCCCGGCTAAAAAAATGTGGCTTTATCCGCGAAGCCAAATTTCTAATTTGGGTCGCTAATCCCGTGCTGGTTCCAAAGCCCAACGGGAAGTGGCGAACCTGTATTGACTTCTCCGACCTGAATAAAGCCTGCCCCAAGGATTGCTTTCCATTACCAAGGATCGATCAGCTGGTGGATGCCACGGCGGGGCACGAGCTCATGTCCTTCATGGACGCGTACTCAGGCTACAATCAGATCGCGATGAACCCGGCGGACCAGGAGCATACCAGCTTCATGACCCCAACGAATGTCTATTGCTATAAAGTCATGCCATTCGGTCTAAAGAATGCCGGAGCTACCTATCAGAGGCTAGTAAACAGAATGTTTGCGGACCAGATCGGAAAGAACATGGAGGTGTATGTTGATGACATGCTTGTCAAATCAAAGACTGCCGACAACCATGTTCCCGACCTGGAAGAATGTTTTAAAGTACTACGAGAATACGGCATGAGGCTCAATCCTCAGAAATGCACGTTCGGTGTCGCATCAGGGAAATTCCTGGGGTTCATAGTCAATACCCGAGGAATCGAGGCAAACCCCGACAAAATCAGGTCACTGCTCGAACTTCCTTCCCCCAGGTCGCGGAAAGACGTCCAAGGCCTCACAGGAAGAGTGGTAGCACTCAACCGGTTCATTTTCAAATCAACCGACAAGTGTTTGCCCTTCTACAACCTGCTCCGGGGAAACAAGAAGTTTGAGTGGACGGTAGAATGCGAAAGCGCATTCCTCGACTTGAAGACGCATCTGGCGGAGCCGCCCGTGCTGTCCAAGCCCAGGGCAGGAGAACCTCTTTATCTGTACATGGCCGTCACTGAGGATGCAGCAAGTGCCGTGCTAGTACGAGAAGAGGACCAAGTTCAAAAGCCAGTCTACTACATCAGCAAGAGACTCCTCGGAGTAGAGTCGCGATACCCACTGATGGAAAAACTGGCATTCTGCCTAATCACGGCCTCACGAAAGCTCAGGCCGTACTTCCAGTCCCACTCTGTACACGTCATGACCGATCAACCTCTAAGGCAGGTGTTGTAAAAGCCTGAAGCATCGGGACGTTTGCTAAAGTGGGCGATCGAACTCAGTCAGTTCGAGATTTTCTATACTCCGCGAACTACCATAAAAAGTCAGGCCTTGGCCGACTTCGTGGCGGAGTGCGCAGGATTCCAGGAGAATCCATCAGAAGGCTTGCCTCAGGTCGCCTCCCCCCATTCGTCGTGGAAGATCTTCGTCGATGGTTCATCTAATGAGAACGGCTCCAGGGCCGGAATCATCCTGATATCCCCCGAGGGACATAGATTCCACTCGGCGCTAAGGTTCGGGTTCAAGGCGTCTAACAACGAGGTAGAGTACGAGGCCTTGTTGGCTGGGCTGAGGGTATCTAGCGAGCTAAAGGTGAACTTCTTCCAGTGCTTCAGTGACTCCCAGCTCATGGTGAACCAGGTTCTGGGAGAATATTAGGCGCGGGGACCAAAGATGGCTGCCTACTTAGCAAAAGTAAAAGCTGAGCTGTCCGCGTTTGGGCGAGGTTCGATCGAACAAATACCTCGGGAGCAGAACGCCAACACAGATGCTCTCGCCAAACTCGCCACCTCGGGAGAGGCAGAAACCCTGGGGTTGGTGCCAATAGAATTCTTGGAAAAGCCAAGTATAGAGGGAGATCGGGTAGAGATCCAGATGATTGATATTAGGCCGACCTGGATGACTCCCATTCTTGAGTATCTCGTCGAGGGCAAGTTACCCGAAGAGCGTAACGACGCACGACGAGTCCTTTATCAAGCTCCTAGATATACGCTAGTCGAAGGAGTGTTGTACCGACGTGGGCACTCCCTACCTCTCCTTCGGTGCGTTCTTCCAAGCGAAGCGAAGGCCATCCTGCAGGAAGTTCACGAAGGATTCTGCGGAGACCACACTAGGGGGCAAAGCCTGGCCTTAAAGGTTCTCAGGCAAGATTATTATTGGCCGACTCTGTCCAAAGACTCAGTCTCGTATGTGAAAAGGTGCGACAAGTGTCAGCAATTCGCTGTGGTTGCCCGAGCTCCTCCGGTCGAGCTAAAAATGATCTCGGCTCCTTGGCCATTTGCCGTTTGGGGAATAGATCTAGTGGGCGCCCTGCCCACCGGGAAGGGCGAGGTCCGTTTCGCCGTGGTAGCCATTGACTACTTCACTAAGTGGGCCGAAGCAGAGCCATTGGCGACAATAACGTCAAAGAAAGTACTCGACTTTGTCGTGAAAAGCATCATTTGTCAATTTGGCCTTCCTAAGAAGATCGTCTCCGAAAACGGCACCCAATTTGACAGCGATCTGTTCACCGAATTTTGTGAAAGGCACGGAATTGTGAAAAGTTTCTCGTCCGTGGCCTATCCCCAGGCGAACGGCCAGGTCGAGGCTGTGAACAAAACTCTAAAGACAAGCCTCAAGAAGAGGCTAGACGAGGCAAAATGGGTCTGGCCAGACCAGCTCCCCCAGGTCCTGTGGGCGTACCGGACCTCGCATCGAACTCCCACGGGTCACACTCCTTTCTCCCTAGCCTTCGGGAGTGAAGCAGTCCTCCCCGTGGAGGTTAAGGTTCTGTCGCATAGAGTCCAATCCTACGACCAAGACCAGAACCACGAACTCCTGTGCCATTCCCTAGACCTGATTGATGAAAAGTGGGAGGATTCGCAACTCCAACTCGCCCATTATCAGCAAAAGATCACTCGCTACTTCAACACCAAGGTCAAAAAATGCGTCTTTAGCGTTGGCGATTTGGTCCTAAGGAGAGTTTTCCTGGCCGGAAAAGATCCCAAAGATGGGGTTTTGGGACCAAACTGGGAAGGACCATACCAGGTTGCGAAGTCATCAAGGAGGGAACTTATAAGTTAGCTCGACTTGATGGAGGGGCGATCCCGCGGACTTGGAATGCCATCCACTTAAAGAAATACTATCAATGATCCACTTGTAAGGCCTGGAGGGCCACTTTCTATGTATAAATAAGAATCGAATGTTTCTTTTTATTTGCAAGTGTGATTTTAAAAGTAACCACGAAAGACCCTTTCCCAGTTACTTGGGGGGCATATGGTACCTGGACATAACCAGGTCTCCTAAACGACTTAGGTGTTGACTCTTATCTATGGGTAAGGGTTAGCGCGAACTAAGTTTTCAAAATAAGTTCCTGGTTTTAACCGGGTCATAAAACTTAGAAGTTAACTTAAATTTATTGATCGTGGTTCTTCTTAAAGAGCTCGGGATATGGATAAAAGTTAACACGAGCTAAGTTTTCAAAATAAGTTCCTGGTTTTAATCGGGTCATAAAACTTAGAAGTTAACTTAAATTTATTGATCGTGGTTCTTCTTAAAGAGCTCGGGATATGGATAAAAGTTAACACGAACTAAGTTTTCAAAATAAGTTCCTGGTTTTAACCAGGTCATAAAACTTGGAAGTTAACTTAAGTTTATTGGTCGTGGCTTTTTCTTAAAGAGCTCGGGATATAAATAACGGTTAGCATGAACTAAGCTTATATATAAATATATATATAAGTTAAGATTGCCAAGTCAATCGTCTCGAGGTGAAAACACCTCATGAAAAGGTTACAAAGAAAATAAAAATAATTAAAAATGCTCAAAGAGAAGTGCCCTAGGCCCCGTCAGCTGGTCCTTTTGAGGTCGCAGTCTCGTCCTGCTCCACCGCGCCAGAGGCCTCCCCAGTCTCCGAGGGCGGTGCCTCTTTGTTTAGGCGGGCTTGGATCTTCGGCAGCAAAAAAGCCCAGAGGTCCGGCGACATAAAAGAGAAGTCAACATCCGGGTTATGGGCCCAGCAGTGATAGAACAGGTCCTGCATAGACTGCTCCGAGATGGCCCGCTCGGCTTCCAAGGCGGCCTCCAGGGCAGTCTGGGCCTCGGTCTTCGCTGCCTCGAGATCTGCTCGCGAAGTGGCAAGGGAGGTTTTAAGTTCTCGGTTCTCGGAGCGACTCCTCTTTAGCTCGGCCTTCGAAGCCGCCAGCGCATCTTTCGCCGCCTGAGCTTCCTGAAGGGCGGCCTGGCGCTCAGCCTCCATCCCCTTGAGCTGAGCCTTGGTCCTAGCGATACCTCGATGAGCGGCAGCAATGCCCTGCAAGAAAGGAAGGATAAGTTGGCTAAGTGGGAAAACAAGGCATTGTGTAAGTGTTACAGCTTTAAAAGAGTGGGGCAGATTACCGTTAGGGTCATGTCCAACGAAGACTCTATGACTCGGACCGGGCTCGTTGCTTCGATAGCCCGGAGATCCTTCTCTTTGAGCTTGTAGAAGCGGCCGACGGCATAGCTCGCCGACTCATACACCGTCCCCCGAAATGCTTCTGGGATCTTTCCCAGATCCTGGGGATCGACCAGGATGCGTACGTCCGGAGTCCCGACCTCCAGTACCACGTTCTGGGTGGTTGGTGGAGACCGCTGAGGCGGCGGGGGCATGTGTCTTGCTCGGGCAACGGGGAGGATCGCCCCCTCGACCTGGGATGGCGGGGTTTTTTCCTTCTCCTAGCCGGGGATTTGGTGGAGGCCCCGGCCGCGCTCTTTGAATCTCGGAGCCTTTTCAACCTTGGCCCTGCTAGGGGATTCCCGCCGAAGACTACACCCCGCAAATTACCCCCGGGCTGAGACATCTCTTCTGCCAAAGATAAAAACATGGTTATTACAAGTTAGCAAACATGCAGAGGTTAAAAGCCAAAAAGTATACGAATATTAAGGGAGCCCTACCCCCCGAGCTGGAAGAGCCTAGGACAATTATCTCACGAACTGGCGCGGATTCTAGGTCCGGTTCTGACTCGGGGCTTGACTCCTCTACATACTGTCTAAACCCTGGGGCATAGGCACCCCTCTGAAGTGATGGCCATGTGCGTAAGTTGGTCCCATACTCCTAAAAAAGGATCGACCTAAAAGCTAGGGTGTTATCTACTACTATGGTACCCCTAGGCCGGCTCTCTTGGTGATCCAGCACAAGTCGGTCAACACAATGGAGCAGGAGTGTATTCAGGTCCGAATCCCTCCCGTGACGATGGATGATCTGCCTAGGGTTGAACCTAACCAGCCGGGGGTCTGCAGTGGCCCTATCTACATTCTTAAACAAATAAGGGTTACCTTGACCAGAAGGACCCGCGGCTGCTCCGGTTCGGATCCTCTCCTCGTCCATCCCCTGAGCGACCTCCAAGGTCCTCTTTCTATTCCTCACGAGCGGAACTTCAGCTGTTTCGTCCTCATCGTCCTCCTCTTCCGCGACCTCCTCCATGGTGATAGGTCTATTTGCGCGAGCTGGGGGCGGCCCCCGGGGTCTCTTCAGGTTCAGAGTCTGATTTGGAAAAATCAGTTTGCAGAACACCATCGTCTCGTCCGTCACGAGCACGCGGTAGTCCTTTTCACTGGGGGGCAAGCCCGCCAGTGTTTCATATTGACCCCCGAGGGTCGCAGACTTCTCGGTCATCGCGTAGATGGCTGCAAGATTGGGCTGGAGTCAGAATGGAGTACGGGGGAGCTAAAATTAAACAAAAACTCAAAAGGCGAGCTAGGGTCAGGGTTCACTTACGAGGACGATTGAAGTAGTGGTGCTCACAGTTCCGGAACCCAGTTGACATGAAAAACTGGTCCTTGAAGTCATTTGGATGACTTGGCAGCTCGATGACCGCCGCCGTATTAGGAAAACGGGTTAAATAGTAAAACCCGTCACCTCGCCCCCGCTGATCCGGGCTGGCTTTGAGGCAAAAGAAATATAAAATATCAGCAGGAGTAGGGACCTCCCACTCCTGCTTCTTGAACAAGTACCTCAACCCCGCCAGCAGACGGTAGAAGTTGGGGGGGAGCTGAAATGGGGCTAGCCCCACGTAATTCAGAAAGTCAGCGAAGTACTGGTCCAGGGGGAGGAAGGCCCCTGCCTTGAAGTGCTCACCGCTCCAGGCCGCGAACGATTCATCTAGCGGCGTACAGATCCGCTCGCCCTCCGCGGCAGGTCGGGCTATGACTGAGGCCTTCCCTAGTGGGATCTTGTGGGTGAGGAAAAGTTTATTGATCTTTGCCTGGTCGGTCACCTTTGAGACGATCCTCTCCGCCTCAAAGAATGCGTCGGGGGCCACCTCGACTTGTCTCTCCACGGCCGGGCCAAAGTGGGGGATCGGCGAGCTGGGCATCACCGCCTTTCCTTTCTCTTGCTGGGAGATCGAGCTTCCCACGTTCTTCTGAGGCAAGTCCCTTTTTGGAGCCATCTGGTCGCCTATCGAACAAAAGAAAACACTTTAGAAAAGGCGACCCAAGCAGAAGGACGAAGCAATTATTATTTACACGAGCTGAGGTAAGCCCAGCCCGTGGAGAGTGGAACCACGCGGTTCAATGAACACGCGCATATGCTCCCAACAGATCCCAGGTTACTCGGAATTCGTGTGTCAGGGGGCTCAGAGTAAAAATTTGCCTTGGGGGGGAAGTTCCAACAGGCAGAACGATGCAAAACCGCTTTTGAAGCGTATCCCCTAAGCTACCCGGTTTTGCACCCAAAGTTCCTAAAAATCCTAACCAGAAATTTTTCCTGAAGAAGCATCTTGAAACCCATACTCTAAGGAAATTTCCTACAACAAGTGTGCCCTAGCCTAAAAGGGGCTGTCACCCTCCTACCCACGTAACCCAGAAAACCCTTGCATGCGGCTACAGTAAATTTTTTTACCTAAGCTACAGTGGCATTTCTTTTTCAAAATGAACAGGGTCAGAAAGCTTACAATATATGGCTGGATGGAAAACGTGAGTGTTGCGTTGGTAGTAGCCTCATCAATGCAGTAGCTTGCAAAGCTTTGGAGAAACTCGTGTGCCTGAGCTTCGAGAACAAGGAAAATGGTGGCAGTAGAGTCGAGGGTTTCGTTCTTCTGAGAGTCAGAGAAGGAAGAAGGAAAGAGATTTGGGGAAATTTCTGAATGAAGGGGTGGTCCGTGTGTAGGATGGCCACCCCCTTTTTATGTAAGGGAAGGATCACGTGAAGAAGGCTCTTGGATGACCCTAGTGAGGGATCCGAGGCCTTCCACTCGAAATATGAAACGACGGCTGGGCAATAGGCTAGGCCATTAAATGCGGTTCTCGTAAAACGTACCGTCACCACCCACGGCGTTCCACGTATTAGACGCCTGCACAAAAAATGGAATGTGAAGGGTTGTAGGGAAGTCTAAAAGCCCCTACTGTGGTCTTCTATATATGACGTCATATACCACGAGCAGGAGCTTGGGTGGCAGATGTATGCCCTGGTTTTCCCACGGGCTGGTTAGCAGGTCGAGCCTCGGACTAATCAAGGTTAGTCCGTAAGCCTCCCCAGGTCAGAGATCTGGTTTTCCAAGTCGTACCCACTTAGCTCGAGGTATCCTCAAGAACTCGCCAATGCTGCCTAAGACTGGGGGAAGGAGTCCTTCAGGCCGAAGGTTGGGTCAGTGAAGCAGCTCGTTGTGCGAGCTTATGCTCGTGGATTCCTGATCCTTTGTGAAGTCAACACACGCAAGATAAACGTGCCTATATCTGACATCACGTGTCCGATATCTCCTTGACTTTCCGGGCACGCATCAGGAACGTGCGCATTCAGACACCCACGGCTGGGTTGGGCCGTGCGGCCCATTATCTCCTTACATACTGATTAGACCACACTTATGTGTCAGGTTTAGGAATTAATCATAAATGTTACAGAGTTGATATGACCAATGGTAAGGTCACGTGATGACTTCCCTACCAACTTCCAGGTGCCTTCTCCTATAAATATGGGGACCCTGGGAGTTGATAGGGGTTGGAAAAAATTGTCTCTGAAGAGCCATATACTTTGTAAACCAAATACCCAGAATACATCAATAATATTGACTAGTGGAGTAGAAGGATTTTAACCTTTGAACCACTTAAAAAACGTGTCTTGAGTCACATAGTTCATTCTCTAAGATTTCATATCTGTGACGGTTCTACTTTCAGCACTAATCCCTTTCTCTTCTTCTCTTAATTACCTGTTGGCGAAGAACCGCGTCAACATAATTATTATAATGATATATACTACAAGACTAGATATTTAATAATTATATTAATTTAAATTAAATGTTATAAAATATAATTATGATAATAATATATAATCCTAATGTTTTACTAATTATATTAATATGAATTCAATATTATAAAATATTATAATAATAATATTTAATACATATATTAATATAAATTTAAATATTATAAAATATCATAATAATAATAATATACAATACGCAATCTCAATATTTATAAAAAAAATTATCATATTATATATATATTTTAAAAATCATAAATAATGTTTTGGTTTTATTTTTTCATTTAATATGTTTATGTCATTCTTTTTATATATAATATTATTTAATTATTTGAAATTTATATAACAATGATACAAATTTAATAAAAATAATTAATAAATTCTATAAATAAAACCAAACAAACGTACATTGTGTGTTGCTTATATCTAATGCATAAATATGTATTTAGAGAGGCCATAATAGTTAAGTTTTTTCTCAAACAAAAAAAATAAAATTTATATTGAAATAATCATTAAATATATATATATATATACATTTATTTTCACCAACCATCACATAAATTATCTTTAAGATTTCTAGTTTGCATATTCTCTTCATAATTTTCTTGATTTTTATCGACCATCACATTATCACACATTTTATTATTATATATATTTTTTCTTTTTTTTATCAAGACTTCATGATCTCTTGAATTATTTAAATTTGATTGTTCATTAGTTTCTTTACTTGATTTACTTTTATCTCTTTTGTTAGTGGTAATAATTTTTTTAAAGGTCCTCTTTAAGACTCAATTAAAATTGGGATTTTTTTTTTCATATTTATGGCCATTTTTAGGTTGTTTTGCAAATTATTAACATTTAACTTTTCCACTTTTTCTATGGCTTTTGATTTAGAAGTTCATATTTATGATATTTTCTTTCCTATAAATTTGAAAAAATATATTATTATGCCACATTTCTAATAATAGTTATGTTTTATTTGATTTTGAGAATAATTTTATTTTATTTTTAATTTTTTCTTCATTTTTTAAATTATTTTCCAGCTTTTTCTTCCTTATTCTTTTTGCTTCCATTTTTTCATTTTTAAAAAAAAAAATTTCCTACCAATGTTTTCCTTCATCTTTTTTTCTTTCTAGTTTTCATTATTTTTCTTCCTCTTTTTTTTTTTTTTTTCATTTTTTTTTTATTCTTTTATCATTTTTTTTTTCTCATATTTTTTTTTTCCAGTTTTCTTTCCTTTTTTTTCTCTTTCTTTTTCAAAATTTTCCTTCTATTTTATCTTCTTTTTTGTACTTATTCTTTTATCCTTCTATTTTCTTTCCTTTTTTTTTCTTTTTCCCCATATATTTTAACATTACATAATTATTTTACTATTTTTTTTATTTATTATTGTAATTTTTTTTTTTACAGTTTTCCACAATATGTAAAACAATTCAAATAAATTTTTTTAGCATTTTCTTTTTACTGTAAACCTGACAGGAACATCCAAATTTAGAAAAAAAAATGATAAAAATATGAAAATGCGAATGGGTAACCAGTTACCCTTATGAGAATATTCAAATCTAGAAATTTTTTTATATGAAAACGTGAATGAGTAACTAATTATCCTAGTGGGAACATCCAAATTTGAAAAAATATATATATATATATATATATGAAAACTTGAATGGATAACTAGTAACTCTGATAGGAACATCTAAATTTGAAAAGAAATGAGTAACCAGGTACCCTGATGGGAACATTAAAATTTGAAGAAAATAAATCTAATGAAAATGTGAATGTGAATGTGTAACTAGTTACCCTAGTGAAAACATCCAAATTTGAAATATATATATATATATTTATATATATATATATATGAAAACTTGAATGGGTAATGAGTGACCCTCATAAGAACATCCAAATCTGGAAAGAAAAAAATAGATTTAAAAAACGTGAATAGGAACCAGTTACCCTAATAAGAATATTCAAATCTAAAGAAAAAAAAACTGATATGAAAACATGAATGAGTATCCAGTTACCCTTATGAGAATATCTAAATTAGAAAGAAAAAAAATCATATATGAAAACGTGATATTAATCAATTACTTAACCAAAACAAGAAAAAAAAAATAGTCATGATCTTAAAAAAAATGTATTAAAAATCTAGAACAAAAAACTTGATTTGATTTTTTTTTTATGTATAGTGAAAAAAATAAGTACAATAATAAAAAATGACAATAAATAATAAAATATTTTGAGTTGAAGGGGAGACGACTGAATAAGAAGATTTTTCAAAAAATATTTGACAAAGAGAGATGAGAAATAAGATATTACATAGAAGAGAAGTTGAAGAGAAGAAACTAAAAATTGTAAAGTGAAAATGTATTCGTGATTTTAAATTGTAACACTAAATTTTGAAAAATAAAAATTAAACAATATAAAAGTAATAAAATAGATTAAGTTCTCTTTTTAAAATACTAACCCAATATTGTATAATGAAACTAATATAAAAATAATCAAATAAAAAACACTAAAATGACTAAAATAATATTTTAATTTAAATAAACTTAATTAGGAGTAAAACTATGACATAAACAAATTTTTATGCAAAAATATGGGAAACTAAATCAATAATATTGAAAATTCTTAAAAAAAAAAGCCATAAAATAAGTTTTTTTTTTAAAAGCCATATTTTTGTAAACTTATTAAAAAAAGCCATAAAACATGTACTTTCATCATTAAAATTTCTTCTCATTTTCTTTTCTTCAAGATTTTTTTTTTGGCATTTTGTTTAAAACAGACTTTTTTTTGTTTAGTGGTCTGTACTTAAAATTTATTTTAGATTTTATTTTTAATATAATTTTATTTGTTATATTGTTCAGTTGTTAGATTAAACTAATTGTATTTTGGTATTATTAAAAAATATGTTGCTCAAAAACTAGTTATTTTTTTACAATTTTTTTAACAAAATGAAGGGTTTTGCTTGTAATTGTTTGAAACCAAATATCTATAATGATATAAAAACATAACAAAGGGAACCAAAATAATATAAACCCAATATTATATTATAGTTTTGTTCTTTGATGCTATATTTTTTTATTAAAATAAAGAACAACTAGTCTACAAATAAATACATAGACTAATTTTCTTTAATAAGTATAGAATAATAACAATCCCTATACTCACTTATCCAAATATAGGATTTAAACAAAAATGAATATCTGTTTTATAAATCAATAATCGTCACTAACTTAGCAAGAATTACACTCTTCAATAACATCATAAGATAAACGAGCATAATCATCCCGTAGAATAATCTTTGCCAATCAATGAGCCACTTTGTTCCCTTCACGAGGTATAAAGTGACAAGAACTAATTTGACAAATATTCATGAAGTATTGGATATCCTCCCTAATAATAACACCATCTACAGAACTGTTGTATATGGTGACTAATAATCTTGCTGTACATTTACTCTTATCCTATTGGTTTTGCTTTCTTGGTCAAATTCTATAGTTATTTTTTTGTACACGTGAGCTTGAACCTATGTCTTATAAATAGGTCTCTTGTTAATTTATTTGAGATGTAATTTTTCAGAGTAATAAAATAAGTGAGAGCTGTTATCCCTGTGGACTAGACTAGAATCTAATCAATTCTAGTTGAACCACGTAAGAGTGTGTTCTTGTTCTGTTTTCTGGTTTTGTGTAAGTGCTGTGTTGGTGCATTTCTGGGTTTTGTGTATTATGGTGTAGTTGTTGCATAACAACTGGTATCAGAGCCAGGTTGTTCGAAGGGTGGAGTGTTGATCTTAGATTCAAGATTCCGGTGAACAGCCAAGAAAATGGGGTATGCAAAGTTTGATATTGAGAAGTTTACAGGCAAGAACGATTTTGGATTATGGAGAGTCAAGATGCGTGCTTTGTTGGTTCAGCAAGGACTTCAGTCAGCGTTATTGGGAGAATCCAAGTTTCCAGCTGGGTTGTCTGAGAAAGAGAAGACTGATATTCTCGAGAAGGCCCACAGTATTATCATTCTGAGTATGGGAGGCAAGGTACTGCATGAGGTCTCGAAGGAGAAGACTGCAGCTGAGCTATGGTTAAAGCTAGAAAGTCTGTATATAACCAAATCCTTGGCAAATCGATTGTTCTTGAAGCAGAAACTATATTCATTCAAGATGACACAAGGTAAGAATGTTGAAGACCACTTAGATGAGTTTAATAAGATAATTCTTGATTTGGAAAATATAGATATTAAGATTGATGATGAAGATCAAGTAGTCATTGTTCTGAATTCTCTTCCCACTGAAAGTTATGAACACTTTGTGGATACCATGATGTATGGTAGAGAAAATTTGACACTTGAGGAAGTGCAGAATGCATTGATGTCAAAAGAATTGAAGACGAAATCTGAACTGAAAGAAGAGCCTAATGGTGATGGATTATTTGTTCGGGGAAAATTATTCAAGAAAGAGAAAGAAAACAAGGATAAAAAAGGACAGAACAAGGGAAAGGCAGGCTCTAAGTTCAAGAGAAGGTGCTTTGTTTGTAACAAGACTTCTCATCTTAAGAAAGATTGTCCAGTGTTGAAAAGCTACAATAAAAAACATGGAAGTGCAGATGTGACCACTAAAGTTGAAGATGATGATGGATATGAAAGTGCAGGGGTTTTAGTTGTTTCGAAAGATTACTTGAATGTAGATTGGGTAATAGACTCTGGGTGTTCTTTTCATATTTGTCCAGATAAAACTCAATTCAGTGAATACACAAGATTTGATGGTGGCACTGTTAAACTTGGGGATAATCGTTCACGTTCCATTATAGGGATTGGAACTGTAAAAATTAAATTAGATGATGGTATTGTCACAGAACTAAAAGGAGTAAGACATGTTCCTGACATAAAGAGAAATTTAATTTCTGTGGCAATGTTAGATCAGGGTGATTACTTGGTGAAGATTGAGAAAGGGATCATGAAAATAATGATAGGTGCTCGAATAGTCATGAGAGGAGTTAAGAAAAATGGCATATACATTCTTCAAGGACACACATGCAAAAGACACGTGAGTGTTGCTGTAAAAAACAACCAGAATCCAACAGTTATATGGCATCGAAGGGTTGGGCACATTAGCAATAGAGGACTCAAAGTTCTTGAGAAGAAAGGTGTGTTTGGAAAGGACAAGATTCAGGAAATTTACTTTTGTAAGCAGTGTGTTTTTGGAAAATCCACCAGGCTGAGATTTGGTGTTGGACAACATACTTCAAAGGGCATCTTAGATTACATACACTCAGATTTGTGGGGGCCATCTCGAACCACTTCAAGAGGTGGAGCAAGGTATTTTCTTACCTTTGTAGATGATTTTTCAAGAAATGTTTGGATTATACTTTAAAGAATAAGAATGATGTTTTTAACAAGTTTAAAGAGTGGAAAACATTACTTGAAAATCAAACATGTAAGAAAATAAAGAAGTTAAGGACAGATAATGGGCTGGAGTTTTGTGCAGATGAATTTACTTTATTTTGCAAGAAAAATGGTATAGGCAGGCACTTAACTGTACCAAGGACTCCTCAACAAAATGGCTTAGCAGAGAGGATGAATATAACTATTCTTGAAAGGGTTAGGTGCATGCTGATTTGCTCAGGATTACCTAAAAATTTCTGGGTAGAAGCCGCTACTACAGCTTGTTACTTGATCAATAGATGTCCCTCTACAACTATTGATTTCAAAACTCCCATTGAGGTCTGGACTGGAAAAGTTGCTAAGTATGAACATCTCAAAGTATTCAGGTGTGTTGCTTATGCCCATGTTAGACAGGATAAGTTGGAACCAAGAGCAAGGAAGTGCATTTTCCTTGGTTATCCTGAAGGAGTAAAAGGGTACAAGATGTGGAGTATAGAATCTGGTGATCATAAAAGGTATTTCATAAGTCGAGATGTAGTATTTAAGGAAGATATTCTGTACAAGGACACTTTGAAAATTAAGAATAAAAATGTTGAAATAGCAGCTGAAGATAGCAGAAAAGATAGTATGCAATTCGAGGTGGAGGTAGAGGAAATAAGTACTGAAATTCAAGGCAAACCAGGTATCAAAAAAGAAGTTAAAATTGAAGAAGAAGAATATCATGAACAGGTTGAACTTGATGAAGATACATCTGAAGAAAATGAAGATTATCAGCTGGTCAGAGACAGGAAAAGAAGAGCAGTGAAGGCTCCTGAAAGATTTGGTTTTGCTGATGTTGTTCACTATGCTTTAAGTGTAGCTGAAATGAGTGGTAATGAACCATTGACTTATGAGGAAGCAATGCTCTCGGCTGATAAAATGGAATGGGAAAAGGCAATGAAGGAAGAAATAGACTCCTTACATAGAAACAAGATATGGATACTCATTGAAAAACCAGCTGGCAAAAAGGTAGTGAGTTGCAAATGGATATACAAATTCAAAGAAGGAGTTCCTGGTGTAGAGAAGTCTCGGTTCAAGGCAAGGTTAGTAGCTAGAGGTTTTACTCAGAGGGAAGGTATAGATTACAATGAAATATTTTCACCTGTTGTGAAACACACATAAATTAGAATGCTTTTAAGTCTTGTAGCTACAGAAGACTTGGAATTAGAACAACTTGATGTAAAAACAGCTTTTCTACATGGAGACTTAGAAGAGGAAATCTTAATGAGGCAACCAAAAGGCTTTGAAGTGAAAGGAAAGGAAGAGCAAGTTTGTTTGTTAAAAAGATACTTGTATGGTTTAAAACAGCCTCCTAGACAATGGTATAGGAAGTTTGTTGAGTTTGTTACCAAGTCTGGTTTTAAGAGAAGCCCATATGATAGTTGTGTCTATGTGAGGAATTCAAAGGCTGTTGTTTATCTACTCTTGTATGTAGATGATATGTTAATTGCCAGCAAGAATCTTGGGGAAATAGACAAAGTAAAGAAGTTGTTGAATAGGGAATTTGAAATGAAAGACCTCGGTTCAGCTAAGGAAATATTGGGAATAGAAATCATTAGAGATAGGCATCACAGGAAACTCAAGCTATCTCAAGAAGGGTATATCTCAAAGGTACTGAAGAGGTTTGGTTTTTCTGATGTTAAGGCTGTAAGTACACCTATTGGGCAACAATTTAAACTTTCTGTTTCTCAAGTTCCTATCACTAAAGCTGATATAGACTATATGAAAATGATACCTTATACCAGCATGGTTGGAAGTATCATGTACCTCATGGTATGCACTCGGCCAGACCTGTGTCATGGGGTTAGTATTGTTAGCGGATTTATGAATAATCCAGGATTTGAGCACTTTAAGGCTGTCAAGTGGCTAATGAGATATTTAAAGGGTAATTCTACTACGGGTTTAGTATATGGTTCACAAACTGATACATCAAGTGTGATTGGCTTTGTTGGCTCTGACTATGCAGGGGATTTAGACTCAAGAAGATCTCAAACTGGTTTTGTATTTCAACTAAATGGCTGCACTATAAGTTGGAAAGCTAATCTTCAATCTACTGTTACTTTATCAACTACTGAAGCTGAATATATTGCCTGTACTGAAGCAGTAAAAGAGGCCCTATGGCTTAAAGGAATCACTAGAGAACTTGGTCTGAATCAGAGAACAGTGACTGTATTTTGTGATAGTCAAAGTGCTCTACATCTTAGCAAAAATCAGGTGTTCCATGAAAGAACTAAACACATAGATGTGAGGCTTCATTTTATCAGAGATGTAATCTCAGAAGGAAGTGTGAAGCTTAGCAAGGTATCTACTGAAGACAACCCAACTGACATGCTTACTAAAGTGCTTCCAACAACAAAATTTGGACACTGTCTAAATTTGCTACAGATCACTGCTGGATGAACATAGTGATCAGTGGATTTCACTCTCAATACAAATTTTTTTATGGTGATATTATTAGTCAAGGTGGAGATATGTTGTATATGGTAACTAATAATCTTGCTGTACATTTACTCTTATCCTATTGGTTTTGCTATCTTGGTCAAATTTCTTGTCTTGACCAATTCTATAGTTATTTTCTTGTACACGTGAGCTTGAACCTATGTCTTATAAATAGGTCTCTTGTTCCTTTATTTGAGATGTAACTTTTCATAAACTTTTCAGAGTAATAAAATAAGTGAGAGCTGTTATCCCCGTGGACTAGACTAGAATCTAATCAATTCTAGTTGAACCACGTAAGAGTGTGCTCTTGTTCTATTTTCTGGTTTTGTGTAAGTGTTGTGTTGGTGCATTTCTGGGTTTTGTGTATTCTGGTGTAGTTGTTGCATAACAAGAACTGTTTCCACAAGACTGAATATCACGAATAACATTGAGGTAGTCACTATCAAAATATTGGATGACGAATTGGTTCACGATGACACCATTTAAGAGCTTCCAAGATTGCATCAATTTAGCAGTGAGAAGGGCTTGATTTAAGAAACTTGGGAGGTGTAACAACGAACCACCTGTCCCCTATCATTCTGCACGACTGCCCCAAATCCCAGCAACCCCCATTGTGCACATGTAGCAGCGTCGACATTCATTTTGAGGAGTGCAGGATCAGGAGGCTTCCAAATATTGCCTATAGGGGGTTGATCCATTGTTGAGTCTAGCAACACAGGAGGAGGTTAGTTCCTATCAACTGCTTGGTCAAGAGAGCGAATAGGCTTGAGTGAGAGGTACCCCAATGTCATGCACTTGGAACTTTCTTGGAACTCATAGAGGAAAAGGCTAGTTGCTTCACACACCTTCATTGGCTCAAGCACAACTTCACCTAGTGGGTGCGATTATGTTCAAACTAGATCATCCACATAACACACAAGCAAGCGCCAACATGTTGTTTGGGCAACTAAATAATGATTTCTGAGAGCACTTCATGGATCGGGGCTCTCCTCCACACTTGAATCATGTTCCTATTAGACTATTGTGTCCCACATGGAATAAGTGTAAGAATATTGAACCATTAATAAGAACATGTGTAACTCCACTAATCACCAATTGATTTTTAGATGGAGCCTCATGATTCTTGTCAGTTCCCCCATGGTGTAAATGACCAATAAGAAGCCGAGTAGGGGCACCCAAATATAGCATGGGTGACTGTTTCATTCGAAGCTCCACGTCTGAAGCACTTGGGATTGATGTTTATGCCTCTTGCTTATAATGCGTGAGCCACAGGAATAATGCCTTGGAACACTCTCCAACAAAAGATTTTAATCTTTGAGGGAATTTGAAGCTGCCATAAGACCTTCCACGATTTCAGCTTTGTCCTTGTAGAGGATGAGGCTTCACTCATATGATCCATGACAGCTTTATAGCCCGACTTAACATTATACAATCCATTCTTAGTGGAGTGCCACATAGCTTGATCTTGGACGTTTCAACTTCTCATCAGGATATCCAAAATTTGATAGCTATCCACCTCCCAAAATTTGATATCGCCATTATTATTAGTATACTTTATGTATTTTGTTCGTTAATGTTAATTAAACAAATGTAAAAGTTAGTTTTTCTTTCAAAAGATATAGACTAAAAATAAAATAAAAGACATATTATGTATGTATAATTGTTAATGGCCATTTAAATAATTGACTAGTTGACCTTCAAATATATTATCATTTGTGGATCTATACTTTATATTTTTTACGATTTAAATATAGTTATTATTGTTTTTTGAAAGGAATTTTTTTTATAAAAATTATTAATTATTGTTGTTGTATAATATTGATAAAATGAGTCTCTGTTGAGAAAAACACTAGATGGAGTCCGATTTATTAAGTGAGCAGCGGCCAAAACACATTCCCCCAAAAATAAATTGACAAGCCTCCTTGAAAGCGTAATGCTCGAGCAACATTCAAAATATGTTTATGTTTCCTTTCAACTCTTCCATTTTGCTGAGTGGTTCCCACACAAGAAGTGTGAAATATAATGCCATTTGCCAAAAAATAATCTTTCATGCAATGAAATTCTATTCCATTGTCACTATGTACAAGTTTCAACTTTTGAGAAAATTGACGTTCAACCATTGCAATAAAGGACATAAACATCTGAAAAACTTCTATTTTATCAATTAATAAATAAACCCAAACAGCACGAGAATAATCATCCACCAAAGTTAAAAAATAACGTGCACCACAAGAAGAAAGTTCATCATATGGACCCCACAAATCACAATGTATTAACTCAAAAATCCGAGCTGATTTATTCTCACTTAAAGGAAAACTACTTCTAGGATGCTTAGCACGATGACAAACTTCACACCCTTTATCTAAATGACCCCTAGAATTATGTAAAAAAGGAAGCAACTTCACTACTTTCTCGGAAGGATGACCCAATCGATTATGCCATAGCTCCAAGGACTTCGAACTAGCAACGGAAATCGCTTGCACCTTGAATCCTTGTCGTAGGTAATAAAGTCCATCTCGTCTCTCACCTGTTCCAATCAATTCCCTCGAACTTGGGTCCTGTATAACATACAAGTTAGAATTAAATTGGACAAAGCAATTTAAATCATCATTTAGTTGAGACACTGAAATTAAATTGCAGTGTAATTTAAGAACAAAAAGAGCATTTTGGAGCACTATTGTGTCCGTGAGTCTCACAACACCCTCCTTAGTAGCAATCACTGTTTAACCATCCGGAAGACCCACGGGACATGGAGAAACCACTTTAATATTCAATAAACAAGATTCATCACCAGTAACATGATGCAAGCAGCAGGGCATCAATTCCCAACTTACCATGCAATAGGTTAGATGAAGTAGAAGAATAACCAATTGCGGCCGATAATGCCGGCCATTGTTCGGTAGTGAAACCCAGAAGAGATGGCACAGTAGGAGCGGGATTGGGCATTGTAAGAGGTGTACTATGATTAACATCGAGTGTGACAACATTAGCATGTACTCCGTTATGACCACGACCTGTCAAATTCTTTGTTAATGGAGTGGCAATTGAGACCTAGCCATGATAAAATGAGTCTCTGCCCCTTTATTGATTCAATCCGTGATATATATATATATATATATATATATATATAAAGAGGCAAAATAAGAATTGCCTAAAAAATGCCTCATAATGTACGGCAACAGTTTGGGAAACAAAGACATATATAGGAAATGGTTTCCTATAATAAAACAATCACCCATATATTCTATCATAGAATCAGGGAAAAAATATCACACCATATCACATAATCGTAACAAATATAGTCAACATTTCAATTATCTCTAGAGTATTTTATAATTATGTATGGAGACGTTTTCTACCAAACTTTTGTCGTATTATATATTTACTTAATTAACTAAGCTAAAGCTGAATTATCGTTTGGATAAAGAATCAAATCAAATCAAAACCAAAACCAAAACCAATATCAAAACCACTAGCTGGATGTTGAAAACGATAATTAAAAAGCCTGTGTTACATAAGGGAAGCCTATCTTGGAAGTTGGATGAATGAAGATAAACAACGCATAGACAGAATGGAGACGAAAGCCAAGGTGGAAATCACCTCAAGAAAGTTCATCAAACCATCCTCACCAACTTCTCCTCAAAATAAGAACCTCAAACTCTCCATTATAGACCAAATCGTTCCTTCGGTGTACACCTCTGTTATTCTTTTTTATTCTTCAAACACTAATAATAGTGGAGATTCCTTTCTGGGAGATCATTTGGAGAGGTCCAAATCCAACTGCTTACAAAAATCACTCTCTGAAACCTTGGTACACTTCTTCCCATTTGCAGGTCAGTTAAATAACAATACCAGTATTGAATGTAATGATACAGGAGCTTATTTCTTAGAAGCCCAAATCAATTGTCAGCTTGTTGATGCACTCAAGCAACCTGATCCCATCTTACTTAGCCATTTGCTTCCAACAACTGATCCTAACACTTCAGAGTTAGCGAAGAATGTTGTCTTGTTTGTTCAACTAACTAGTTTCAACTGTGGAGGAATTGCTCTTTCAGTTTGCCCATCTCATAAGATTGCAGATGCCTCATCTTTATCCAAATTCGTCAAGAGCTGGGCTGCAATGGCGCGTGAACATGTTGTTGAAGAAGCTCCAGAGTTCATTGGAGAATCGATGCTGCCGTCGCCTAGTAAAACTCTCTTGATTGAGCGCATCACAGACACAACGGCTGCTGAAAGTTTTGCCAGTAATAGGCTTGTGTTTGATGTCTCAAAACTGACCAATCTCAAAGCCCAAATTTGTAGTGGAGCTAACAAAATTGTTCCCACAAATGTCGAACTGGTATCTGCAATTTTCTTGCGATGTGCGATAAATTCTTGTAAGTCCACATCAAGGTGTTCAAGATCGTCCTTAATGTTCCAAACTGTGAACTTGCGCAAGCGAATGGTGCCACCGATCCCTGAAAGTGCCATTGGAAATCTCATTTCAGGGTTCCATGTTTTTGTTGAAGAAGATAGTAAGATGGAAGTGGATGAGATTGTTGGAAAGATGAGGAAAGGATTGGTAGACTTTTGCAATGAGAAGGCAAATAGATATAAAGGAGAAGATGGTGTTTCATTATTTTCCGAGGCTGTTAAACTTCAAGGGGAACTTGTGAGGATGGGCATGAATCTTTATTGTAGTAGTAGTTGGTGTAAATTTCCTCTCTATGAAGTGAACTTTGGGTGGGGAGAACCAGCATGGATCACCAATCCAATGTACTCCATGAATGCACTTTTGTTGATGGATTCGAAAAGGGGTGAAGGAATTGAAGCTTGGGTGAGCTTAGACAAAGAGCATATGGCTGTATTTGAAAAAAATGAGGAGCTTCTCTCATATGCTTCCCTCAATCCTAGTGTTATTCTTAATGGATTGAACAAATCAGTCTAGCCGTGAGTTATATTGGCTAACACGAACGGGTTTTTACTTGTGTCTACATTAATCACAGTATTCTCTTAGCTGCAGGAGGGAAATGGTGTGCAAAATCAGCTAATGTACTTGTTGAAGGACTGAATATTAGTTGAAGTTTATGTTCTTTTATTTAATTGTTTGTTTTACATATTTTAGTTTAAGTCACTCAATAAGTAAGTCCTAGTGTTTAGGATTTGTTAGACCTGTAAGAAAATAAGATACTTTATTTAAATTTAAAAAGTATTCTGCAGCTCTATTTAAAGAGCAATGATATGAATAAATTGTATTAAAATTCCAAGTTGATAAAATATCTATTTCTTTAATTATCTTTATTATTTTTTAGATTTTTATATTCACATAAAAAACCAACCAATGGTATCCAGAACTATTTGATAGAGGGACCTGTGAGTTAAGAAAAACACAAAATAATGACCCAACAATCCATAACCCAAAAGCTATAAACACAATCCATAACCCAAAATTCATAAACACAAGTCTTGGAAGGCGAAACAAATAATTTCTTGAAATTTACTCCAGATATATTCGAAGGAAACAACTACCACCTTTGGGAAGTACATTTTGAGACATGCTTGGAAGTTTTAGATCTATGGGATGTTGCGGGAGAAGACTATGAAGTTCCTGCACTTTCGAACAATCCCATTATGACAGAGATTAAAGCCCACAAATACAAAAAGACAAAGAAATTAAAAGCAATGGCCTGCTTGTTTGCTTTAGTCACAACAACTATTTTCACACGCATCATGTCTTTCAAGTCAGCAAAAGAGATATGAGAGTATCTCAATAAAGAATATGAAGGAGATGATAGAATTAAAGCTATGCAAGTCTTGAATTTAATTAGGGGATTTGAACTTCAAAAAATGAAAGATTTTGAAATGATCAAAGAATACTCTAACATGCTTCTCGATATTGCAAACAAAGTCGTAAACCTAATTTATGATATCTTGAAGTCATAGGAATATGGGTAGTCGGAAACATACTTCACAAATACAGAATCCACTCCTTCCTTGATTGAAAGTAGATTAATTATTCATTTTCAGTATTGATAGTGGTACTCGAACATAGAGTGTACAATTTATGTTGAGAACTGAAATATTTATCAATATATGATTTACAAAAATGCTCATTAATGTATCAAGGACACTGATTGATCAATATGTAATTAGAATGGTTGACGGAATTTGACCTAGCTCTGATTATGAATAATTAATGGATGATCATAACTCATGCAATGGCTATACCAATGAACATCTATATGAGTTACAACTTCTAATATTATAAAATCTCATAGTTAGTAAATTAATTTACTAAGCCAAGAGTTAGCGAAATAATTAATTTATTGGGGCTTAGAATTACATGTCCATTTGTCTCAGAACTAGTTTGATAACACAAACAAGGTATTTGGTGATTAAAAGAAATAATAGGGATTATTTCAGAAATTGGTATTTGAGAAATAATATTTTATTATTTGTGAAATAATAAAATAAGGGAAAATAACATATTTTGATATTTAATTAAAAATTAATTTTAGAGAAAATCAATTATACATGTTATTTATAGAGTATAAATAAATGAGATAAAATTGACAAAACCCATATAGCTTGGAACTACATGGTGGATGCCCAAGCACAACCCAATTAGACTATGGTGGGCACCCAAGGCCTGGTCCAAAGAGGGGAATAGTTTTGCTTGTCTTCTCTTGACCTAGTTCTATAAATAGAACATTATGTGAGATGAGAAATATGTTAAGCTTTATTATCTAATTTTCCATTGAAGAAAAAACTATCTCTCACTTTTTCCCTTGTGTTCATGCCAACCCCAAGGAAGAACACTTCCTTTGTGTGTTTGATGTTACATCACACAAAGGATACACACTCTCATGAGTTGAGATACCAGTGTGTATAGAAAATCACCATTGAAAAATTCTTCTTTGTATTGTGCAAGAAATAGTTTGGAAGACAAGTGGTCAAGAAGCTCTCTACACACTTTGGAGCCAATAGGAGGAGAAGTGCGAAAGCAAGTTTTTCCGCTACAAGAGGTAAATCTAAGTCTCATGTTCTTAGTATTCTATTAGATCAAAAATACATTAGATATTCACATTCTAGTTAATTATGGTTGCTAGAGTGAGATTTGTCTCGTGAATAAATTAAATAAATTGATTATTTTTTTTGTAATATGAGATATCACACTTCCACTGTACTTACATACATGTAATCAAAAACCAACATTGTACTCTTATGACTCCAAGATATTTGGAGTTTAGTTTTATTTATAGACCTTGCCTAATAAGTCAAAAGTCATAAGACTACATATATGAGTACATTACTCACTTCAAGATTGAGGTCAAGTCTCAAACTGTTGGGTTTTATACCATTATAAAACCATGACGAACATGTAACACGATTTTATATTGTCGATAAAAGAACTATAGATTATTTAGTTTAACAACTGTGTTGCTTGCTTGTGTTTATTACATGATTGTTGGAATAATACAAACATTTATAAAATCTCAAACATATAAATAGTTACAATTATAGTGACTAGGTAACAGTGGATTATAATTGTAATCATATGTTCAAAAGAACGAGTCCTATGATTAAGTGAGTGCATTAGATTTACACTGATCTAGTAATCTACAATATGATCTACTTACACATTCAGCGAGTGATGTCTTATCCAACGCATTGACCAAGTAGATAGGAATAGATGTATATGGGAACATTGGACAAGGACCGATATTAATTATTGATAGATAAATAAGAATCTTTGTTATCAAATATAATTAATGTCACAACGTTGACCATAGGTAAAGATAATCTTAATTCTGAGTGATAATTGTAATGTCCCGATCGAGGCGATCGTGGTGAGCATATTAGCAGAATAGTCACAACGGGGTTTAATACCCGTCTCGGGGTGAGCCTAGGGGTATTTTGGGAAGTATATCATATACTTGGGATTAATTGGGAATTTATAGGGCTACTCAAGGTTTAGCGAGAAATGTGGCAAATGACAATTTTTTCCTTGGGGCCATTAAAGGATAGGATTGTGACTAGGGCCATTATAGTCTTTTTATCAAAAGATAGACTCAGCCTTAGTACTAGTGTTCTGTAGAAGCTAAATAAACTAAGATTAGAACAGAAACACCTCAACTCTCCCATTTCTCTCTCTCTCCCTCTCTTGGTGGAAAGCTGGCCATGGCTTGGGAAAAAGCCCTGGGGATTCTTGAGTTTAAAGGGCAACTTGGTGAGATTGAAGTTGGCTCTTGGTCAATCTTAAAGCTGTTAGTCTAGGAGGATCAGCTGGGAAGTTTACTTGGGCAGAGGTAAGGTAAATACTTGAGGATTTTCTTAATTTTCTGATTGAGTTATGGTGAGAGTCTGAATTTATGATTTATGAATTGTGTTAGAGTTTTGGTTTAGTAGTTATTATGATTGTACTACTTTGGATGAAGGATTGAAAAGTAGAGGCTTAATTTTGGCGTTAGTTTATGTTTAGGGTTAAATTGGATAAGGTTGGTTTGTGAAAAAACGCAGGAAATACTGGGTTTTCTGGGTTCGCAGGGGCGCGTCGCGACCCTGTTCATGGGCGTCGTGGCCCGTGTGGCCCCAGGAGCCTGGGGGGCTTTTTGTCTCATTGGCACGCCGCGACCCTCAGGGCCAGGTTGCGGTCCGCATGCCTGAAGGAGTTGGGGACTCGCACCTCTGTCTTGGGGGCATGCCACGACCCTTAGGGCTAGGTCGTGACCCACCTAGGCAGCCCTAACCAAAATTGGTTTTTAGGCCCAGGATGGCTCGGGGGACTTAAACTTAAGCGCTCGGGATGAATTCTACTACCCAGTTTAGTAGGATTCGAGGTCTTAGAGGCTAGTATGTGATTCCAAGGCTTTCTAATGGTTTATGTTCTTAATGGTTATCCACTACCGCATTTTGACTAGGTTATACCGCAAGGGCTCAAGGATTGTGGATCGTGCTCCAGGCTGTCATATGGTAGCTGCTCGGGACCTGTGGTAAGAAAACTGCACCCAAGTTGTGATTGGGGCTTAAACCCCTTGTATGAATATATTATGAATATGAACATATATGTAAGTGAGAATATCTGGATGGGCATGCTTGTATACTCTGCCATTGACTATATGATATGAAATGTGTACTTGTGATTATATATGTTTACAGGTCGGCCTAAGAGTGCCAAGGCCGATAACAAGCGTGTGAAATGCAGCCTGGCCTAAGGGTTCTGGGATCGACTAAGAGACCAGGGGACTCGGCCTAAGGGCGCCGAGCCTGGATATTATACCATAAAAAGAAGTGTGGTTCACACTTAATCATTGTGATTGTTTGATGAGTTTTGTTTACATATTTGACTGGGTTGATTAATATTACTGGTTGGTTAGTTATATCTTGTTGTT
This sequence comes from Humulus lupulus, assembly GCF_963169125.1. Classification (NCBI taxonomy): domain Eukaryota; kingdom Viridiplantae; phylum Streptophyta; class Magnoliopsida; order Rosales; family Cannabaceae; genus Humulus; species Humulus lupulus. The sequence continues at coordinate 60,449,032 of NC_084798.1, forward strand.
AATTGAATCTGATGATTTATATATACTGCTTTTATATTGTTGCCTAGTTGTGTATGCTCGTTTAAGTTTTCTTGCTGAGCCTTGGCTCACGGGTACTACGTGGTGCAGGTAAGGGGAAGGGATAGCGGAACCAACCATGAGTTAGAGAGCTTCAAGAGCGGTGTGTACATATATAGCCTGCTCGATCACCACGGATGAGATAGCTTGGGAGGAAGTAGGGTTAAACCCTATTTTGCCGCTTAGGACGACTAAGTTATTTTTTATATGTCTTTTACAAGTGTGTTAAATGATTCTGGGATCCAGTGTACAAACTTAATATTATAATGAAAAATAGCCATTTTTTTTTACCAAATATTTTAGTACTTTTCCATGACTTAGTCTTTAATCACACATTTAAATTCAAACGAATTTCTTAACAAGTTAAGTATTATTTTAAACACATAGTGTAACGGTCTTGGTTATCTAGGGCGTTACAACTTGACATAAGACGGTCTAGGTTTAAGGGATTCTGAAGACTGGCTAGGCGTGTACACTCACCGCTAAAGATAAGCTCGAATCACGGTTAGGTATCCGATGACATGACTATGTGATTAACTGTTTAAATTGAACCTATGTGCCTTATCTGCATGCTAGTATAGAGAGCATGTTGTGTATGAGTGTATGAGGTAGTAATAGGATTTGATAAGTGATGCATCAATAATGTATATTTGTGTTTTGATATGTATATTGTGTGTGTAGTTATTGTGATTGTTTGGACCTGACCATGGGATGATTCTAGATACGAATATCAGGGTTGAGGGGTTAAGTCATTGGCTGCGGACTGAATCAGAAAGTACATGTTCAAGAGACTCAACTGAACCTGGTATTGTTAGTATGGGGGGGGGGGGGGGGGTTGCAGATGGTCATTGGGATCAGAACCCTCCATATTCCCCTAGAATTCACAATAGATGTTTGTTGGTATGCAAGTAAAGATTGCTAGATCAGGATGAGGGGATTAGACGGTTGAGACAGCGGATTCCGTCGGGGAACTCTGCTTCGTATGTCTTGACAGTAACGACACCAGTGTTGGTTCAACTTGAGGGTGGAAACAGATAAGAGTTATTATATGAAAGACATTGGAAGCATTATCCTCCAGTTTCTGAAGGAGGTTTGGGTTTGCTCAAGAACTAATCAGTAAATGGGCGTGATTAACTCCGTCCTTGATGGTATGGGAGGGGTAGGCCATGATAGAGCGGTTGTGCAATGCACATGCGGCCGGGGGATGCCCGGACATGATGGAAAGTAGTACCCCAGACCCGGAATGTTATCATGATGGGTTGGGAGGAATTCAGATAGTGGTTTGATAAAAGAGTACTATAATGCAGTTTGAACTGCAAAGACCAATGAGTTTATGGAATTGGTTCAGTATAGAAAGATAGTGACAGAATATGTCAATGAATTTGATGAATTGGCTAGATCCACTTTTAGTTTGAAAAGGACTGAACTCTGGGATGGCCCAAAGTGGTAGGGTCGCTCCAATGTATGAGACCTCTATTTATGCTCAGACAATAGGGAAGGCCTTGTTTTATAAGATGCAAGAGATGGGATATGGAGCGAGAGGGTCGTAGGGTAGGAAGCTCAGGCAATGGTATTCCCATTTGTGGGATCAGGTAGGGGCGGATGCCCAGTAATCGGAAAAGAAGGATCCCTGATAGTTCTACTACTCCTAGATCTGACAGGAAGGGTTATAGTTTATAGGATGGCTGCCAGAGCGGTGATGAGGCTTGGTGAAGATATTTAGTATGCGCTAGATGCAAGAGACTCCATCTAGGAGGATGCCAAGTGAAGGCATATTTTATTTGTGGAACGATTGGGCATGTCAGGAAGGATTGCCCAAAATCAAAGTTGAAAGAACCAAGAAGTATAGACTACTTGACCCCAGTTCGAAGGTCCGCCTTGATATGGTCAGAGCCCGAGGCTAGTCCCTCGGAGACGACTGGTTGACTTGTTGGTTCTTGTTTCTTGTTGTGTATTGAGCTGAATGAGTTCGGTGCCACGTATCTCCCAGAGGAGACATAGATATGAAGCACATGCTTCAAGGTTGCTATACAATGGGGTTTGAGATATTAGTGCCTACTGGGGAAAGTTGGTAACTTCAAGAGAATGATTAGAGTACTATTGGTAAAGGTTGATAGTAGAATTAATTGAGCTCGTCAATGAGGATTTAGATATGATCACGAGTAGGAACTAATATGTTAAATAAGGGACAACCATGTATTGTAAGAGAAGGTGGTAACGTCTGGATTTGAAAGGGAAGGACCCAGTTGTGTCTTTGGGATGCCTAGATATATTGGTAGGTACCACTTGGAATATATCAGTTAGACCGGATGGAGAGTGGATAGGACCAGTAAGGGTTCAGATGGGTGGACAAAGAATCGTTAAGTACGCTTTGGGATTGAGGTACATATAGAATTGGTATCAGGGACATCACGAAGAATGATATTAGCTCAGCAGTAAGAATTAATGGTTCAGTTGAAGAGGTATTTAAGTTGAGGGTTGATTGGACAAAGCATCTCATCATGGGACATGTCAACACCTTTTGCTAAGAATGAAGAGTTCAATTTCCCGATTGCAAGATAGGGCAATGTTCTCAGGAATTGATCTTCGATTTGGCTATTACCAGCTGAGGATCGAGGAAAGGAACATTTTAGGAATTACCTCTTGCACCAAGTAGGATGTGATGGATTATCAGTGAAGGTTCTTAATTGACTAATGTTTCAATGACACAGGTAAGTTTGATAAGCAGAGAGTACATGAACGACATGGATAAGCCATATCCAGATTGATTAGGAATGTTTTGGTCTACTCCTAAGCAAGAAGCAGAATGCAAATGACCACTTTACTAAGACTGATGAAGCAGGGTTATAGGTAAGGCTCCATAAAGTGTAAGCTTCGATTTCTCCAAGGGTATTTAAGGTCACATTATAGGAAATGATGGGACCATGTACAAATGAATTCAGTCAGAAGCCACAAAGAAATTACCGAAGAACGCTTGAGGGGTGAGAAGTATAGTGAGGCCGATAAGACACGCCAGCTACTACTTGAAGCATCTTTGATGACAGCCATACCCAAGATTGAGGTAACACAAGAACCTAAGGTTTGTCTGAATGGATAGTTTTGTACCAGATTTTCAGAAGGCAAAATAAGGATTGGTTAGCACCCTATGGTATTAGAATCTGTATGCAATGGACGGATACGGAAGGAAGACATGATGTATACTGTCTTTGCTTAAGACATGAAACTATAGGGCGGTGTATCGAAGACTAGGACGCGCCCAAGTATAGACTGAAAAGGATGGTGGTATATTTCTGATTCAACTTGATGTACTCAACACATGAGATCAAGATAATAGGCCTGAGATTGGTGCAATATCTTTTTCAGGGAGAGATAGAAAAGTATCGTTCATTTCTTAGAGCGAATAAATTATGTCTTGAGTATTCTGTATTTTTATTTTCTGATAAGTCTAACTTATATAGAAAATATTCAAATTTAAAAAATAAATCTGTAACAAATTTACAATTTATCTTTTAATTAATTAACTATCTTATTAATAAAAATATCAAGTATAAATTAGGGATATTTGATTTTTCCACAATTATTTAGTTATTTATTCAAACTACCTTATCAGATAAAATCCAACAACCTGATAATTAATTCAAATTTAAATTATTATCTTTTTAACTAATTATGAAATATAATTAATTATTTGAATAAATATCAATCTTTTAAATTCAAATCCAATTTGAACTTATCAGATTATTATCTCCCACTCAAATAAATATATTTAATTAATTCAACCAATTAATAAAAACCAATTTTAATTAATACTAATTTTGAAAATTAATTATTAATTTTATTGTACTTTCGAAAATTATAATAATTTAATTATTTATATAATTTCAAAAATTAAATAATAATTACTTATTAATTAATTTTGCTAATTAAAAATAATTTTTAATTAATTAATTATTCACTATTATCACATAATTACATATTTGGCCCGAAGAACAAATTTCTTCTTAAATATGTCTATTAACCCTTTTCCCCTTTATATCAACTCTTGCCTTGAATAGTATTGATAAAGCCGCTGTGGGGACCTATAATTCCAAGCTCCAATAAATTTGAGATTATTAATTAAACTTTTTAATTAAATAATTTTAATTTATTACTCTCATGATTACTCTACTATAAATATGAGACTCCACTATTGTAATTATAGACATTTCATTTACTGAGTACTTTATTATAATAAAGCGTCCATTGATATAATCATTATATACAAATTAACCCTTTAATAATAGTTCATAATCGGGAATAAAATTACTGTTTTACTCTTTCAATTATATCTTGTTTCTTTAAGTACCATTGGCTTTACTAGTGAAGGTTAATTCATAACTAAATTATGAATTTGAGCTCAATAACCTTTTTAGTCCCAAAAGTCAACCTTTATGAGAACCATTATTCAATCTCTTACGAGAAAGAATAGATTCCATTTATGTGTACTATATCTCCAGCCATTTACATTAATGAGTTCCCAAAACAAAAGTTTCTAGCCTGATCATTCTGACAGACCCTAACGAGTGAATCAAAGAACTCATATAACATAAACAAGAGTTCATAGTAACTTCAGGATTACGATCTACTTGTATATGATCATCAATTGATATATTTAATTAATACATTGAAACGATATTTAACTAAGTATTAATAAACATATCTGGTCCAGTTCTATATATTTTCTAATATATAAAGTACCTCCACTAAAGTGTCTTTCTACACTAGTAATCCGTATCTAGATCACATGTATTCATAATACTAGTGGACCGTACTTGTAGTAATTAATCTAAAGATTCCATAACTTTATTTTACTGCGAACTATTCAAGTTCATTTATCTCAAACGCAATCCTCTCGTATCAATACGTGGTTGAGATCACATATATGAACTTATGATTTTTTCTGATATTTCCTTAATATTATCACAGAATAATATAGTCCATAAAATACATGCATAACAAATTCAACTTATTTATTTATTTCTTAAAACAATGTATACTACATATGCTTTCAGAGCACAACTCCCAACAATCTTGCCTTCTAGATAGGACTCACTAACTGGGAGAGATCTAATAGATAGTTCTCTTAAAGGACCATCCTTTACAAGCCTATTAATTCTATCTAGACCAATATGGCCTAATCTCAAGTGCCACAGAAATGTTTCACTATCAGAATCGGTCTTTTGTCGTTTAATAGATCTAGGATTAGCTGTTTTAAATAATTCAGAATTAAGTAAATAATTTGTTATTCATTATAAGTATGTAAATTTGTTGATCCCAAAGCATTTTCATAACAAGTAAATAGATAATTTCTTTAAATTATAACTACTTTATTAATAAAAGAAATAAATGTCATGCAAAAATAGAAATAAGTTTCCAAACATTAATAATCAAAATTACTCATAATAAACTAAATTTCTAGACTGTAGTTTTCTTTGTTCAAAGAAATCTAGAATTTCTAAAACAAAATAAAGAAATTTAAATTGTTCAACTAACAATAAAATTTCTGAATAAAACTACTCTCCAACTCCTCCAGATTTACTCGCTATCAAAATCCTCATCAGTCTCTTCCTCCTTTTCAGGGTTCTCATTCTGCAAAAGGAAAAACAAAGAAAAATAGATTAGTGGCATATATTTTTTAATCTACTATCCAAAAGTTGAATCAACTATTCATAGGATTTGAATCTACTATTTAAAGTTGAATATATATATATGTAAATCTCATTTATCTTTTTTTGTTTGTTACAAACGATGACACTCAACAAAGACTTCCTTTGTCATTGCTTGCCACATCTCATGTGCTTAGTCATAGTGTATATACTTTTCCTTTGTTTCGTCAGGCATGGTTGAAAGCATGCAATAACGTGCCAACCGATTAGATTTCATCCAATTCGCAAATTTTACTTCTGCTTCATAGCTAGTATGTTAGGGTTTTATGCCCTAATTAAAACTCAAATTCTTTGTAATCTCATTTATTATCAATAAAAGAATAAAAATCATCTTTTGACTTGGTCAATCACTTTCCTCACATGTTTTATTTTCGTGATTATTTGTTTAATATAAACTTCTATTAAATCCCGAGCATATAGCTAATCATATTTATAGTGACGTAATCACAGTAGAATATAAATATGATTATATGTTCAAAATAAGCTAGTCCTAAGATTAGTCAGTGCACAAGATTTACACTGACTTGCCAATCTACGATATGATCTACTTACACATTGCAGTGTTATGTTCTTTCCAGAACATTAGACAAAGTAGATAAGATCGGATGTATTTGTTACATCGGACTGGACCGATATTAACAGTTGATAGGATAAGTAAACATACTGTTATTATCTATTCTAGTCATATCATATAGTTGACCATAGGTCAATTCAATCTCAATTCTGAGTGGTTAGTATTCTAACTGATTGTATTATTTGAGTTCTTTGACTTGTTCGTTACCAGCTTACCCTACGGACTAGCCCATACTTACATCTTGGAACTCAGTAGTATAATTGAGTAGGAGTGTTAATCATAGATATGAACAAATATAACTTCTGATGAAGAAGTGAAATGATAGTTTCCTTTTAGTTTGGTTCAATGTGTTAAATGATAGAGATCTCATTTATGTAATTAATATTAGTTTACTGAAATATCATTTACAAGGAACTAAGTGTTTTAAGGATAACATACAATGAGGGGTAAAACAGTATTTTAGTCTCATCTCATTATAGACCGTCTATAGAGGAATGAGTGCCAATTATGGTTGTAATAATGGATAATTAATAATGTATCTATATTTGTTATAGAGTGTTTTATGAATTCAAGAGTGCAATTCAAAGTTTTTAGTGGAGTCACGAGGAATTAATAAGTTAGTAAATTTATTGGTTAGATTTATGATAACTTATTGGAGCTTGATTTCATAGGCCCATGGTCCCCACTGTACCTTGGATAAAATTATCTAGATAGTCTCAATTAATTGATTTACTTATGAATTATAATTATCAAAGTTGACCAGGTCAATTTTGGATAGTTTCACAGAGTTAAGTAATTTTGAGAAGAAAAGAGAAATTATGTCAGATTTATTAATTAAGATTATTGGTATCTAAATTAATAAATAAGTTTAAATCAAGATTCAGATTATCAATAATTAATTTGATAAATGATTTAAATGATTATTTTAGTAATTAAACCAATAGAAAATAATACAGACCTTGTTTTTAAGACCAATGGGCTTATAATCAAATGGAAAACTTCATGGGCCTAAAGCCCATGATAATTTCGACCTAGGGCTGTTAATTGGCTATTATTTTATTGATTTTTTAATTCAATAAATGACCTAATTGCGTCTATAAAAGGAATGTTAAGAGAGAGTTGAAAACATAAGTCAAGTCGCAAGATGACAGACACTGGTTTTCTGATAGGTTTTAAATTCTCTCTAAACATAAGTCTTTTTCTAAGTGTTATTGTTCTTTTTTCTTCTTCTCTCTGTATCCATCTCATGTGTTGATAATTGCCCACTCTAGTCTAGGTGATTCTAAGGATAGTTTGGAAGACTGTCAAAAAAATTGAAGATCGGTTCAGTTTCTTGATAATACCCATGCGACAGAAAGGATACAGGGGTTAGAGAAACTGAAGGAATGACTCTTTCATTATGCTGCTTATAATGTAAGTATTATTACCATTATTTCTCTTTGAATTCAATTTTAGAAACATGTTCTAGGTTATCTCATATTTAACTTGTTTAATATTAGATCTACATGAAAATAAATAAATATCCTGTATAAGTTTTCCTAACCACGGGTATCAGAATTGTAATCTCACTATGTGAGCAAAGTGATTGACCAAGTCAAAAAATAATTTATATTCTTTTATTGATAATAAATTCAAATATATCTATTTCCTTCAATGGATCACAACTGTGTATTGCATGCTTGGAAAACGGGTTTTATATTCTGCGACCTAACGAGCCTGTTGCTCTTAACAATGATTTATTTAAAGTTGCTAAACCTAGGACCAATAAACGTCAAAAGACCGATAACGATAATATGACGAATTTATGGCACTTAAGACTATGATAGGATTCAAATTGGCTATGATAATATGATATATTTATGACCTAACGATAATATGACGTATTTATGGCACTTAAGACTAGGTCACACTGGCTACGATATGATTGAAAGACTTAAAAAGTGTAATGACCTAACTAATTCTAAGACCTTGGACCATTAAAAACTACTAGACTTAGCTCCTATTTTTGAGAAAACATACATAAGAAATAATCACAACATTAGTAAAACTCCAAAGTAAATATTGAAATACATACATGCGTGGTATGGGATCCCATTGTTTTAAAATAAAACATAACTTTAAACTAAAGGAAATTGTTTACAAAGCTAGATGCGGAAAATATATAAAACATAATTTAAAGAGACTAAATAAAAATAACGTCGTCCTCGAATCGATCACGCAGTCCATCGAATCCCTTCATCCTTAATACACAAACCAAGCTGCCAAGAATCCTTCCGCCGCCATAACTATTTTCCTGCATACATAAAAAAATAAAGGAATGAGCCTGATGCCCAGCAAGGAAAAATGTACTAGCACATATAGCATAAAACATAAGGCTACAATACATAAGACTATAAAACATGCATTATAATGACCATTATACTTCTTGGGGCTTGCTAGCTAAGCAATCATATGCCCATAAATTTACGGGGCTTAGTTATCTAAACAAGTCATATAAATTTATGGGGCTCGTTATCTAAACAATCATATGCCCAAGGAATAAATTATTGGGACTTGTTATCTAAACAAGTTATATATTTGTTATATAAAAAAATTATGTGATTGTTATCTAAACAATTTATATTCTAAAAAAACTAAAAACATATCATACATAAGTTATAACACATATCAAAACACAAAAGCATACAAAATCTATCCTATTTTCCTTACCAACACCGGGATATTTGAGAACAATGACGGAATTTGGAACACTCCTAAAACCAACAATAAGAATGTGAGTATTTCTAAAGAAAGAGATGATAAAGAAATGAACTAAACCACCAAGATGAAACTTACCGAAAAGAAACCTTAAGTTCAAAGAACTTAAATACCTAACCAAGAATCGAAAACAACGAGTTAGGATTTGAGTAAAGAAAACTAAAAGAAACTAAGGAACATACAAAGATGAACTTAAGATTAGGAATACCTTTGAATGTACTAGAACCAAACTACACCTTGATATTGAAAACACACTATTTATCTCACTTCCCAAGTGTTTATATAGCTTAAGATGATAAAGCTCTTATCCCAACCCAAGTGTTTATCACTCTATAGCAACCCTAGCAGCTTGAAGGCTCTGAACACAGCTTGAAGAATGAGAAAAATGGATGGGTACTAGGTCCTATTTATAGAGTTCAAGGAGTGAAACTACCTCCTTTTAGCTTGAATAAAAATAATGAGTATTAATTGAAAAATATTTGAATATTCGTTCAACAAGTGCTGAAGACTCGGTCAAAACGTTCAGAGGCTAGTAAAGAGGTTAGGGAATGAATCAAGCTCGGTTTCAACAACGTTTGAAATTATGGCCCTAGGGCCAATATATCGCCTGGCCCTATGTCTCGATTTCTCGTCGTTTCGATCGTGCGAAGTTGACGTGTTTTTCGTATTCCCCGTGTGGAAATTCATCGGCTCCTATGCTGCGATATATCGGCATACGTGAATATATTAAACACGAAATTTCACTTTTTCAACATAATTTGAATTGATTAATAAATGTCATCTTTATAATCAACTATATTAATCAAACCTTATGTTATAATTAATATTCTTAAACTATAGGTTAAACTTATAAAATCTATCAGTGTTGCTACGAGTGTTCAACTAAGTCCCGGCTTGAACCAAAATCCACAGTAACTATCATTCTATAACTAATGCTAGATACTAGCTACTACTACTAAAGTTTTGGGACTCTACACAAAGGACGGGCCTTCGAAGGAACTCACCTTAGGTGAATTACCTATCTGTGAATCTTGTCTAGAGGGCAAATTGACCAAGCGTCCATTCTCTACAAAGGGTGATAGAGCAAAAGAACCACTTGGACTTGTGGATTCTGATGTTTGTGGACCTTTGAATGTACAAGCCAGGGGTGGTTTTGAGTATTTCGTCACTTTCATTGATGATTACTCTAGACACTCATGTATTTACCTAATGCATAGGAAATCAGAAACATTTTCAAAATTTCAGGAATTCCTTGCAATGGCTCAGAACCAATTAGGTAAAATGTTAAAGATCTTGCAATCTCATATGGGTGGAGAATATTTGGGTATGAAGTTCCAAGGTCATTTAACTGAAGTTAAGATTCTATCACAACTTACAGACCCATGTACTTCGCAACAAAATGGTGTAGCGGAACACCAAAACAGAACTTTATTGGAAATGGTTAAAGGCATGCTTAGTTACTCAACTCTACCAACTTCGTTCTAGGGACATGCAATTGAAACCGCGAGCGACATTCTCAATGTCGTGCCGTCTAAATCAATCCCCAAAACTCCTTTAGAACTTTGGAATGGACGCGAACCTTCATTATAGAATCTAGGACGTCTCGTCCACGTCCTGAGGAAAAAGGAAGGAAAGCAAGAATTGCGAACTGAAGTTTGCATGTTTGTTGGCTATCCTAAAGGTACTTAGGGTGTACTTTTATATAGTCATTTAGAAAAGAAAGTGTTTACTTATACGAATGCTACTTTTCTGGAAAATGACTATGTCAAAAAATTCAAACCACGCAACAAAGTAGTTTTAGAGGAGATGGTTAAAGAATTGACTCCAACCAATGTTCCATCGTCATCAACGCAAGTTGATGATGAAATTACAACACTTCATGTTCAACCGACGCAAGTCAATTTAAATGAAGAAAGTACCATTGTTCCTGAGCAAATAGTCACAGAGCCTCGTCGTAGTGGGAGGGTTTATAGGAACCCTGTTTTGCTATGGTTTGGATTGTGAAATAAATATGGTTGTTGGTGACACTAGTGATTATGATCTGTTGTCTTTCAAATAGGCAATGGCTATCCATGAAAAGGAACTATGGCTTGAAGACATGAAACAGGAAATGGAGTTCATGTACTCAAATTCCGTCTGCGAACTTGTGGAATCACCTAGTGACTTTAGGGCCATTGGATGCAAGTGGATCTACAAGAAGAAATGAGGTGTTGATGGAAATATCGTGACTTATAAAGCTCGATTAGTGGCAAAGGATTATACCAAAAGAGAAGGCGTGGACTATGAGGAAACTTTTAGTTCGGTAGCCATGCTCAAGTCCATATGCATTCTCCTATCCACAGCAGCCGCCCTCGAGTATGAGATCTGGCAAATGGACGTCAAGACAACTTTTCTTAATGGAAAGCTTGACGAAGTCATTTATATGGATTAACCAGAAGGATTTAAAGTAGCTGGACAAGAAGGAAAAGTTTGCAAGTTGAATTGGTCCATTCATGAACTTAAGCAAGCATCTCGTTTCAGGAATCTTAGGTTTGATGAAATAATCAAAACCTATGGCTTTGAACAAAATATTGATGAGCCTCGCATTTACCAACTGAAGGCAAATCAAATAGTGGCATTCCTTATTATTTATGTAGATGATATCTTACTCATTGGAAACAATGTTAAGAAATTATCAGATGTGAAGAATTGGTTGAGCACTCAATTCCAGATGAAGGATTTGGGTGAAGCAAGTTATATTCTAGGTATCTAGATCATTAGGGATAGAAAGAACAAACTCTTAGCTCTTTCTCAAGCATCTTACATAGATAAAGTTCTTGAACGTTTCTCAATGACAAATTCCAAGAAAGGACGTCTACCGTCCTGCCATGGAATTCTTCTTTCAAAGAAGCAGTCTCCCCAGAATCCTAATGAGGAAGATGCCATGAGAAAAGTTCCTTACACATCTGTAGTTGGAAGTCTGATGTATGCCATGTTGTGTACTATACCAAATATCTGCTATGCAGTGGGAGTAGTGAGCATGTATCAGTCAAATCTAGGACTGGAACATTGGATTGTAGTAAAGCATATCCTGAAGTATTTAAGATGGACTAGGGATTGTATGTTAGTCTACAAGGGTGGTGCTCTGAACCCTGTAGGCTACACCGATTCAGATTTTCAGATTGATGTCGATGACAGGAAGTCTACTTCTGGAATGGTGTTTACTCTTGGGGGTGGAGCTGTGATATGGAGAAGCGTAAAGCAGTCTGCAATCTCAGATTCCACCATGGAGGCTAAGTACATTGCTACGTCAGAAGCAACTAAGGAAATAGTGTGGCTAAAGAAGTTATATTCGGATCTTGCTGTTTTTCCATAAATGGATAAACCGCTTGTGTTGTTTTATGACAATACAAGAGTGATAGCCACCTCGGAAGAACCTCGTAGTCAAAAGAGGAGTAAGCATATAGAAAGGAAGTATCACATTATTTGAGAATATGTGGCCAGGGGAGATGTGAAGATTGCATCTGAAGACAATCTTGTAGATTCATTTACGAAGACACTACTAGAAGCTACATTTGATAAGCATATGAAGGAAATGAGATTTTTAGAATTAAGGCATTAGTTTCAATTAATGCAAGTGGGAGATTGTTAGAGTTGTATGCCCTAATTAAAACCCAATTTCTTTGTAATCTCATTTATTATCAATAAAAGAATAGAAATTATTTTTTTACTTGGTCAATCAATTTGCTCACATGTTTTATTTTCATGATTATTTGTTTAATATAAAATGCTATTAAATCCCAGGCATATAGCTAATTGTATTTATAGTGATGTAATCACAATGAAATATAAATATGATTATATGTTCAAAATAAGGTAGTCCCAAGATTAGTCAGTGCACAAGATTTACACCGACTTGCCAATCTACGATATGATTTACTTATACATTGCAGTGTTATGTTCTTTCCAGAACATTAGACAAAGTAGATAAGATCGGATCTATTTGTTACATCGGACTGGACCGATATTGGCAGTTGATAGGATAAGTAAACACACCAGTATTATCTATTCTAGTCATATCATATAGTTGACCATAGGTCAATTCAATCTCAATTCTGAGTGGTTAGTATTCTAACTGATTGTATTATTTGAGTTCTTTGACTTGTTCGTTACCAACTTACCCTACGGACTAGCCCATACTTACATCTTGGAACTCGGTAGTATAATTGAGTGGGAGTGTTAATCATAGATATAAACATCTATAACTTCTGATGAAGAAGTGAAATGATGGTTTCCTTTTAGTTTGGTTCAATGTGCTAAATGATAGAGATCTCATTTATGTAATTAATATTAGTTTACTGAAATATCATTTACAAGGAACTAAGTGTTTTAAGGATAACATACAATGAGGGGTAAAACAGTATTTTAGTCCCTTCTCATTGTAGACCGTTTATAGAGGAATGAATGACAATTATGGTTGTAACAATGGATAATTAATAGCCTATCTATATTTTTTATAGAGCGTTCTATGAATTCTAGAGTACAATTTCGAGTCTTTAGTGAAGTCACGAGGAATTAATAAGTTAGTAAATTTATTTGTTAGATTTACGATAACTTATTGGAGCTTGATTTAATAGGCCCATGGTCCCCACTGTACCTTGGATAAAATCATCTAGGTAATCTCAAGTAATTGATTTAATTATCAATTAGAATTATCAAAGTTGACCAACTCAATTTTGGATAGTATCATATAGTTATGTAATTTTGACAAGAAAAGAGAAATTATGGCAGATTTATTAATTAAGATAAATTGGTATCTAAAATAATAAATAAGTTTAAATCAAGGTTCAAATTATAAATAATTAATTTGATAAAGGATTTAAATAATTATTAATTAATTAAATCAATTGAAAATAATGCAGGCCTTGTTTTTTAAGTCCAATGGGCATATAATCAAATGAGAAATTTTACAGGCCTAAAGCCCATGATAATTTCAACCTAGGGTTGTTAATTGACTATTATTTTATTAATTTTTTAATTAAATAAATGTCCTAATGGAGTCTATAATAGGAATATTAAGAGAGAGTTGAAAACATAAGTCAAGTCACAAGATGACAGACACTGGTTTTCTGATAGGTTTTAGATTCTCTCTAAACATAAGTCATTTTCGAAGCCTTATTGTTCTTTTCTCTTCTTCTCTCTGTATCTATCTCACGTGTTGAGAATTGCCCACTCTAGTCTAGGTGATTCTAAGAATACATTGGAAGACTGTGAAGAAAATTAAAGATCCGTTCAATTTCTTGATAATACCCTTCGACAGAAAGGATACAAGGGTTAGAGAAACTGAAGGAATGACTCTATTATTCCACTGCGTATAATGTAAGTATTCTTATCATTATTTCTCTTGAATTAAATTTTAGAAACATGTTCTATGTTATCTCATATTAACTTGTTTAATATTATATCTACATGAAAATAAATAAAGATCCTGTATAAGTTTTCCTCACATAGTAGCCAAAGGTGATTCTGTTGGAGGTTAGTTACTGACGCTTGACACCAACTTCTTATAAGAAAAAATGGTCAAAATACCTCAAAACCAGTGTTGCATGTTTTCATGTTCAAAAACTAAAGAACTAAGAAAAGCATTGGTGTCTAATTCACCAATAGACATCTTTGCTGGGAATAAATAAATAAATAAAATGAATTTATGCATATAATAAATATCAGTAATTTTCGGAATAGTAAACGTGATGCATGAATGCAACAATTAAAGAACACATAAAAAAAATTACTATTTCCACGACTAATTAATTTGAACATTAATGGACCAGCCTTAGGGTAGGTCAAACTTATTCCAAATTAATTTTGAGACAAGTTCTCAAATTTATAAGTGAAAACTCAATAAACATTTCTCTTTTGACTTATAAATAGCCGCTTGTTTGGTCAAGGATACACTAGTCCGCTCGAAAGCCTAATGTACCTTATGAGTGTAACACATTATTTTAGATCAATGACTTAACTCAAGAGTGTGCCTTGGGGTCAGTCAAACTTGAAATACATCATTAAATCCTATTCTTAAAGAAGTTTGCCTTGAGAATAACATAGTCGGAAGCCTCCTTTAGGGGGACACAAGCAATGGTGCTGCGAGGCCCTCTCTATGTTACCTCGGTGCTAACTAATAATGGAGGCCATGAGACTTATTATCATAACTTTCTCTCCCACTCACTATTTTAAAATATGTGTTTTCTCAAAACATCTTATGCTTTTTAATTAGGTTGTAAAAATAAAGTGATATATTTTTACCAAATGATATTCTAATAATTACTAATCCAATTAAGCAAAATTAAATTATAGAAGTATGCCCTAATTAATTCAATTTTAATTTGCTATAATTACTAGGAATATCATTTATTATTTAATTAAACAATTTTATTAAATACTAGATATTAAACTACTTTTAAAATAAATTTATGCTCTTGAAATAGTTAAAACTAGATTTATTATTATATGGTCCATCACATAAAGCATATAATCACAAAGGACAATCCCAAGGCATGTGTTCTACTCATATGAGAGGCATGCTAGTTTTAAATACTGTGGGGGGTAATATGTATGGCATGTCAAAAATGCATGATAAAGTATCAAACTTTTAAATAAATAAATATTAAATAAATAAATAAATAAAAGCGGGCCAGGTGTCTTGGGTATTTCTAGAAAAATTACGACACTTGCAAAATTATACACAAAAATGTAAGAAACTAAATAAAAGCTAAAGAGGTCTCTATCTTCAGCTTTGGGCCTTCACAAGTAGTCTTGATCCATTAAGCCCTTTATCAATTTAATTTTGAATTAAAATAAATTTTAATTATCTTAAACAAATTTTAAGAATAATTAACTTGGGCTTTAATGCCCAACAAGTTATTAGGCCCACTTTTGAATTTGGGCTCAAACAATTAATTCAAAACAAAAATTTTTAATTATGGGCTTAAAATAAATTAGGTCCACAATTTAAATAGATAACAAAGATGCAAGCACTAGGGTTTAGAAAACCTAGGGTCGGCGGCTATGTGGCTCGGCTGGGTAGGAGGCATGGCGGGAGGCCACGGTAGGGACTGGCAGCAGCTTAATAGGGTCCTGGTGCCACTGGAGCAGGCGTCGGGGCCTGGGATGCTGCGCAGGGGGCACGGGCCAACAGCTGGGGACATGGCTAGAAGGCGCGCAGGCTGAGGTAAGGAGCCAGCAGGGCGCGTGCGGATGCAGGCAAATGGGCGCACAGTTAGGGAACCATAGGCCACGGGGTCGTACGACAGCGTGCGATAGCCTTGGGTTCGGGCTTCGGGGCACGGAACCCAGGGCTCGGGCCTTACATAATTTTTTCCAATAATTTAATGTTGAAAATGAAATTACAAAAATTCCTATGCCCCAAAATGACTTACATTTTTCATCTAGAAATTTAAGAATAATTTCTAAACCCAAAACACCATATAATTAATGACCTTTAAGAATAAACTTTAAACATGCATACATCCATTCATTCACACATATTACGATAACATAAGAATGCATATTATGCCCACACAATAATTAATGTATGCATAGATTAATGACTGCTCTGATACCAATTGTTAGGAACGAGTTTCCTAATACGTAGTGGAATTGTGTGATGGGTTGGACCAGTGTACAACAAAAATTTTGTAACATATTTAAACTACTTTGAAATATGCGGATCCATTAATATACATACATTAATCATAAACAAGAAAAGAATAAAGAACATACCTCCAGATGCCTATCAAGTGTTCTTGCTATCTTTTCGTAAAATAAACGATCTTCCTATCCAAGTTGCTCCGAGGTACTCATACAAAGATCTTCCACAACATTCTCTACCCCTCAAGAAGTGTGTGGGCACTTAGAGAATAAATGGTGGTATATTTCTGAATCAACTTGATGTACTCAACACATGAGATCAAGATAATAGGCCTGAGATTGGTTCTGCATCTTTTCAGGGAGAGATGAAAAGTATCGTTCTTTTCTTAGAGCGAATAATTGAGTATATTGTTATTTTATGATAAGTCTAACTTATATAGAAAATATTTAAATGTATAATAAATTACAATTTATCTTTTAATTAATTAATTATCTTATTAATGAAAATATCAAAATTGTCTTTTTGAATTTTTCATTAATTAATTAATTAAATAAATAAAAGTTAAAAATCCATTCCCTAATTACTATAGCTGCACACGACACACAGTCTAGGATTGTGTGTGTCGTGCAGTACCCCATAAAATAGGGGAATTTATTTTCTCAACTATTATATAATTGTTTTAATAATGTAAACATCAAAACTAACTTTTGACTTATCCATTAATTAATTAATTAAATAAATAGAAGTGAAAAATCTAATCTTGTTTCTTTACTGTGCTACACGCCCAAGTGAGTCCATGGGACTCCTTGGTGCGTGTAGCTCCCTACAAAATAGGGTACAAGATTTTTTCCACAATTATTTAATTATTTATTCATACAACCTTATCAAATAAAATAAAACAACTTGATAATTAATTCAAATTTGAATCTATTATCTTTTTAATTAATTATCATATATAATTAATTATTTGAATAAATATTAATCTTTTAAATTCAAATCCAATTTGAATTTGTCAGATTATTATCTCACACTCAAACAATGATATTTAATTAATTCTACTAATTAATTAAAACAATTTTAATTTTGAAAATTTAATATTTATTTTATTATAATTTCAAAAAATTTAATAAATTAATAAGATATATAATTTCTAAAATTACACAATAATTAATTATTAATTAAAATTTTAATTACAACTAATTTGTAATAGGTTAATTAATCACTATTATCGCATAATTTCATATTTGGCCCGAAGAACAAATTTCTTCTTAAATATGTCTTTTTATCATTTTACCCGTTATATCAACTCTTACCTTTAATAGTGTTGATAGAGCCATTGTGGGGACCTATGGACCTATAATTCCAAGCTACAATAAATTAAGATTATTTAATTAAATAATTATTAATTAAACTATTTAATTAAATAATCTTAATTTATTAATCTCATGATTACTCTACTATAAATATGAGACTGCACTCTTGTAATTATAGACATTTCATTTACTGAGAACTTTATAACAATAAAGCATTCATTGATATAATCATTACATACAAATTAACCCTATAATAATGGTTCATAATTAACTGGGAATAAAATTACCGTTTTACCATTTTAATTATATCTTGTTTTCGTATATACCGCCGACTTTACTAGTGAAGGTTAATTCATAACCAAATTATGAATTTGAGCTAAATAACCTTTCAGTCCAAAAATTCAACCCTTAAGAGAACCATTACTCAATCTGTTTACCCAAAAACAGCTGCTGATGACGTGGCAAAGATTTCTCACACGTGGTTGACACGTGTCAGAGTTGAAGCGAAAAAGTGTTGTTCAGTTATCGACTAGCTGCACATTGCTTCATCAAGGCTGACTTTTAGGTACGACCAGGTTGGTTGTATGATTTAGTTTATTCACTTATAAGATTGTTATCTTGTAATAATTATATTGATTATTTCATCTTTATAACCTTGATACATGGATATTAATGAGAGTGAAGGCCCAATGGCCCATGTAACCCCCCTTGAACCTATAAATATGCATGAGATAGCTCAAGGAGGGGACCTTTTTTTTTTATCTTTGAATCTTTTTCCTGAATATTGAGAGGGAGAGAGCTATAGTGCGATTATCCATCGTCTTATTGTAATTCTCCCAAGGTTTGTGAAACTCAAGAACCTTAGTTCTTTGATCACGACATTGGGATTCAATATTAATAATAGCACTAAGTGGACATAGGTTATTACCATTCTTTGGGGTCGAACCAATATAAATCGTTGGTGTCTTCTTCTTTTCCATTAGATTAAATTCTTAATTGTCATCTCATTTCCTGTCGTATATTTGACTCCGTGTCGTTAGCCAAATTGATGGTCAACATTCTGGTGCTTTCATTGAGAGATTGATAAAACACTATAAGAAAATCTCACGGCGAAGACATCCAAGAGGGCTGGCTGAGAATGAACCACATTTGGCTGAGAATGAACCACATTTGGAGTTTGAAGAGGAGGAGTTAGATTCAGAAATGCTGAAGGCAGCACTAGGGGTGTTGCAGGATGAGTTGGCTAATCTGAGGGCCAATCAGGAGAATGCTACGGAGACAATGGCGCTGTAGCAGAGAGAAATAGAATGTCAGCGTCAGGAGTTGAGTGAGCAGCAAGCGGACATGGACCATTGACAGAGGGATTCCATGGCCACTCTCGAAGCAGCCATCTAGTTGGCTTGGAGTCAGGCTCTGCCAGCCTCCCAACCAGATCAGCCACTAAGTGCACCACCTCAGAGGGCTCCCAATCCTAGCCCTCCGCTCCAGCCAGCAAGCCCTCAAAGGCCAGAGCAGCCACCTGTGGCTTAGGATGATGTCTCAGCTAGGGATTCTGAGCACCAACCTCCATCTCAGGCTGGTTGAGGCAATCCCCAGCGCCAGAGGCAGAATAGGGCCGGGCAGCCGCTCCGTAACCCTAGACACCCAGGAGATGAAGAACCAAATCCGCTGAGCAGGGGACAGCGTCCTTCTGCCAACAGAAGGAACATCGAGTCAGGCTCTGCGGTTAGGGGCCCCCCACGACATAACAATGCACGAGGACCCAACGACCAGCGTAGGCCTCACCTTGATGCTCGGGAAATGCCAGCTCGAGGAGGAAATAGCGTGAACAGCCGGTCACGCCATAGTCAACCACAGTTTAGAGATGGACATGACTATAATGAAGCCAATTTTGGCAAAGGAAATGCTGGTCGGAGGAATGAGGAAAGAGGTGGAGACAAAAGCCCTCCACCTAGAGAAAATAGGCCAGCTAGCCATAACGCTGGGGGGCAACCCAGGCAGCAAAATGTCTTTAATCGGCTAGGAGTTAGCGAGCAGAGATGCAGGGACGATGACTTAAGGGACGTACTCAACGACCATCGTGAGAGGCATGACGAGTACGCTCCCCGACACTTGTCGCCCAAGCAGTCCCAGAAGCGGTTCGTGCTCAGATTGATGCTCTGAATCAGGCAGTACAACAAATGGTCGGGGGACGGATGTCCCATATAGAATAAGATAGGAGGAGGGGCACTCCCTTCGTATAGAGGATTGTTGAGGCTGAAACCCCCAGTAAATTCAAGATGCCAACACTGCCAAACTTTGATGGGTACGGAGACCCAGTATGTCACGTTAACAAGTTTGAGATACAAATGGATATTAAGAAAGTATCGGAAGATGCCCGCAGTCGCATCTTCCCCGCGACATTGTCTGATACCGCCCAGGAGTGGTTCTTTAAGTTCCCTCCTGCAAGTATAGTATCCTGGGAGATGTTCGTGAAAGAATTTTACGGACAATTCTATGCGGGTCGCGTACACCCCACAGAGGCCAACCAGCTGGTCGAGATACGCCAGAAGGAGGGAGAGCCCTTAAAGGAATATGTCCAGTGCTTCATGCTAGAAGCAGCTGGAGCCAAGACAATGGGCGATGAAGGTAAGATGATGGCTCTAACTGCTGAGGTTAGGCGCCATTCACCCCTCTGGAGTAGCCTCAGAAAGAATGGGGTAAGAAGTACCCAGGAGTTTTTGGATCGGGTTGATTGATATATCAAGCTCAAGGACACGATTGCCAATGAAGGGAAATCGCCAACAAAAGACAAGGGGCCAAAGGAAGAACCTGCCAAAGCCGCCAACGGGTCGGAGAAACCCAATGGCAACAGCAAGGGCAACGGTAATGGCAATGGTAGGAATGGTGGAAAACATGTGAACAATGAACCCTCAGCTTTTGAGAATAACGCCCCAAAGGCAGTCGATATGAGCTGAGATTCACCAACTACATGGCACTTGTCGAAATTCGAGCGGAAGTCTACTAGGTGACCAGCTCTAACGTGCCTTATAAACGACCCGCACCTATAAGGAAAGATATCTCCAAGAGAGATACAACGAAGTTCTGTCGTTTTGACAACGAATACGGAAACGACACCAATGAATGCAACCAATTGAAAGACGAGATTGAGTTCCTGATTAGGTAGGGACATCTAAGAAGATATGTGCCAGCCGCAGGAGGGTCTCAGTGAAAGGCTCAAGGTGGCAACGAGCAGGCGCCTGCACGCCAACGCTCGCCACCTTTACATCCAGCTCCTATGGCAGGCACTCTACTCACCATCTACGGTGGCCCACACCTTGCAGGGGATAGTGGGAAGGAAAGGAAATGATACACTCGAACCCTACGCCATGACCAGGACATCGAGATGATGAGTATGGAGGATCGAGCACCAAAAAAGGCTTGAACAGAGGAGGAGTTGATAACCTTCTCTGAAGATGATGCCCAGCATGTACGATTCCCACACTCTGATCCGCTGGTCGTAGACGTGAAAATTGCCAACATTATGGTGAAGAGGGAGTTGGTCGATACAGGAATTTCGGTCAACATCCTATACAAGTCTTGACTGGAGAGAATGAAGCTGTCCGTCAAGGACCTGGAGCCATGCAAACAAACCATCTATGGTTTTTTCGGCGAAGGGCTCGCCCTAACTAGGTCGATTAGGCTTCCAGTTACAGTAGGTACTGCACCTGCTAACAGGACATTACTCACTGCTTTCATAGTAGTTGATTGTCCTTCGGCATACAATGCAATAATTGGGAGGCCAATTTTGGTCGACCTATGAGCCGCCACTTCAATATGGCACCTTGCCATGAAATTCCCAACAGACGTAGGGGTAGGATGTGTATTGGGAAATTAGCAGGAAGCAAGGGAATGCTACAACACCTCGAAAACAAAGCAAAGAAAGGTGTGTCGAGAGATGTTCCCGGAAAGGAGTTGTAAATGGCAGTTGATGCTCAGGCCCAGTCAGGTGATAATGTCACCAAATAGGGCGTTGCCCAAAGCGAGGATAGAGACTTGGATCCTCGCTTTGGGGATTTTGAGGAAGAAATAAGACCCATCGAGGATCTTCAAGAGGTCCAACTCGATGAAGAAAATCCGACCAGGGTTGTGAAAGTCAGTAAAAACTTAGAGACAACAACAAAACAAGCACTGGTGGAGTTTTTGAGGAGGAATCAGGAAGTCTTCGCCTGGTCGCACAAAGACATGGTTGGAATAGACCCTGTAATCATCAGCCATGTCCTGAGCATCGACAAGAGTTTTCCACCGGTGAAACAGAAAATAAGGTTGCTCGACTAAGATAGATCAAATGCCTTAAAAGAAGAAGTTGAGAAGCTGAAGGAGAATGGGTTCATCAGGGTGGCATTTTATCCATCATGGGTCTCTAATCCCGTACTAGTTCCCAAGCCGAATGGCAAGTGGCAAACATGCGTGGATTTCACAGACCTTAATAAAGCCTGCCCAAAGATTGTTTCCCACTCCCAAGAATCGACCAACTGGTCGATGCCAGTGCAGGGCACGAGATTCTGTCATTCATGGATGCATACTCCTGATATAATTAGATTAGTATGCACCCACCTGATGAGGATCACACTAGCTTTTAGACTAACACAGGACTTTACTATTACAAAGTAATGCCCTTCGGTTTGAAAAACGCTGGTGCGACTTACCAGCGACTAGTCAACCACATGTTTAAGGAGCTGATCGGGACAAACATGGAGGTATATGTGAACAACATGCTGGTTAAGTCGAAGAAGGTAGAAGGGCATATAGAGGATTTGCAAGAATGCTTCAACGTCTTGAACAAATATCAGATGAAGCTGAATCCCCTAAAATGCTCTTTCGGGGTAGGATCAGGGAAGTTCTTGAGATTTATATTTAGCTTGAGAGGAATTGAAGCCAATCCCAAGAAGATCAAAGCCCTGATTGATATGAAATCACCACCAAAGATTAAGGATGTTCAAAGTTTGACCGAAAGAATTGCCGCTCTGAGTAGATTTATTTCGAAATCAACGGACAAGTGCGTTCCAGTTTTTAATCTACTTAGAGGCAACAATAAATTTGAATGGACAGAGGAATGCGAGCAGGCTTTCCAAGCATTGAAGACTCATATGGCGCAACCACCCATTTTATCGAAGCTGATCAATGAGGAAACTTTGTTTGTCTACTTGGCGATTACAGAATATGCTGCTAGTGCTGTCTTAGTAAGGGAAGAAGAAGGTGTACAGAAGGCCGTTTATTATGTAAGCAAAAGGCTAATTGGAGCGGAGCTGCGGTACCCACCTATTGAAAAGTTAGCCTATTGCTTAATTTTAGCCTCTAGAAAGCTGTGGCCTTACTTTCAAGCTCACCCATTCATAGTTTTGACCGACCAGCCTTTACGGCAAGTTGTGCAAAAGCCAGAGGCTGCGGGTAGATTGTTGAAATGGGCAGTCAAACTTGGGCACTTCGATATCTCTTACTTTCCGCGAGCAGGGATAAAAGGGCAAGCCC
This sequence comes from Humulus lupulus, assembly GCF_963169125.1. Classification (NCBI taxonomy): domain Eukaryota; kingdom Viridiplantae; phylum Streptophyta; class Magnoliopsida; order Rosales; family Cannabaceae; genus Humulus; species Humulus lupulus. The sequence continues at coordinate 60,472,576 of NC_084798.1, forward strand.
TGGCTGGCTTCATTGCAGAGTTCACTGAACTTACAGATAGCGAGCAGAACAAAGAGCCTGAGTCTCAAAACCAACCTCCCTCATGGAAGTTATTTACGGACGGCTCTTCCAATGAGCATCATGCAGGAGCAGGGGTGATCCTGATTACGCCTGAAAGGCATCAATTTCACTGTGCAATCAGGTTTGACTTCACTGCTTCCAACAACGAGGCTGAGTATGAAGCGTTGTTTGCTGGGTTACGATTAGCCAGGGACATGAATATAAAGGTACTTGCCATCTACAGTGACTCTCAGCTAGTGGTAAATCAAGTCATGGGAGAGTACCAAGCCCACGGTTTAAAGATGGTTGCCTATTTAAACAAAACAAAGGATCTATTAGCACAGTTTGACAAGTACACCCTTCAGCAAGTACCTTGCGACCAGAATTCAAACATTGATGCTTTGGCCAAGCTAGCAAGTGAGAAGGATGCTGATACTCTGAACATAGTTCCAGTTGAACGACTATCTATGCCAAGCATCCAAGCAGAGGAGACCACTCTGGTGATCTAGGTGGTGGATACATGGATGGCACCATACGTAGAGTTTCTGACGCAAGGCGTGTTACCAACATACAGAAACAAAGCTAGGACCCTTCAGCGACACGCTGCTAGGTATATCCTGGTCGATGGAATCTTGTACCGAAGGGGATACTCAATGCCACTCCTCAGATGTGTTTCGAAAGTGAAAGCCAAAGAATTAATGAAAGAGGTACACGAAGGCTTTTGTGGGGACCACGCTGGGGGGCAAAGCCTATCAAAAAAGATCCTGAGGCAAGGGTACTTCTGGCCAACAATGAATGAAGACTCGATGGAATTTGTACGGAGGTACGACAAGTGCCAAAGATTCTCAAAAATCCCGCGAGCAACCCCTAATGAATTGAACCAGATGCAAAGTCCGTGGCCATTTATAGTGTGGGGTATAGATTTAATCGGGTCTTTACCCACAGGAAAGGGCGGCGTAAAGTATGTTGTGGTTGCTGTCGATTATTTCACTAAATGGGTCGAAGCTGAGCCACTTGCAACCATAACGATCAAGAAGGTGCTAGATTTTGTGGTAAAAAACATCGTTTGTCGCTATGGATTGCCAAGGAAAATCATCTCAGATAACAACACACAGTTTGATAGTGATTTATTCACGGACTTTTGCGAACGACATGGGATCATCAAGAGCTTCTCTTCAGTCGCTCATCCCCAAGAAAATGGACAAGTCGAAGCAGTTAATAAAACGCTAAAGGATACCCTGAAAAAATGACTTGAAGAAGCTAAGGGTGCATGGCCAGAGCAATTGCCTGAAGTTCTTTGGTCGTACAGAACTTCCCACCAACCAGCAACATGCCATACTCCATTCTCTTTGGCTTATGGGTATGAGGTTATCTTGCCTGTGTTAGATCCACCCTCACATCGTAGAATCACGTAGGATCAAGGCTCTAACAACCAACTATTGATGGAATCCCTGGACTTGATCGATGAGAAACGTGAACAAGCCCAACTCTGAGTAGCTGGTATGCAAAAAGTCGCCCGGTATTTCAACTCTAAAGTACGTGAAAGAAAATTAAACGTCGGAGATTTAGTACTTCGAAGAGTTTTCCTAAACACCCGCGACCAGGATGCTGGAGTACTCGGACCTAATTGGGAAGGGCCTTACTAGATTGAAGAAGTCCTTCATCTAGGCACCTATAAACTTTCTTGCTTAAACGGAGATCTCATTCCTCGTTATTGGAATGGAGAGCACATGTGCAAGTACTATCAATAAACAATTCTTCTTAAAGGATTGGCTTGTATTAATTTTACTTTTTAAAAGTTATGAAAAAAGGGTTGGTCATTTTACGTGACTGATCGCTTATAAGTGTAAAATCTAATTGATCACTCGTACATACATGTTTTGTCCTTTTAATAAGAGAAATATAAGGGACTGTGCGCAGCCAGTCATTCTTGCCAATTATTGTATTTATTACAAGTATTTGATCATTACGTGTGTTGTTTTGCAGTATTATCGTTTTAAGTATTTTGCTCCGAGCAGTAATGTTCGAACAGGAATTGGTCAAGGCAAGTGACTAAGGACCTAAATCTCCTCAATCACTTGGGGGGAATGTAAGGAATCTAGTAAGCAAAACACATCAAAAGGTATGTAAACACATGAGCAAAATAAGTGAAAGCATGCTAAGGTACTTAGAGTATTTTTCAAAATTTTATATTTTGTTAAATCAATCCACAGTACTATGCTAAGTTCGGTCATACGAATAGATGCTATAATAAAATACAGGTATTATAATATCAAAAAGGAATTCTTTTACACCGCGAGCAGTGCTGCTCGGATGTAATTATTCGATTAAAAGAAAAAAGCTGCCCATGCAGCAATAAAAGTTAAAGCGTAAATAAAATTGTTTTTACATCATGACCTATAGGCCATGTAATTCAAAAGTAAAGAAAAAATATAAAATCATGAGGTTTCCGGGGGGTCTTGTGGCGATTTCTGCTGCTGCTGGTCGACTGCATCCCCAGCCTCTTCTCGGGCGCCTTCGATGCCGGTTGCTAGAGAAATCCTTGGAGATCTTAGAATTGTTTCTTCCTCCAGGCGAGCAACACACCTAGCTAACTCCGCCTCCCTGATATGGTCTGGAAGATAGGAGAAGTTAGCATTGGGGTTGTTCTTCCAGAACAGGTAGAAACACTCAAACGATGCGCCTTCATAGGATTCGAGGTTGCGGGCATTCTGTTCCTCCAGAGCAGCAACTTTCTTGCGACTTATCACCAACTCTTCTTGAAGCTTTTGGGCTTCCCGATAATTATTGAGCGAGACCTCCTTGTACTGCTCCTTGGATACAGTGATCTTGGAAATACTCGCATCCTTCCTCTTCACCTATTCTTCAAGAGAAGCGACTTTTGCCTCAGTCAGCTGCAGCGCCTCGAGGTGTTTTTGCTCAGCCTCCTTGACGACCTCGGTATGCTTTGCCTCGACCTCCTTGAGGGCCTCGGTATGCTTCACCTCAGCATCCCTAAGCGCCTCAGTTTGCTTTGCCTTGACCGCCTCCAGCTGCTCGACATAGGAAACTTCTGCCGCTTTGAGTTGCTCAGTATATCGAGCCTCAGCAGCACTAAGATGATCGCTAAGTCTTTTTTCGAATTGAGCATTCTGTGTCCTCGAAAACCGCCAGCTAGAAGTAAGGGTAAGCACCCCCTGCGATCAGAAAAAGATAAGGCTATAAATAGGAGCGAGTTAAAAAGAAAATTCATGAAGTACAATAAAGAAAACAACTTACAGCGAGCACTTCGTTTAGTGCGCGGTTGAGGACTTGGTCGACCCCCATAGCGCCAGTCTCCTGGATTCCCTCCCGGCTGCGTCAGTGATTTGTTATCCTTGACAGCCTATCTTTGGCTGAGTTAAGCACCACACCTGTGAGGTCATCTCCCGAGGCCTCTTCTCAGGGACTAGCCGACTGCTGAACAGTGGATGCTAGAGGTGTAGGGTCGACTGGAGCTGGAGGAGTAGGTTCGATTGGAGCTGGAGGCATAGGGTTGACTGGATCTGGGTTTGTTGGAGTCAGAGGAGTTGCCTCCCTGGTAGGAGCTGGTCAAGGAGTCGTCTCCTTCGTTGGAGTAGACGCTGGAGGGTCGTCTGTTCGAGACTTCTTCACAGGGGGATTGCTGCAGACCTCCCCAGACTGGCACCTGTGAGACTTTTTCTTGCTCGCCGACTTGGTGTACAAGTCAAATGCGCGTTCGGCAGGCATGTCTGCAAAAAATACATAAGCGAACAGTCAGGCAATATAATAAAAGGAACTTGCTAAATTTAGGAAACAAGGGCTGAGAAATTGAAAGTATAATACCTGAGCTATAATTACTGGTCGCTACACTATTTACTTTACTAGTGCTACACTCACTCTCTAGCCTGAAGAAGTATGAATTTAAAGCAGGAGGGTATTTAAAGTTGCCATCCCCATTGAAGAGATGACAGTGAATTGGCAGACTATCTAAAAGCGTAAAATCAGTACCGTTCTCGTCCGACGACTCAAGAATAGGCTTTGTGGCCTTCTTCTTTCCCTTCTCTGGAGGGGCCGGTGCAACAATAGGTCGTGGGGCACCAGTTTGTTCGTTGATGGTCACCCCAGTTGCCCTCCTCGGAGGAGGTTGTGACACATCTTGTTGTTGCTTGGGGACTTCAGTGTCAGTGGCACTCCCCGCAGTGGTTTCCCTCATATCCTGGTGAGGTGCCAGAAGGCTGATCAGTCTCAGATTGGCCTCTGTGACCAGCTGTTTGACACTTTTCTCTATGTCGATCATGCTGGCCAGGAGGGCTAATTGGACCTCCATGTTTGGAGTGGGGGTTGATCGTAACCAGGGGCCTGAAATGCACTAAATTTCTAAAAGAAATGCAGGGAGAATCAAAGAAAAAATATATGACCAGGGGTGCAAAGACTTTACCTCCTTGTGTGAAGGCCAAGTTGTTCGCGACCATATCGGCGGTCAGAAAGTACTCCAGATGGTACTTCCCCACGTTCGAAATAAAAGTAGTGTCAGTCAGGAAAGTGCGGCCCGTTTCCTGGTGGCAGAAGTGGAAGAACCCCGTGTTTTCATGGTTGGGGTTGGATTTTAGGTCGAACAAGTAGTTGACCTCATGTGGCATGGGGATCGACCACTTCTTATGACTATAAAGGATATAGAGTGCAGAAAGCATTCTATATCCGTTTAGGGTGATTTGAAAAGGAGCGACCCCAAAGTAATTGGCCACTCCTTGGTAAAAAGGATGGAGAGGCAGGATCGCTCCTTCCTTGATATGATATCTCAACCAGGCGCTATACGCGCCTCCAGGCAGGTTCGCCCTTTGGTCTCTAGTGGGTCAGACTAGCGTCACCCCAGGCATGTTCGCCCGTACTTCTTGATATAATTGGCGATCATCCTAATTGTTACTCGACTAGGAGGGGTGATGTACCATTCGACATTCGGTCGAGTGGCACTTCGGAGTTGGGTTTGAGCTAGGATTCCTGGCTATGGGGTACTCTCAGCTCTAGCGTTGGTCGAGGGACTTTCTGCATGTGGAGCAGGCTGGTGTTCAGAAGGTTTATTTTTCTTTTCCTGGGCAGTGGATTTGACTCTACCCATGGTTGGAGGGTTTGGATGAGGTCTGTTAGGTGGAGTTCGAGAAAAAGGGATGTCCGGAATAAGTAACTACGGTTGTTCTACGTCCACGAGTAGTTGAGCGAGCAGGTCGTTGTCAATTGGTCTCTCACCTCCCTACGGATCTTGCATCAAAATCTGCGAACAGAAAAGGGGAGATGAGAACTTAGAGTCTAAATACTTGTGTTCAAAGTGAGAATAACGTTGCTCACGTATAAAAGTTAGGTTTTTATACGACTAGCAACATTCTTGCGAAAACATGAAGTTTCTTATGAGCAGTTTGAGAAACGGATTAAAAAGCGCAAGTAAAAAAATTTTTAAGAGAAAACTTTTTCGATTCCGAGAGGGTGGGAAAAACCCAGTTTTTCAACTGGCGAATTTTTACTTCGATTTTACGCCCTAAATCTATAATCTCGACTACCAAACTGATTCCTAACTCCTATGAAGTGTTATTTCACTACCTTATCACACATCGATCAACATACCCATTTACCCCAAGACAGTTTCAGTTAAGAATAATCAAGAACTCAGATACAAAACGAATAAAAAACAACTTTGCATGGGAACTCAAACAACTGAAAGGTTCATAAAACTTACTTGGATGAAAGGTGGAGTATGAAAACGAGAACTTTGAGTGTTTGAATGGAGATTCCTTCGATCAGCGATGAAAGCTCCTGGGATTTCTAGGTTGAGAAATCTGTAGCCTTTCCTTCTCTAACTGCATCCATATGTGCTACTAATGTGTCATCATGCCCTTGCCCAATCCGTATTTCTTTTAACAGACTTGACTGATGACTACTTCTATTCCGGAACTGATCATCTCCTGCTGTAGCGGTTTTTCTATCCTGACTGGTGCTGCTAAACTTCCATAACCCTTCCTACTTAGTGCATCAGCAACTACATTTGCCTTTCCCAGGTGGTATGGGATTTCGCAGTCATAATCCTTCACTAGTTCTAACCACCTGCGCTGCCTCATGTTGAGCTCCTTCTGAGTGAAGAAATACTTTAAGCTTTTATGGTCCGTATAAATTTCACACCATTCTCCGTAATGATAATGGCTCCAGATTTTCAATGCAAAGACCACTGCTGCCAACTCCATATCGTGAGTTAGATAGCGTTGCTCGTACTCCTTCAGCTGCCTTAAGGCATAGGCTATCACCTTGTCTTTCTGCATCAGCACGCAACCCAACCCTTGCTTTGACGCATCACAATAGACTACAAACTTGTCGTTGGGTGTCGGTACACAAAGTACTGGTGCTGAGCACAGCTTATCTTGAAGCAACTGGAAGCTCTCTTCACACTTATCAGTCCAGTTGAACCTTTGTTGTTTCTGGGTTAGGTTGGTAAGCAGAGTGGCTATCTTAGAAAAGCCCTCTACAAACCTCCGATAATAGCCTTCTAATCCTAGAAAGCTTCTTACCTCTGATGCGTCCTTTACAGCCTCTACCTTAGATGGGTCTACTGCAACTCTATCTTTGGATACAATGTGCCCGAGGAATGCTACTTGCGAAAGCCAAAACTCGCACTTCTTGAACTTGGTGTAAAGTTGATGCTCCTTTAGTCGTAATAAGATCAACCTCAAATGTTCCTCGTGCTCGATTTCATCCTTTGAGTATACTAAGATGTCGTCAATGAATACTACAACGAATTTATCCAAGTAGTCCTTGAAGACCGTATTCATTAAATCCATAAACGCGGCTAGAGAATCGGTAAGACAGAAAGACATAACTAAAAGCTCGTAATGCCCATAATGAGTTCTAAAGGCTGTCTTGGGAATATCCTCTTCCCGTACCTTGAGATGATGATACCCGGACCGTAAATTGATCTTTGAGAACACAGTCGCTCCTCGGAGTTGATCAAACAAGTCATCAATCCGGGATAGCGGGTACTTATTCTTAATCGTCACCTTATTCAGCTCGCAGTAATCTATGCACATCTGCATGCTTCCGTCCTTTTTCTTCACAAATAGAACCGGTGCTGCCCATGGCGAATGGCTCAGTCTAATGAACCCCAAGTCTAGGAGTTCTTGTAGCTGCATCTTTAACTCCTTGAGTTCGGTAGGTTCCATTTGGTATGGTACCTTGGAGATAGGCTCGGTGCCCGGTACTAATTCGATTGTGAAGTCAATTTCCCGAGTCGGCGGCAATCCTGGTAAGTCGTCCGGAAATACTTTTGGGAATTCTTTTACAATGCGAACGTCTCCAACCTTTAGTGGTGTTTCCTTTACCACATCTGTGATGCTGGATAAGAATGCTTGACATCCTTTTTCTATCATTCTTTGAGCTTTGCGAGATGATATTAATGGTGTGCGTAGTCCTGAAACTTGTCCCATGAAGCACTGTCTCTGGCCGTCAGGAGTCTCGAACGTCAATTTCTTGCGTTTGCTGTCGATAGTTGCGCCATGCCTTGCTAGCCAGTCCATTCCTAGTATCACATCGAAGTCTTTGATCTCTAGTTCTATCAGGTATCCTTCTAGTTTTGCGCCCTCAATCTTGATTGGTACACCTCGTACTATCCGTGATGATAGAACTACTTTGCCTGAAGACAACTCTATTACAAACCTAGTTCTAAATCTATCACAAGGTTTCTCTAGTTTTTCTATCATTCCTAACGAGATATATGAATGAGTGGCTCCCGAATCAAATAATATAGAACATACATTATTGAGGATAGAAACCTGACCTGTAACAATTTTATTGCTAGCATCTGCTTTTCCTTGGGTTAAGGCAAATACCCTGGCAGGAACCATCTTGTCTTCCTTTTTCCCCTCTGGCTTGAGCTGGGGATAGTGTCTCTTCTGGTGTTCCTCCTGACCACAGTTGTAGCATCCCTTGGTGTTTTCCTGACATTCACCAGGATGTTTCTTCTGGCACTTAGCACATTGCGGATATTCTACATAACCCGTCCTATTACCTCCATTGTTCGTTTGTGCCATTTTATCGCTGTCGGACTGCTTATTATCAGGATGCCTTCTTTTCTGACCATTATTGTTATTGGACTGATTTATGTTGTTGTTATGGTTGTTTCGACCATTCTGAGTTTGACTTGGTTGTTTAGGCTCAGGCTTACTGGCCTCGTCTTTACTAACATTTGCCTGTAGCCTTTCTACTTCTATTGTCGTTTCTAGAACAAATACATAGGTAGTATTTCTTGGGTTTGCTAGCTTAACCCCTAGTTCAATCTTCGGTCGAAGTCCTCTAACGAACTTGGTCACCCTCAGAAAATCAGTTGGAACCATTTCCGATGCAAACTTTGCTAATCGGTCGAACTGCCGATCATATTCTGCTACTGACAAATTCCCTTGATTCAGCCCAGCGAACTCCTCTACTCTTGAAGCGATGACTGCCGAATTATTGTACTTTTTGTGGAAAAGCTTCACAAATCTGGTCCAAGTCATGGTGGCAACATCGTGAGTCTGCTGAACTAAGTCCCACCATATTCTAGCATCTTTCTTGAGCAGAGACGAAATGCAGGATATGCGTTCCGCGTTGCCGAGATTCATGTGCGTCAGGATCGGCTCCACATTTCTGAGCCATTCTTCCGCCTCAAAGGGGTCTGTTGTCCCTTCAAAGTTCAGAGTGTGTTTATTACAAAACCGCTCATAAATTGGCTCCATGTGTTGAGCTGGGTATGGCGCATAGTTTGCCATTGGCCATCCCCCATACGGACCAACTTGTTGGGGTGCTGGGCACATTTGCTGAGGTTGTGGCGGAGGCGGAGGCAGAGGCAGAGGCTGAGCCTGTTGTCACTGTTGCTGCAGTAATTCCTCAACTTGCTGTCGCAGTTTGGCAATTTCCGCAGTGTTGTCAACCGGCAGCGGTGGCGCATTGCGGTTGGCAGTAGCATGCACTCCCCTTCTGGGAACTAGAGGGGCTTCATTGCTTTCAGGAGCAGCGTTGGAGACATTGGCATTGTTACGAATAGACCTTCGGAGCGACATCTTCAGCAGAGTTCTAACAGTTGAGAAAACATGTTAGAACTTTACCCTAATAAGTTCTAAGGCAAAAAATTAATCTAAACAAACATAACTCGGACCTATAAATTATGATTTCTTATGAAAGATATATAAGCCTTCTTTATTATTAGAGTGGGTTTCTATACTTAGAAAAATGAGCCATCTTTATTATTTTCTAAGTCTGTTTCTAATCATCCTATATGCCTCAATTCTCAGGCTCAAAACTCATCGTTGTTCTAAAAGTTAACCATATTGAGGGAGGGCCGAGATCAGTAAAATCGTTCCCACTACTATGGCCCCCTAACTCTCAATATAGAGAACCTGGTTCATTGATTTGTATCCACCCTCACTGAACTTATTCATTATTCATTAAATTTATTATTTATTATGATTGCAAAAGAAAATCACACTCATACATGTCATCAAAATAACAATGATACTAATGTGGCAAAAATTATTTCACTATTTACAATCACAAATGCAAATAACAAATAAAATAAAGAAACTAATCTAATCTAAAAATCAGGATCTTCTACATCTGATCCTTCATCTAACATATCATCATCTATCTCCTCATAGTCATCATTATCTTGAGCCTCAAAATGCCCTCGAGGAAGGTTCGTAAAAATTATATGTTTTTGCTCATTTGTGAATTGGAACTCCATTTTAGAAGTGAACCTAAGTATGAGAAAATAATATCTCATAGCTACCGGCAACTTATCTTCATCATCTATCGTCTCCCATATATCTTCTGATGCTGCAATCACAGTTGGATAATCTTTAAAAAGTCTAATTACTAAAACGTATTGCTCTGTTGATCTCATCATGATCTGCTTAGTTTCTTGGAGGTGACCTATCTCCCTGTGGAATAAAAGTAGTCTCCGAGTGATTCTTTCTAGCACTCCTACGGTGTTTCTTGGTTCTCTAATTCTTTTTAAGGCCTTTATGGCTAGGATATCCTCATAAGTTAATGCTTCGTTCATTCTTAACTGAAAACATAAAGGCTAAAATCATTAGCTATACATATAAACATAATAACTATAACATAAACACTTACTTGGCAGTTAGATTCGGAGCTTGAGCGTGTGTATCAATGAGAACTTCATGCGAATGAACTGTTGCTCTAATACCAACTGTAATGACCCACTAATTCTAAGACTTTGGACCATTAAAACTACTATACATAGACACTATTCTTAAGAAAACATACATACGAAATATCCATAACTTTATTAGAAACTCTAAATAAATGTTGAAATACATAAATTCAGTGTATGGGATCCCATTGTTTGAAAAATAAAGTATAACTTTAACTTAATTAAAATTGTTTACAAAACCAAGTGCGAAAAATACATAATTAAAAAGACTGAAAATAACTTCGTCCTCGAATTGTTCACGCAGTCCATCGAATCCATTCTTCCTCAATACACAACCCCAACCTGCCATAAATCCTTCCGCCGCCATAACTATTTTCCTGCATACATAAAAATAAAGTTATGAGCCTAATGCCCAGTAAGGAAAATCTACTAAAACATAAAGCATAAACATAAACTATATCATGAACATATACTACAAACATATGTCATATACTACTACAATGGCCATTATACTGCTTGGGCCTTGTTAACTAAACAAGTCATATGCCCAATAGATTTGTGGGGCTTGCTAGCTAAGCAAGTCATATGCCCATAAATTATTGGGCTTGTTAGCTATACAAGTCATATGCCCAAGGTCTATCAACATACATAATATAACATTACATAACATAACATATAAACATATCATATAAATATATAAAATCCTATCCTATTTTCCTTACCAAAACCGGGATGTGAGAACAAGGACGAGATTTGGAACACTCCTAAAACCAACAATAAAAATGTGAGTATTTCTAATGAAAGAGATGATCAAGAAATGAACTAAACCACCAAGATGAAACTTACCGAAAAGAAACCTTAAGTTCAAAGAACTTAAATACCTAACCAAGAGTGGAAAACAACGAGTTAGGATTTGAGTAAAGAAAACTAATGGAAACTAAAGAGTCATACAGAAATGAACATAAGATTAGGAATACATTTGGATGTACTAGAACCGAATTACACCTCGATATAGAAAAACACATTATTTATCTTACTTCCCAAGTGTTTATAAAGCTTAAATTGATAAATTTTATAACCCAACCCAAGTGTTTATCACTATAAAGTAAACCTAGCAGCTTGAAGGCTCTGAACACAGCTTGAAGAATGAGAGAAATGGCTGGGTACTAGGTTCTATTTATAGAGTTCAAGGAGTGAAAATATTTTCTTTTAGCTTGAATAAAAATAATGAATATTATTTGAAAAACATTTGAATATTCGTTCAGCAGAGGCTTAAGACTCGGTCAAAACGTTCAGAGGCTTGCAAAGAGGTTAAGGAATAAAATGAGCTCGGTTTCAAAAACGTTTGAAATTTTTTCCCTAGGGCCGATATATCGCCCATTGTAGGCGATATTTCTCCTGGGCTTATGCCCCAAGTGTTCATCGATGCGTTTGTGTGAAGTTCACGTGTTTTCGTATTCCCCGTGTGGCGATATATCGCCCCTATAGCTGCGATATATCGACATACGCTGAAATATTATATACGTAATTGTACTTTTTCAGCTTAATTTGAATTGGGTAAACAACTTTGACTGAGTCATGTAATGTTTTTAAAGCTTCGGACAGGTTCTAGGGTTTTCAAATATTTCTTTTATAAAACTATTCATAAAAAATTGTATAATTTCTCAATAAACATGCACACGATAAGTGTCATGATTTTATTAGTTCTATCTAAACATTATAGTATAATAAATAACATCTTTATAATCAGCTATATTAATCAAACCTTATGTTATAATTAATATTCTTAAACTATAGGTTAAACTTATAAGATCTATAAGTGTTGCTACGAGTGTTCAACTAAGTCTCGGCTTGAACCAAAATCCACAGTAATAAACATACTATAACTACTACTAGCTATTACTATATCTAACTAGCTAAGTAAAGTTCTGATACTCTACACATAGTGATGTGGGGTGTTGTATATATATATAAATATATATGTGTGTGTGTGTTTTTAAGAAAGTAAATAAAAATGCAAGATGACAAGATTTACCTTATTTTTCTAGCTGGCACATTAATCCATATACAGAAGTTTGTAAACAAATTTATTTGAATGTGTTTGTAAATAAATATTAATAAATTGAATTATTTTTTAAATGTATATTTTTTCCCCAAAATATACATAGATGTAGTTTCATATAAGGACGATTAACTCCAACAAAATACATAAAAACTAATTAGTTTATTTTATGAATTATTTCATTTCAATACTTTAAAACATGTCGATTAAGTTTATTTCTTATGAAAATTTAATAAAATAAACCAAATCATTTACTTCGTCATGTTGTTTTAATTTTGTTATATCGCCTCATTTGGGTAAATGATTATGTTTATTTTATATTAAGTGTATCATTATTTTCATATGCTTAATTGTAAATAAAAGAAAATATACCAGTAAGTTTTTGGAACACATTATTGCTGAAGGTATTATAACAAACATAACCATTTAATTTATTTCATATTTTTTAAACAAAACGAATTAAACAGTTAACAAAATAAACAAGTTTAATTTAGGCATTAAACATAACCAATTAGTTTCATGCATAAATATAACTATTTAATAAACTAATTGGCTATGCTATTATTTGATTCTTTCGTTGCATTAAATAGGTAAATAAACAATAAGGTGCAATTTAAGGTTCATGGCTACTAAAATAAAAGTTTATGTTTATGTTAGAAGTGTTCATGTTTTATTTTGCTTTTTTAACAACCACAATTTTATTTTTGTTCATTATATATAACCTAACAAAAATTTGAAATGGGCTTCTAATTTTTGTTCAATATTTCCTTTTTTGTTTAAACATTTTTGCATGAAATATAGTTATATGAGGTAAGTTATTATAAACATCTAAAACATTTAAAAGGAGAGTATTTGCTCTTATGCAATTAATATAACACATTTTTTATTTTGAGGTATCTTTTGTATTATTATTATTATTATTATTATATAATAATAATAATAAGAAGAAGAATATATAGTATTAATTATGTATTTCATTATATAATATAGGACTATTAAAAAAACCCTAAAAATATAAATAATTTTAAAATAATTAAAAATAATATTTAAATGAAAACAAAAAAAATTAATTAATCAAAAATTTTAAAATCTCCTTGAATTATTATTAAACAAATAAAACCAAATTTCTTCTTGTTAATCTTCCTTCTTGGCCAGAGCCCGATTGACATAGAGAGAAGTGTTGACAGTGCCATTGGCCGATAGGGGAATGGCTAAAAGGAATGAATGTTTCAAGGACGAAGAAGAAAACTCTAAAAAAGAATTTGGTTTTTTAATTAAGTGGTGATTAATGTTTCAACAAACAAAAGAATGGTTGTTGTAGCGAATCATTGATGAGTAAGTAGTCAGTACGGAAAAGCTTGCTCAAAACACTGTAAGGAATCTACCCCTTAAAAATGAATAAAGCCTAAATTGCTCCTAAGTGAGATGTTGGGAAAACTCCCACTACAACAAATTTATTGGCAAAGTCTTTTTCTGGTGTTGGCACATTAACTTTAGCTATGGTTTTTTGTTTGGTGTCGGTATTGAGATTGGGGTGATTATCCTAAAATCTTGTAGAGATTTTCTGGGTCAAAGTAAAGTGCATTTGGTTTTTTTTGTAGTCATCTCAAGTTATCATTATTGTTCCTTTTCTCTGGGAGTTTCTCTTATTCATTGGATGTCTTGAGTAGTTATTGCAGTTCCCTTTATGCACTCGTGTGACTTGAGTGTTTATGGTGGAGGAACCTGGAGGTTGGTAACATTAAATGATGGCTGAGGCAATAATCCAAAAAGAGGGAGTGGAGAATATTGAGGGTGAACACGAGGTGATTAATGAAGAAGTTATGCAAGAGAATACTGCTAACAACCTAGAAGGGGAGGCCCATGAGGACATCAACAGAAAGGAATGAAGAGCAAGAAGCACAGATCGAGACTATGAAAAGGCAATTCATAGAAAATATGTCGTTGGAGCTAGAAGAAGATATTGTTGCAAATGAAGACATAGTAAGGACAGGGGTTTGGGCCAAAGTCTTCGTCAATAGAGACATCCCAAAGAGTAGAGTCAAATAAATACTAGGCAGTGTATGGAACCTAAGAGGAGGCTTGCGTATGAAAACAATGCAAGGGAATCAAGGGGATTTTTCTTTGACTATGAAGAACATTTTCAAGAAACCCTTAGAAGAAAGCCTTGGATCATCAATGGAAAAGGGAAATTTGAGTTTTTATACTTAATGATATGTCCTAAATCAAAAAAATGCTAGGCCTTCTAATCATTTAAAAAAAATACAAAATCTTTTGACAATATCCAAAATACCCCTCTCATAATTTTTCCCATCCACTTCATCTTCTCTCTTCCCTCTCTCTCCTTCAACCCATTCCTCTCAACTCTCTCTAGAAAAAAAAATCCATCGGTAAGGTAAAATATAAGAGAACTTGATGTAATGGCAAGTATTCCTCACTTAGGACACTAAAATACTGCATTTCGAATAGATATGGGCATGATGTTTTGGTTTTTTTTTTTAGATTTTTTTTTTGTTTATATTTGAAACTTTGAAATTTGCAAAAAATTGACATGGCTTGACGGTGGTTCGATGGTGCTCGATGCCAGCTCAATAGGGCCTTCAAAATCAATATTTTCATGAAAAAATTGATGTTGCTCGATGGTGGTTTGATGGTGCTCGATGCGATTCTTACAAGATACGTAGATTTTTACTCGGGTGTCCGTTTGGGGTGATTGATTTTTTTTTTAATTTTGGGTATTTTTTCAAGATCTACACGTTTGATATGTGTGTATACACATTTGGGAAATGTAAATCTTGAAAAAAAATTCAAAATGTAAAACATACCTCATGCTAAAGATATGATTTGGTATGTTTTCAAGTACTAAACTTTGAAAATGTGTATGTGAACATCTAAAATGTGTAGATCTCAAAACAATACCCAAAAAAATTACCGCAAACTGACACTTGAGTGAAAAATTATGTCTCTTACAATAATTGCATCAAACCACCATCGAGAAACCATCGAACCACCATCGAGCAATGTCGATTTTTTCATGAAAATCTTGATTTTCAAGGCCCCATTGAGTTGGTATTGAGCACCATCGAGCAACAATCGAGCAAAGTCAATTTTCTATAGATTTCAGAGTTTCAGATCTGAAAAATAACTCAAAAATCATGCCTAACTCAATGGTGTTAGATTCCAACTCGATGGGACCTCAAAATCAAGATTTTCATGAAAAATCGACGTTGCTCGATGGTGATTCAATGCAATTCTTGTAAGAGACATAATTTTGCACATGGGGTGATTTTTTTTTTTTTATTTATTTTGGGTATTGTTTTGAGATCTACATGTTTTAGATGTTCACATACACATTTGCAATGTTTAGAACTTGAAAACATACCAAATCATATATTGAACATAAGGTATGTTTTGCATTTTGCAATTTTTTTCAAGATTTACATTTCCCATATGTGTATATACACATCTCAAACGTGTAGATCTTGAAAAAATACCCAAAATTAAAAAAATCACCCAAAACAGACACCCGAGTGAAAAGTACGTATCTTGCAAAAAACGCATCGAGGACCATCGAACCACCATTGAGCAACATCGATTTTTTCATGAAAATCTTGATTTTAAAGGCCCCATCGAGATAGCAGTAAGCACCATCGAACCACATCAATTTTCTGCAAATTTCAAAGCTTCATATCTGAAAAAAAAAATCACAAAAAAAAACCCAAAAATCATGCCCAGATTTGTTCGAACTGCAGTATTTTAGTGTCCTAAGTGAGGAATACTTGCCATTACATTTTTTACTTGCCCTTGGATTTTTTTCTAGAGAGAGAATTGAGAAAAATGGGTTGAGGGAGAGAGAGGGATGAGAGAAGGAAGTGGATAGGAAAAATTATGGGATGGGTATTTTGGGTATTTTCAAAATAATTAGCTATTTTTTGAAATGATTTTAATGCCTAACATTTTTTTTTGACTTAGAACCCCTCATTGGGAAATTTGAGTTTTTATGCTTAATGAGGGGTTCTAAGTCAAAAAAATGTTAGGCATTTAAATCATTTAAAAAAATAGCCAATTCTTTTGAAAATACCTCTCCCATAATTTTTCTCATCCACTTCCTCTTCTCTCTTCCCTCTCTCTCCCTCAACCCATTCCTCTCAACTCTCTCTCTAGAAAAAAAAATCCAAGGGTAAGGTAAAATATAAGAGAACTCAATGTAATGGCAATTATTACTCACTTAGGACACAAAAATATTTCATTTCGAACAGAACTGAGCATGATTTTTGGGTTTTTTTTTTTTTGCGATTTAATTAAGATATGAAACTTTGAAGTATGCAAAAAAATCGACGTGGTTCGATGGTGCTCAATGCCAGCTCGATGGGGCCTTCAAAATCAAGATTTTTATGTAATGACCCAACTATTTCTAAGACCTTTGACCATTAAAACTAATAGACATAGCTACTACTTTTGGAGAAAACATACATAAGAAATAATCATAACTTTATTAAAACTCCAAAATAAATATTGTGCAAATTAAAAAATAAGATATAAAATATGGTATGGGTACCCTTTGTTTAATAAAACATAAAACATAACTTTAAATACTAATAGTGGAATTACATTAAAACATAATTTAAAAGACATAAAATAAATAATGTCGTCCTCAATCAACACGCAGTCCATTCAGTCCATTCATCCTTAACACACCAGCCAAGCTACCAAGAATCCTTCCGCCTTACATATCTATTTCCTGCATCACACTAAAAATAAAGAAGTGAGCCTAATGCCCATCAAGGAAAATCTACTAACAATCATATATCATAAATCGTAAACATAATCATAAACATATACTATAAAAAATATATCACATAGGACTACAATGGCCATCATACTTCTTGGGGCTTCTTAACTAAGCAAGTCATATGCCCATAAATTTGTGGGG
The DNA here is from genome assembly GCF_963169125.1 of Humulus lupulus. NCBI lineage: Eukaryota > Viridiplantae > Streptophyta > Magnoliopsida > Rosales > Cannabaceae > Humulus > Humulus lupulus. The sequence goes on from NC_084798.1 coordinate 60,489,775, forward strand.
CTTGCTATCTAAGCAAGTCATATGCCCATAAATTATTGGGGCTTGCTAGCTAAACAAGTCATATGCCCAAGGACTATAAAACATATTCTTGGGGCTTGTTATCTAAACAAGTCATATGTCCAAGGACTATAAAACATATAACATAACATATATCATATCATAGCATAAAACATATTATAACATAAACATATAAACACATATATCTAGCCTTTTTTCCTTACCAAAATCCGAGATATTTGGGAACAAGAACGAGATTTAGAAACTCCTATAAACCAATAGTAGAAAAGGGTGAGAATCTTTAAAAATAAAGATGAATGTGGGAACTAAACCATCAAGAAGAAACTTACCAAGAAGGACCTTAAGTTTCAAGAACTTCAATACCTAATCAATAATCAATAACAAGAGTTAAGATCTGAATAAAAGAAACTAAAGAAAACTAAATAATTATAAAGAACTGGACTTAAGGAATAGGAATGCCTTGAATGACCTTATGAATTGGTCTAAACTTCAATACCGAAATCACACTATTTCTCACTTCCCAAGTGTTTATAAAAGCTTAGAATAATAAAGCTTTAACCCAAAACCCAAGTATATCTCTCTATAGTGACACTAACACTTTGGAGGCTCTGAACAAATGCTTGAAGAATGTAGAAAATGACTGAGTACTAGGTCCTATTTATAGAGTTCAAGGAGTGAAACTAACCAGTTTTAATTTTTGAATAAATAAATGATTATAAAATGAAAAAGATTTGAATTTTCGTTCAACTAACGCCCAAAACATGGCCAAAATCGTTCAAAGGTAGGTCTAAGTGGTTAAGGGTATTTTTAAAATTCAAAAAGTCAAACTTTCAAAACTATACTCATGGAGCCGATATATCGCCCACCCTAGGCGATATATCGCCTCCCCCTGTATTCCTGAGGTTTGTTCGATCGTCGTGCAAAGTCGACGTGTTTTCTGTATCTTCCGTAGGCGATATATCGGCCCCTATTCTGCGATATATCGACATACGTTGATATATTAAACACGTATTTGCACTTTTTCAGTAAAATTTTAATTGGATAAACAACTTTGATAGAGTCATAATACGATTCTAACAGCTGGAGGAAAGTTCTAGAGCTTCAAGATCTTTCTTTGATTAAAACTATTCATCAAAAATACTTAATTCCTTAATAATCATGATTATGACAAGTGTCATGCTCTTATTGGCTTTATCCAAACCTTAGGTTATAATAAATAATATATCTAGGACCATTAATATTAATCAAACCTTATGTTATAATTAATATTTTTAAACTATAGGTTAAACTTATAAAATCCATAACTGTTGCTATGAGTTTCCAATTAAGTTCCGACTTGAACCAAAATCCACGGTAACTAACATACTACTAACTAATACTAACTTCTACTACTACTACTATCTAGCTAGGCTAAGTAAACATTCTGGGACTCTACATTTTATGAAAAAATCGATGTTGCTCGATGGTGGTTCAATGGTGTTCGATGCGATTCTTGCAAAATACGTAAGTTTTCACCCGGGTGTCCGTTTGGGGTGATTTTTTTTTATATTTTGGGTATTTTTTCAAGATCTACACATTTGAGATGTGTATATACGCATTTGGGAAATGTAAATCTTGAAAAATGCAAAATGCAAAACATACCTCATGTTCATGATATGTTTTGGTATGTTTTCAAGTTCTAAACTTTGAAAATGTATATGTGAACATCTAAAACGTGTAGATCTAAAAAAAAATACCCATAATAAAAAGAAATCACCCCAAACGGACACCTGAGTGAAGAATTATGTCTCTTACAAGAATTGCATTGAACTGCCATCGAGCAACCATCAAACCACCGTTGAACCACTATCAAGAAACATCGATTTTTTCATGAAAATCTTTATTTTGAAGGGCCCATCGAGTGGGCATTGAACACCATTGAGCAACCATCGAGTTGGGCATGTTTTTGAGTTATTTTTCCGATCTGAAACTCTGAAATCTGCAGAGGATTGACTTTTCTCAATGGTTCTTGATACCAGCTTGATGGGGCCTTCAAAATCAAGACTTTCATGAAAAAATCGATGTTGCTCGATGATGGCTCAATGAAATTATTGTAAGGGACATAATTTTTCAATCAGGTGATTGTTTGTGGTGATTTTTTTATTTTGGGTATTTTGTTTGAGATCTACATGTTTTGGATGTTGACATACACATTTTCACAGTTTAGAACTTGAAAACATACCAAAACATATCTTGAACATGAGATATGTTTTGCATTTTGCATTTTTTTTCAAGATGTACACTTCCCAAATGTGTATATATGCATCTCAAACGTGTAGATCTTGACAAAATATAAAAAATCTAAAAATAAATCACCCCAAATAGACACCCCAAGTGAAAAATCATGTCTCTAACAAGAATCGCGTCGAACACCATCGAGCAACATAGATTTTTTCATGAAAATCTTGATTTTGAAGGCCCCATCGAGTTGGCATCAAGCACCATCGAACCATGTTGATTTTCTGTATATTTCAAAGTTTCAGATCTAATAAAAAATCATAAAAAAAACCAAAAAATCATGCCCAGATTTGTTCGAAATGCAGTATTTTAGTGTCCTAAGTGAGTAATACTTGCCATTACATTGAGTTCTCTTATATTTTACCTTACCCATGGATTTTTTTCTAGAGAGGAATGGGTTGAGGGAGAGAGTGGGAAGAGAGAATAGGAAGTAGATGGGAAAAATTATGGGAGGGGTATTTTGGGTATTGTCAAAAGATTTGGCATTTTCTGCAATGATTAGAAGGCTTAGCATTTTTTATTTATTTAGGACACCTCATTAAGCATAAAAAATCAAATTTCTCCTCCTTAATATAAGAGAATGGCCAGAGGATGGGGATTGGAAAAACATGAATATGGAAAAGGCGGTCTTCTGGGTTCAAGCACATGGTCCCCCCACTCCCTATTTGAATTGGGAGAATGCCCCAACAATTGCAAACAAGATTGGGGACTTCATAGGCACGGACAAAGTAGACAGAAGAGAAACATTCTGATGATGATTCTTGATGATTAAAGTTGATATGCTAATCACACACCCAATTCTAATTTATATACAACAAGTTACCAACTTTTTGCTACAACTGTGGACTAATTGATCACAACAGCAAGTAGTGTACGAGAGCCAAAGCCTATGTCTATCCTTCAGTCATGAAATCGGTTCCAATGTATGGTCCTTGGCAAAAAGTTGATGTGCTCATGAGGAACTGCTTTGATACCAAGATAATGGCTCAGAGAAGGGTAACGAAGCAACCTCCACGAGTTTTGGCGTCCGGCAACAACCCTTCGAAAATGGCTAACGATAGGTCGGTGACAAATACGGAAGGTACATGGGGTGCAAAGAAAGCTCTCAGGATCAAAGGAAGAGCACACCCACTGCTAGTAATACCACAAATGGAAGGAAAAACCCTAAGAAGGACAGGAATGTGACAAATAAAGTCAAAGGGCACCCTATTGCTCAGCTAGGCAAGGACCTGAATGATGAAGGGGTAACAAGGAGATTCATGGCTAACATTGGGCCCACCATCAACCAAATGCTTGAAATTCCTCATGTTAAAAATCTAGAACCCCACATGATTACCCTGAGGTTAATAGACTTCCTTGCCCCCAATGATATTATGATGGATAAGTTTGTGGAGAAAATGATGGGTCCAAATAGAAAAATTTGAGGCCTGAAACACAATATTTCATGACCCTATGGATCTGACACAAAGAATACACAATAGTAGTGGGCCAAGGAAAAGAAAGTCCCATTTTGTATTACTCCCATAATTAGACCATGACCACGTGAAGAAGAATTTCAAGAAGGTCTCTCAAGTAGATTTTCCCAGCTTTAAACCACCAAATGAAGGAGCTCCGTTTAGCCCAGGAAAAGGAGAAAAGGTCAGCTATTTGAAAGATCAAGGAAAGAGAATAAAGAGGGGTTCAAATCCTAGAACTAGATTAGGAGGTCAGGCAAGAAATCAAAACACCACTCCAGTTCCTTTCACTACGAATGAGGAAAATGCAAAGGATAAAGATGTTACAAGAAACTGTGTTGAGATTGAAGTCACAATGGATCCAAACTTTCAGATGGGTGATGAGGCGGCCCTTATCAAGCCCCCTCTGTCCAAATGAAGCTCTTAGCATGTAATTTTTGGGGAGTGGTCAGGACCCCGACAATACAAGTTGTTAAAGCTTGGATTAGAAGTCATAAACCTGATTGTGTGCTCTTGATGGAAACAAAAGTTAATACAAAATAAATGAGGAGGTTATGTATGAGTTTGGGATTTGACAATGGAGAATTTATTGACAAAAATGGTCTTGCAAGAGGGTTTTGTATTCTTTGGCATAACTATGCAAGTATACAATGTGTTGAAGCTTCAAATGGCATCTTTGATCTACTAATATAGGATGAGAAAGTCAGAAAATATTGGACACTCTTTGCTACTTGTGGGAGTCCATATGAAGATCAAAAATAAGTTTTCTGGGATAAAATGAAGAATAGAGTACTCAACAGCGACAACTGATGGGTGATTCTTGGAGATTTAAATGTTTTGCTTCATGAGCAAGACAAGAATGGTGGGAAACGTCTGATGTCAAGGAATCATGGTCCAATAATCATTGATTCTTAGATGGAAAAGATGAAAGGAAGTAAACCATTTAGATTTTATGAAGGTTGGAGTAGAGAAGTTAGCTGCTTTGAAGTGATTAATCAGGTCTGGAATAGTCTATCTAATCAAGGTGGTTCGGAGAACCTGTGCAAGAAATTGGAAGCAACAAAAAGAAGTCTTAAAAAATGGAGCAAGACAACATTTGGCCAACCATAAAAGAAGATTGAGCAAATATAAAATTACTAGAATGGCTACAGAACCAACAGTATGATCAAGAATTAGTGGAAGAAGAAGCTCGGCTCTTTAAGGAGTTGAATGAAATGTGGGTTAGATAGGAGATGATGTGGAAACTGTTAAGAAAATGAATACTATATTTAGATATTCCTATATTAAGAGTTATTAATATAGCTTTACTAAAATAAGGAAAGGCTTATATTAATTAGCATATATAGGACGACTAAAATAATGTGTGGTTTATATGGTTTAGAAAAACCTATAAATTAGTTTTATGTATTCATTCTCAAATATCCCAAAACAAAAAGAAGAAAAGCTTAGAGAGAGAAAAGCTTTTGAGAGAATTTTTGTGAGAAAAAATTCTTGGGTATAATTGGGGTGTGGGTTGTGAGAAGTGTTGTTGTAACGTCCCTAAGGTAGGGTACGTTCGCCACATACTCGTAATTCTAGAGTTTACGAGTATGTTAGGCACTTGACCAAAAGAATTAAATAAAATGATACGAAGAAATACAGAAAAATTTAAAACTTTTATATAAACTTATTAGTAGAAATTATTACACGTATGAATACTTTAAATTTAAGGCAGCCATATGAAAACTCTAAACCATTATTGCATTGCTACTGAGTCCGTGCTCCACAAGTTTCTCAACAGCTAAAGCCACACCTGGAAAAATGTTGGAAAATAACATAATGAGCTAACGCTCAGTAAGCAAATCTCATGCATACACATACACATGAATGCGTGAGTTTGTAGTGCACATATACTAATATGCTGACTTATATACTTATGCATTTCATTTATTGCTCATGCACTTTCAAACTTTACTTTTATGTTCTTTCTTTTAGTTTCACATTTTTATGGGCCCAATATCACTTGTGCACACTATTTGATTCGGCCAATGCCTGCAGGGCTTGTTACACATATCATATAGAATCCCATGGGTTCTCCTCCGGCTAGCCATCATCACAGCTAGGCTTATCATAACACACATTTCATCGTTGCCATAGCTGCCATACTTATTACACATATGGAGGAGAAAGACGGAAACATGGCAAACATATCTGAATGGTCAACTCTGACCTAGCCCACACTAGTGGGCAGCCGCTATAAGTCTTATAGACTTCCGTCTTCTTTACTGAACTTACTTGATTACTTCATCAAAACAGTGGCACCCTTTTTAAACATCTTATTATCACTTTGCTTAAGCCTTGTGTCATTAAAATGTTCACTTCACATAAGACATTTCAAGGCATTTCACAATTTTCCTCATATTTATATGCATGGTCTTATATCACATAATAATGTATCACATAACTGTACATGCCATGCATACATGCTGATGCTGAAATGTCAGTGTTCATGTTCATGATTCATGTTTGATGGTATTTAATCAAGGCATTGTATCACATCTCATATAACTCAAAACATCTTTAGTCATAATACATGAAGCTTTGGGTTGGTGGCATTGTTATACCTTAACGTAGAGCTATGGCTCAGGTCTAAGGTTTCCAGCCTAAAAACTTAAACGCTTCATATATCATAACATATAACAAATCATGAACATAAAGTAATCCACATATCCATCAACATAAGAACACATACTTGCACATAATTCATACCATTCTTAACCAAGTAAGACATCTTTCACATATCACGGAATTCATCAATTACATATCACACAACACCCTTATGGTGTTCATATAACCATTCTTCACATACTTATCATATGCATCATCATCATACCATACTTAACTCATTAGATGTACACAATCAATGTAGTCATGCATCTTACACTTAAGCATAAAAAGGTGAGATTTACTTACCTTAGGTCCTTAGCTTATTTTAAAATTGCTCAGCAAGAGTTAATCAATCAAATCTATACAAATCCTATTCAAGGCACATCATTTATTAAATTCTATCAAAATCGTAAATATACACTATTGATAGTGTATATTAACAATACCATAAACTATATGAATGATAATAATAATAATTATCAACATAATACAAATAACTCTTCATATAAAACATTGCTCATTTAATAATGTACTCTCATGATAATAATAATAATAATAATAATAATAATAATAATAATAATAATAATAATAACAACAACAACAATAATAATTATCATCTATAAATAAACTTATTTCAATAATAATAACAAAATACCTCAATAACAATACATATATGAATGTATATATATTCAAATAGTCATTTTATAAAAGAAATCATATTTTTAACATAAAATTGTAATAATCAATATAATGATAATAATATAAATATAAATATTTATATTATTATTAATTAGTCATAATATCAATTTCAGTGATATAATAAATATACTTTCTCCAAAATTCACTGGTCTTACAAATATCAATAACTGTAAGAAACTAATATTTGATATTATTTTAATATTCAAATATCAATAAAAATATTAATATACAATAATAATGGTTAAATAATAGGTTTGCTATAAATCACACTTTTCATATATATATATATATGAATCTGTATTCTTGATTTACTTAACAAAACAATAACAATAATAATTAAAATTAATTAATCATAATAATTTCCATATTAATGGAAAATCAATTAAATATGTATTTTTATAATTTATTTAATATTTAATATTTTCTAGAAAATTGGACAGCACAACGGCTATAAAGTGGACAATTCCAAAATCAAAACCTGTATCAAAAATACAAATAATCCCAGACAGCCAGTATAATTACAGAAAAATATTCCATATATCAAGAATATATAATTATATAATATAAATACACATAATAACAATTATTCTAATCAATCACAATTAAATCACAATATATAGGTCAAAGAAATTATACCAAAGTGATCGGGTTCCACAACAAGTCAAACGATGATTTTCTGAGACTCAAAACGTACTTCAAAACCTCGAACACTAAGTTTCGACCGTCGGTCTACAGTGGATCGCGGTGGCTCGTGGTGGGCCCACCACCCAACTATGGTAGATGTAGGAACCAGTTATTGGGTTTTGAAGCCCACAACACGAGGAACACGATGGTGGTGACGGATCGGCAAACGGATGCCCGAGGTGGCCGAATCGCAACTTTGAAGTCGCGGGGTGGCTGAACTTAAATCGACCAGTTGAGGTGTTTAATCGGCGAGTGAGCTCTAGATTCCCGCGTGGTCGATAGTTCGGAGGCCTCTGAATCCAATGGTCCGGCGCGTGGCTATAAACGGTGATCGCCGGTGGACGGGCAGACGCACGCATGCGAGAGTGAGAGAGAGAGAGAGAGAGATTTTCTGAGGAGAGAGAGAGAGGGGCTCGGGTAAAAAAGAAAGGCTGAAGCCTTTTCTTTTCTTTTTTAAAATTTTTTTTTTTAAAATTATACTTGGACCCAAAATACTAAAATTCTTTTCAAATAAGCCCTTTAGCAAAACTTTCTTAATTTTATAAAAATCCCCAATTAAAATTATATGACATTTGGGTCCAATACTTGACTACTCAAGTTTCTCTCTCTTTAATCTCATTAAAAACATAAAATCATATTTTAAACACTATTTTTCCATTACTATTTCTTAAATTTGTAAACTTGTACATTTTATATATTAAAACTTTGATTTATAATAAATAAATGTATTATGAAAATGTTGGATATTACAGTTGTAAACACTTTGTGTATTTTTGTTTCTCAGTTTCAGTAAAAGAATTGCAGCACATTTATACATTTTTTGCGTGTGTGTTATTTCCGCTATTATTTTTATTCTCACTAATCTGATTCATAAGAAAATTCGCGTAATTTTTCCTAACAGAAACAGAGATCAAGAGAAACATGGCTAATTAAAGGGGATCGCAACACTATATTGTTCCATGCTTCCATGGTCATAAGAAGGAGAAGGAACCATATATGGGCAATCAAAGACAAAAACTGCCATTTGAAGGAAAAAATAGTCGAAATGGGGAAAGAGTTCAGTGAGTATTTTACAGATCTCTTTAATTTGAATCAGCCTTTCTTTGATCTTGAAATGGAAGGTATGTTTCAAGCGAGAGTAACAGATAAAGAAAATGCGATGCTAATTCGATTGCCTACAAAAGAAGAGGTGAAGAATGATGCTTTGGAATGTCATCCCCTTAAAGCTTCGGGACCGAATGGCATGTCGGTGTGTTTTTTCAAGAAATACTGGAGATAACTGGTAACAATGTCACTGAGTGTGTTCAAAGTTTCTTCCGTACAGGTTATTTTGACCCCAAGCTGAATTATTCGTTCATCTGTCTCATTCTAAAGAAGGACAATGTGAATACTGTGGAGAGATTTAGACCAATCAACCTATGCGATTTCATCTACAAAGTTATTGCTAGGCTAGTATCTAATAGAATGAGAAGGATAATTGGGAAGCTGATTTCTCCATTGCAAGCTGCTTTTGTCCCAGGGAGATGGATCGCTGAAGCATCATTCTTAACTCAAGAGATTGTTCACAACATAAAGAGGAGAAGAGGAAAATGAGGTCTTATGGAAATAAAAGTGGATATGCATAAAGCCTACGACAGAATGGAATGGCCTTTTCTGATGGGAGTTTTGAAAGAAAATGGATTTTTAGATCACTTATGTAAACTCATCATGTCGTGTGTTTCCTCAATTTCATTTTCGGTGTTACTTAATGGATCTCCGCTAAAGAAGTTTCAACCAAAGCAAGGTCTAAGGCAAGGTGACCTACTATCCCCTTATTTGTTCCTACTTTGCAATGAGGTGCTCTCAAAGCTCATTTCAAAAGAGCAAAAGAGTGGGAGAATTAAGGGTATCAATATTTCCCAATCGGCCCCAGCAATTTCACATTTGATGTTTGCAGATGATACCATTTTATTTGGTAGAGCTAATGTTGGGGAGGCTTCAATTTTCAACAAGTGCTTGGAGACATATGAAAGATGTTCGGGACAAAAATGTAGTAAACACATGTCCAGCGTACTGTTTTCTTAAAATTCGAATCAACAAACAAGGGCTGCCATAAGGGAAATGATTAATGTAGAGGAGACAAGTGGACATAACGCTACCTGGGTAATCCCTTTGTCTTTTTAAGAAGGAAAAAGCATGATTATGAAAAGTTAAAGGAATGACTCATGAAAAAATTAGAAGGGTGGAAGATGAGGTCCCTTTCTTATGTGGGAATACAGATAATGATCAATTCAGTGGCATGCAACACTCCTATATACACAATGTCTACTTTCAAACTGCCTATCAATTTCTGCAGAGAACTAGACATATGTATGTAAGGAGATATTGGTGGATAGGTGTAATGCCCCGGTTAACCAAGATTGTTACATTGTGTATTTTAAATAGTTCTTAACTCGCTAAATGAGTCATTAGGCCATAAACGTGCATCTAAATGTGATTGATGGTCCGGGGTTAAAAATTTCAGTCAAAAGGAATGAATATTTCATTTAAAATGTTAAGTTGTACGTGATTCCATAATAAATGTTTACAAAGTTCTTTACAGTTATAAAATGGTCATTACAGCTCAAAAGTTACAACCCGCCAACCTAAGCGGAAAAAATAGGGTTTAACCCAAGTTCCTCTGAGAAACCTTGGCTGTGGTAGTCAAGCGGCCGCATATGTACATGTTGCCACCTAAGCTCTCCAACTCGTGGCTAGTCCAGCTTTCCTCTCCCCTTACCTGCAGCACATAGCACCCGTGAGCTAAGGCTCAACAAAAAAACTTAAACATGCTCATAAGCATTTAATAATTCATTATCAAACCATAATAAGCATGCCTAGCAGTAATAACCCCACTCATGCATACATACCATTCATATAAATGACTACAGTGTCATATGGGACCAAATGCCCTAAATAAATAATTAACGGATTCATATCGGGGCCCGTTGCCCAAGTACATGACTAATAAATCACACTAGGGCTCAACGCCCTAGGATCTGGGACTAATAAGTCACCCCGGGGCCCATTGCCCTATCCTCTGTATAACTAGCCTTGGAGCTGGCCCAGCATACCCGACGCTTTAGTTTTCCATGACCGATGGGTTAGACAAGCGTATAATGCGCTCCTGAGTAGACCTAACCATATTGACCAGTGCTCAGGGTGCTATTGCCTCCCTTGACTCATAAGTCAATGTGTTTCTACCAGCGCTCTATTGTCGTCCTTGGCTGATAAGTCCATGATTTTCGACCAGCGTTCAGTGCTATTGCCGTCTTTGACTCATAAGTCCAGCATTTCTCAATTATATAATGCTAACATGCATTCATCACATAGCAGATATCCATATACAGAGCACTCAACGAGCTTAATCAATAATCACATGCATAATCACAATCATGCGCTTTTACAGGGGTCGATGCCCTAATCAAGACTATGTTTAGCATTCAGGCCAAGCCCTAATCATGTACATCGCATAATGGGTGCAGTTTTCTTACTTTAGGTCTGAGTGTAATGTAAAATAAGAATGACACTCGAGCACGATCCTGATCCCAAGACCATAGCGATTACCTAGTCACAACCAAGTATAGAATCCCATCAAAAACTAGTAAATAAAGGCTTCTGAACCAAGACCTAGCCTTTGGGACATTGAACCCTACTAAAACGAGTAGTAGGATCGATCCTGAGCCTTAAGGTTTGAGTTCCCGCACTCAAAAACTCCCTGAGGCCCAAAATCCCTTAAGCGTCGCGGCCCCCAAACATTTGAGCCGCGACGCACTTAAGTCAGAGGCCCAAGCCTCTTCCCTGTTTGCACTAGCGCCGTGGCGCCCCCTAGTAGGCACCGTGACTCAAAAGCCTCACAGCCACCTATTTCTCCTTCAACCAATTTGAGCTGCAGCGCCCTAAGAACAGGGCCGCAGCTCAACATGAAAACTCTATTTTTCCTCCGTGTTTCTCATGCCAAATCTCTCCATAAACCTATCCAAACATAGCCAAATCCTATAAACAAAGTCCCCAAACAACTTAGCAGCCCAAAACCATCAAAACCTAAGTTACAATCCAGTCAAAAACTCGTCAAAACTATAAAATCCAATCAAATCTTAAGAACTCGAAAACTTAAAGGTTGGAGTAACTCTGATTGAGTCGTTTTCCAGTTAAATCCTCCAGCTATCAAGCTTAAAATCTTCCCTAGAATTGTTATGACTCTAACCTTGTTTGAATCCGAGCCTTAAAACTCAAGTTTTCTTCAAAAATGCAACGAGTGGTAAAAATAAGAACTGGAGAGAGAGAAAAGTGTTTGAACATATATCTGTTTTTGTCAGGTTATTTCGAGCTCAAGTAACCTTAAGTAAAACCCAAGGCTTGGGGTCCCAAAAATGCCCTCGAGGGTAAAATAGTCAAAATCCGTGGAATTTCCTATTGATCTCACTAACTCCCAATATATCATCGAATATTCATTTTCATTACCCAATATCCCAGTAATATACTAAATACCAAAGATACCCCTTGACTCATCCCGAGTCAAGTATTAATCATGTTGTGAATTTCCCGCTAGCTTGATCCCTAGGATCGCCTCATGCCAAGTAACCCAAATATATCCACATAATAATGTGGTCTCACAAATGTATCACATATATGTCAAATATACCCATAACGTGCCAAATTATGAAAATTGTCATTCTGATAAAAAACGAGCCCACATGCATATTTAATGCACCTAAACATGCATATCAAGTCATATTATAATATAACTCGCATAATCACATAATAACACCCATATATATCATACAAATAAATAATTTACATAATTTGTCATCTTGGTCCCTAATCAAGGCTCTAAATCTTATTAGGTAATTTGAGATATTACAATAGGTAATCTTGAGATGAATATATTCTTGGCTACTAAAAGTTGGGATACGCTATGTCAACCAAAGGGTAGTGGTAGTTTGGGCTTTCAGAGATTTGAGAACATGAATTGTGCTCTTCTTGGAAAGTTGGCGTGGCAAGTGGCTACCAAACAAGATAACCCTAGCAAAATATTGCAAGAATGAATCCTTTTGGAGTGCCCAACAAAGATCCAATGACTCTTAAGTTTGGAAAGGGATTCTCTTGGCTAGAAGTGTTATGGAAAAAATGAGACCGAAAGCACCCATTCTCACTCACGTGGGAGACCTGCTACACCCTGAGAGGAGGGAATGGACCTTGCATCTTTTGTGCAACTTATTTGGGGAACAAATGGGAAGACAAATTGGAAACATCTAGATTATACAACATGGGAACGTGGATGAGGTAATTTGGAAAGGAAGACCAGATAGGCATTTCACTGTGAAGTCAGCGTATATGGAGGACCAAAAATCAAGATTCAATCGGCATGAAAATTTGTGGAAGCAGGTGTGGAAACCTAGAATACACCCTCGGCTCATTGTGGTTCTTTGGAGAACAATGGCTGAAGTTCTACCAACCAGAAGCAAACGCCAATTTATCAGGGAAAAGAGTTGCATTTTTTGTGATGAAAAGAAGGAAACGGTGTGCCATTTGTTCTGGGAATGCCCATTTGTAAGGGCTCTTTGGTTTGCTGAACCAAGATGCATTAGAGTTGATTGTATAATGGGAAACAATTTCAGAATGTTTATGGAAGTCATGTTAAATTTGAGTTGGAACGAGCTAAACAAATCATTTATGTGGCATGTGTATAGGATACAATATAGAAAACTTGGATTGAGTGTTTCAGAAAGGGAACCAAACCAAGTATGATTTCTGCAACGAGTAATATCAAGAAAAGATTTGATGAATTCAGCAGGTGCAGAAATGATACTAGTAACCACACAGGCTGAGGAATAAAGCCTAGGAGTAATCTCCAAGTTAAGGAGCAAAAAGATAGGACCATCTTTGTTGATGAATCCTACATGGAAGGGTTGGTTGGACTAGCAGCGGTGGCTCTACAACCGAATGTATTGGACTGGTATGGAAAAGCATAACGCGGGGTAGCTTCAAATGCTACTCATGGGGAGTTGTTTGCAGTCGAGATGGCCTTGTTGTGGGTCAGGGAAAAGGATTGGAACCGTATGGCAGTCTTCACAGACAATCTTGTGATAGCAAATGTTCTGAATGAAAGGAAAAAGATCCCAGATTGGTCTCTTTGGAGACTATCTGAAGAAGTTATTTATCATGCTACTTGTTTATTGCAGTTTTAATTATGTTAGAAGAACTAATAATAGCTTAGCTGATGGTTTGGCAAAACAAGCTAAAGTTTCTAACCAAAATTCCATTGTTGTTCATAGGGAGGGATCCCTCCTGTGGTACCCATCTTTTGTGTTTAGTCTTTTAATTTATTCTGTTCTTACAAAAAAAAAAAAAAAAAGTTAATTCAAGGACGAAGAAGAATTTGGTCTTTTAATTTATTCTGTTCTTACAAAAAAAAAAAAAAAAAGTTAAGTGGTGATTATGTGTGCTTTGAAAAGTGGAAAGTGCGTTTCAAGGACGAAGAAGAATTTGGTCTTTTAATTTAGTGGTGATTTATGTCAGTGCTTTGAAAAGTGGAAAATGCACATCAATGGAAAATCAAAAGAAAATGAAATAGACTAGCATAGAATTAAAAATAATTAAGCAATAAAATAAATGAAAAAAAGCTTTGCATCATGCACATTGACATATACGATATTTGAAGTCAATATATTTGATGTTTAATTTAAACCACCACTTGCAGTTAAGACAAGACAAGAGAAGTCAGGTCTGCAAATGGTCATTTTATTTTACTTTTTTTTAATGGTCACATGCTCATTAATATTAATTCAACAACTTGTACATGGTGATTCAACCAAGTATTCAAGTACAATTTAGAATTTACCATGATTTAAGCGAAGCTTGGAAAATATTTAAGAGATAGACTACAATAATGTGTTGAGAAATGAAATGAAAAAGGTGTCACCATTTTACACCTGCTTTGGTTGCTGTGGTCCCAGGTTAGGCTTTTTGTACAATTCATTGATGTAGTCACCAATGATTAGAAATTATTGTAATTCTAGTAGGATTTGGTATATTCTCTCTGTATACGTGTATCAATGTCATTGAGCATGTTGTAACTTTTTATTCTATATATACATATTTTTACCTCAGCTTTTATTTGAGCTGAGTATACAATTTTTACCATCTTCCTTTGTAGTATTGTTTTTCAAACTTGGTATCAGACGCCGTTCTTGGCTCTGCCTCATGTCGACTCCTGGTAGTGATGATTCTCCCTCTACCCCTGCTGCCAGTAATGTTGTTCCTCCTTCTCCAAATGTCTCAGCTCTGTTCTCTTCTCCTCTGTCTAATCCTTCCCCTCAGTTTGGCCATACCCTTACCCAGCCCTTTGCCTTCAAACTCGACCAAAATAACTTTTCCCTTTGGAAAACGATGGTCTCTGCCATTGTTCGTGGGCATCGCCTCGATGGTTTTCTCACTGGTGTGACCGTGAAATCGCCTGAGTTTCTTCCTGTTTCTAGTGATGATTCCGCTGCCTTGCCTCAACCCAATCCAGCCTTCGAACAATGGATTGTTGCTGATCAGCTTCTCCTCGGTTGGCTATATGGGTCCATGTCTGAAACGATTGCTACCGAGGTTATGGGGTCCAACTCTTCAGCTGCTCTTTGGCGTAATCTTGATGCTTTGTATGGTGCATACACTCGCTGCCAGCTCGATGAAACTCGTACCCAAATCCAGACCACTCGCAAGGGCCCCTCTTCCATGTCTGACTATCTGCGTCTTAAACGACAATGGGATGACACTTTGTCCTTTGCTGGTGACCCATACCCTCATTCTCAGCTTATTGATAATGTGTTGTCTGGTCTAGATGGCGAATATCTTCCTATTATTTTACAGGTTGAAGCTCGCCCATCTACTTCTTGGCCTGAGTTGCAGGATCTCTTACTTGGCTTTGGTAGCAAACTTGAACGGCTAGCTGCTCTTTCTGGCTCGAAGATGACTTCTCCGCAAGCTTTGGTTTCTCATACGCATTCTCTGCCATCCCACACAGCTCCTTCTTCTTCTTCGTCGTCGTCTCGCTTCTCACGGGGCTCTTTCCCAAACTGAGGCGGGGGTGGCACTCGTCCTCGTGGCCGAGGGGATCGATTTGGCTCTCAGTCTAGCTCTTCACGTCCTACCTGTCAGGTTTGTGGTCGATTTGGTCACTCTGCTGCCGTGTGTTATAACAGGTTCGATGAAAACTACATGGGCTCTTCTCCGAGTGGATCATCTCAGTCTCGGCTCCCTTCTACTCATTCACCATCTGCCTTTGTTGCTACCCCTAAGATGGTAGAGAATGACCACGGGTATGCTGATAGTGGAGCCAGCAACCATGTGACAGCAGACCTTGGACATTTACATCAGAAAGTTGAATATAATGGTAAGGAGTCCTTGGTTGTGGGAAATGGCATCTCTCTTACTATACTTCATTCTGGTAATGGTATCCTTCACACAAAGTCAGGTCACACTCTTTTGTTAAAGAATTTGTTACATGTTCCTCAAGTAACCAAAAATCTCATTAGTATCTCACAATCAACCTTGGATAACAATGTGTTTATTGAGTTTTTCTCTGATGGTTGTTTTGTGAAGGACAAGCAAACAGGGAAAGTGGTGTTGCAAGGGACACTTAAGGATGGCATTTACCAATTTGATTCACCAGCTCTCCGCTCCAGTCATGCTCGATCTATACCTCTGTCTCGTCCCAAGCAATTGTCTCCAACAGTAGCCTTTTTGAGTCATTCTCAGTCTAGTTCATCTTTGAATTCCAAGAAGGAGGTGTGGCATAGGCGTTTAGGCCACCCTTCAAGTCATGTTTTGAGTCAAGTTTTAAACATGTCCAATGTAAAAGTTTCTAGTAATGATAATTTCAGTTTCTGTGATGCTTGTCAATTTGGCAAATCTCATTCTTTACCTTTTAAACAATCTGTCACTCGAGCATCTAAACCTCTTGATTTGATACATACGGATATGTGGGGTCCTGCCCCTATCATGTCCAACTTCAATTTCAGATTTTATATCCACTTCGTCGATGACTATAGTCGATATACATGGATATGTCCTCTCAAAGCCAAATCTGAGGCTCTACAAGCCTTCACTCAATTCAAAATATTGGTTGAAAACCAATTCGAAAGGAAAATGAAGAAACTCCAAACAGATTGGGGAGGAGAATATCAATCCTTTGCCAAACTTGTTACTGGCAGTGGCATCTTATTTCAACATTCATGTCCTCACACTCCAGCTCAAAATGGTAGAGATGAAAGAAAACACCGTCACATTACCGAAATGGGCCTTACCTTACTTGCTCAAGCTAGTATGCCTCTAAAGTATTGGTGGGATGCTTTTGTTACTTTAGTTTATCTCATTAATAGGCTGCCTTCTTCTGTGCTTAGTGGTCAATCTCCTTTTCAGGTCCTTAATAACAAAGTTCCCGATTACAAGTTCTTAAAAACATTTGGGTCAACTTGTTTTCCCTGCCTCCGTCCCTACCAATCCCACAAATTCTCTTTTCATTCAATCAAATGTGTGAATCTCGGGTATAGTGATGCTCACAAAGGTTTCAAGTGTCTTAGCCCTCATGGTAGGATCTATATATCGCGTAATGTCATTTTTAATGAACTTGAGTTCCCATTTCAGCTAGCCTTTCTCAATACTCACCAACTAGAATAGTCTGTCCTTGTTAATGTTCCTTCCTGGTCCGAAATGAGTTCCTCCTTACCTACACAAACTGTTGGTCCTACTCCAGCCACTCAAAGTCATCTTAACTCTCCTGCTGCACCACTTTCTCCATCTGCTTCAGCTCACTGTGATCATCAGGTAAATTCTTCCAATAATCATGTTGATTCTGGTGTTGAGATGACTAACATTGTGTCTCCAGTGCACTCTGTCTCCAACTCTTCCTCAGGTTCGATGGTTGCACTCTCTGAGACACCTATTTTTGATCCTATCAAGCCCACTCATCCCATGGTTACTCGGTCCAAGGTAGGGATATTCAAGCCGAAAGTTTATCTTGGTCAATCTCAACGGTCTTCTATCACAGATGAACCAGAATCTTTGGCTGCAGCACTTTCACATGGTGGTTGGAAACAAGCCATGAACGACGAATACACGACTCTCATGTGGAATAACACTTGGACCTTGGTTCCTCACTCGCCTGAAAGGAATATTGTTGGTAACAAATGGGTGTTTAAACTCAAACGGAATTCTGATGGCTCATTTCAGCGATATAAGGCACGTCTTGTAGCTAAGGGTTTTCATCAACGACCAGGCATTGATTTTGGTGAGACCTTTAGCCCAATCATTAAGGTTACGGTTCGAATCATTCTTACTATTGCTGTTGCAAAAGGTTGGCACATCAAACAAATTGATATTAATAATGCATTCCTCAATGGTACACTTTCAGAGGAGGTCTTTATGATCCAACCACCTGGGTTCCAAGCAAAAGAATACCCTCATCATGTCTATCAATTGAATAAATCTCTGTATGGCCTCAAACAGGCACCTCGTGCCTGGTTTGATCGGTTTCGTCAAAGTCTTCTCAGCTGGAACTTTGTTAACTCCAGAGCAGATTCGTCCCTGTTTTTCTATCATCGTGACGGCCTCATTATTCTTGTTCTCATCTATGTGGGCGACATTATTGTCACGGGTAATTGTGATAAGAAATTGCAAGATTTTATCACTCGATTACACTCACTGTTTGCTCTGAAAGATCTCGGTGACCTCCATTACTTTCTTGGTATTGAAGTGTTTTGTGATGATACTGGTATTTATCTTACTCAGTCGAAGTATATTGAGGATCTACTTCATCACAGCCACATGACTCATGTCAAGCCTTGTCCCACTCCAATGGTCACGGGGAAACCTCTATCTCTTCATGATGGTGAGCCACTTGCTGAACCGAGTCTCTATCGAAGCATCATTGGAGGCCTACAGTACCTTACTCACACTCGGCCCGACATCAATTTTGCTGTGAATAAGCTAAGCCAATTCCTCAAGGTTCCCACAACTGTCCATTGGAGTGCTGTCAAAAGAGTTTTAAGGTATCTTAAAGGCACTATAATGTGTGGACTGCATATCAAATATAGCAATCATCTAAGTCTCACTGGGTACTCGGATGCCGATTGGCCATGTTGTGTCAATGATGGAAGATCTATAGCTGCTTACTGTGTGTACCTTGGGGACACTCTTGTGTCGTGGTCATCCAAGAAACAAGCTGTGGTGTCTCGGTCAAGTACTGAATCCGAATATAGAGCTCTTGCTCATGTTGCTGCAGACTCTCATGGATTCAAGGTTTCCTCAATGAACTTAGACTTCCCTGCTCAACTATTCATGTGACTTGGTGTGATAATCTTGGTGCAAGTGCACTTGCTTCCAACCCAGTATATCATGCTCGGACTAAACACATCGAACTAGATGTCCATTTTATTCGAGACAATATTTTACAAAAACAGTTAGAGGTTCGATTCATTCCTTCCCATGACCAAATAGCCGACTGCGTGACAAAGAGTCTAACTCCATCTCGATTTCAATTTCTCATTGATAAACTTGGCGTTGTTCATTCTCCGCTGCATTTGAGAGGAGGTGTTGAGAAATGAAATGATAAAGGTGTCACCATTTTACACCTGTTGTGGTCCCAGGCCGTTAGGCTTTTTGTACAATTCATTGGTGTAGTCACCAATGATTAGAAATCATTGTAATTCTGTTAGGATTTGGTATATTCTCTTTGTATACGTGTATCAATGCCATTGAGCATGTTGTAACCTTTTGTTTTATATATACAGATTTTTACCTCAACTTTTATTTGAGCTAAGTATACAATTTTTACCATCTTCCTCTGTAGTATTGTTTTTCAAACTTAATGTATTTTTTTTTTGTCCTCACAATGAAGTAGTCTGATAGAAATTGATTACTTGCAGGCTTCGTGATCACATTAAAATTTGAAGAAGATGATGGCAGAGACATTCTTAAACCCAGTAATAGAAAAGTTGATTGAGATCTTGGCCCAAGAAGTAAATTTATTAGAAGGAGTTCAGAGAAGCCAATAGTCTTAAAGATGAATTACAGATCATCCACCCTTTTCTCAAAATCGCAGAAGCAAAGCTGGAGAGTGGACAGCTTAGAGAAGCTACAAAAGTATGGCTCAACCAATTAAGGGAGCAGGTCGACCGCTTAGACGATGTTGTAGACGAATACATATACTATTTGGGCGTGAAACATGTTAGGAAATAGAATTATTCCATGTGAGTGTGTGTATTGTATTCAGTGGTATATACTACCACCCGACACCTCATAATTATGTTGTTAGAATATTGTCTAAGAATTACCTTTCTCTTAGGATATTCTTCTCTCACCTCACAAATAGATTGGTGAGATGTCATATCTAGAATATTTTTGTAATTGTATTTGTGACTCCATATATACGAATGTATACACCAGCCATACATTGAGCTGAATTTTTCATATTATTCTTAGTAGTATTATTTTTTAAATTGGTACCAGAGCCAATATAGACGTTAGTCATGTCGACCGGAGGAGATAACACACCCCCAGCAACGATTCTATAGCGACTAAAAAGATACCACAACCACCATCATCCACGACTACTCAAACTCAGCCTTCGCCTACTGCCATCCCTTAGTTCAAGAGTGCCTTAAACCAACCCTTTGCGCTCAAACTTGGCTGCAATAATTTTTGTCTGTCGAAGACAATGGTGTCCGCCATTGTTCAAGGACACAAGATTTATGGCTACTTGAAAGGCACACAACCCAGACCATCAGAGTTTCTCAAGACCTCCATGGAAGGCGATGATGGAGAACACTCCGACGGACTTGAGGTGAATCTCGAGTTCGAAACCTGGATGGTGAATGACCAACTGTTGCTATGTTAGCTCTATGACTGAAGGAATAGCCACAGAAGTGTTGGGATGCGATTCTTCAGCTGCTCTTTGGCGTGCTCTTGACGCTCTCTACGGAGCACACTCGAAATAAAAAATGGATGAGAACATAACAAAAATACAGACATCAAGGAAGGAGGCTATTTCCATGAAAGATTACCTGAGGAAAAAGCGACAATGGGTTGATGTACTCGCCCTTGCAGGTGACCCGTATCCTGAATCTCAATTGGTAACTAATGTTTTTACTGGTTTAGATGTGGATTACTTGCCCATCATTGTCCTTATTGAAGCTAGGTAGTCACTAGTTGGAAAGAACTTCATGATATATTATTGAGTTATGATAGCAAAATGGAACGACTCCATGTTCTGTTTGGCTCTAAAACTCTCGGTGGCCCTGCAAACCCCATTGCCAACTATGCTAACAAGCCAACCAACCCAGGAGCAGGCAGAGATTACTCTCCAAACAACAACAGGTCTGGCAGTAGAGGGGGTAATAGCAACAGAGGTGGTGGCCGATCTCGAGGTCGTGGTGGTGGCTCTAAACCGACTTTCCAAGTATTTGGCAAATACGGTCACTCAATAGCCTACTTTTGCAACCACTTTGATGAGATTTATATGGGTTTAGATCCATCTGCAGGGAAAGCTCAGGACAAACGAGGACAAAATTTCTCAGCTTTTGTTGCCACCCTTGAGATGCTAGACCATGAAGCTTGGTACGCTGGTATTGGGGCTAGTAACCACATTACTGCTGAAGGAAACAAGATGAAGTCCAAAGTTGAATACAATGATAAGGAGTCTCTAAGTGTGGATGATGGTAATAAGCTAAATATATCAGATATTGGTAAATGAGTTTTACCTACACAACACTCTCAATCTCTTTTGTTAAATGAAGTTTTTCTTGTACCAAAGGTCACCAAGAATCTCATTAGCATATCCAAACTTACCTCTGATAATAATGTGCTTGTAGAATTTACCTCTCTTTTTTTTTTTGTGAAGGACAAGGCAACATGGAGGGTGATGCTCAGAGGAGTGCTTAAGGATGGACTCTATCAACTTCTTCCACCTTCCAACTAGTCATCCTTTGTCAAAGCTACTACCAAACACAAGTCTCAGTCATGTCATAGTTGTTTTTCTAATTTCTCTCTTGTTAGTTTTCATGTAACACAGCCTACGACTGAGAAATCACCTTCTGTTTCTTCTATTTCAATCAAGGATAAATGGCACCAAAGATTGGGCCATCCATCAAATAGATTTCTAGAATCAGTCTTGAGGCAGTTGAATGTAGGAAATTTTAGTAATGAAAAAGAGACTTTATGTGATGCTTGTCAACTTGGTAAATCACATGCCTTTCCATTTAAAACTAATCATTCTCGATCAACATTTCCTCTTGATCTCATTCACACTGATGTGTGGGGACTGACTCCAGTTATGTCAAATACAAATATATGGTTTTATATTCACTTTGTTGACAACTACAGTCGGTTCACATGGATCTATCCTTTACGAGCCAAATTTGAAGCATTAAATGCTTTCATTCAGTTTAAATCTCTTGTTTAAAATCAATTTGGAAAGCGTATTGAGAAATTGCACATGGACTGAGGTGGTGAATAACAGTCTCTACTCAGCTTGTCCGAGAAAATGGCAACAGTTTTGAACACTCTTGCCGACATACGTCTGTTCAAAATGGTTAAGCAAAACGTAAACACAGACACATTGTTGAGATGGGTCTCACTCTCCTTGCTCAATTCGATGTTCCCCTATAAAAAAAAAGGTGGGATGCATTTCAGACATCAATCTATTTAATAAATAGACTTCCTACTCCAGTTCTACTCCACAAATCTCCCTTTGAGCTTTTGTTCTCAAAACAACCAGATTATAAATTTCTTAGAGTCTTTGGTACTGCTTGTTATCCTTGTATCCGCCCTTACAAAACTCAGAAGTTCACATTTCACTCTGCAAAATGTGTTAATCTTGGCTATAGTGACAGCCACAAGGGTTATAAATACCTGAGTAGCATAGGTCGTCTTTACATCTCCAGGCATGTAGTCTTCAACGAAAATGATTTTCCATTAAAATCTGTTTTCTTAAACACTCACAAACCTGAACAATCTATATCTGTTCAAGTTCCTTCCTGGTTCGTGTTTCCCACTTCAGCTTCATCATCTTCGCATCCTTCTTCTTATTTAGATGGTCAGGTTGATCGTGTTTATCCAGGGCATACCAGCAATGCATCATCTAAATTGGAACCTCATACTCCACTTAACACTTAGGTAAATTCTAATGACCATTCTACTCATGGTTTAGATTCTTCTCACGCCTCCTCTAGCTCTTCTGTTGCTTCAGATGCCCATCATCATCATGATAGCAAATTTTTCCAATTTGTATACAAAACATGTCACCTTACTCAACTCATAAGGCCCCAGTATGACATAGCTTCTAAGATTAGAGATAGTAAAGAGTCCTTAAGGGAAATTAAGGAAAGAGGACAATCTTATGGGTTGAGACCTTTCGAGCAAGGAGTAGTAATAAGGGCTTGACCAATGTTGATGCCTCTCTGGGCACTCAATTAGGATCTCTTTATATTGAGGAGGAGGATCTTGTGGGAATTGATTCTACATCAAAAGAGCTCGTAGGAAATTTAGTTGAAGGTCCAGACATGCGTATGGTGATTTCACTCATAGGTGAAGGCAGAATTGGTAAAACTACTCTTGGATCACTGTATTTCAATCATATGATGCAGAGAAGATTCTAATGATTATGAAAGATCAGTTACGCTCTGAGATGGAACAAACAGTGAAGAAAACAACTAGGAGAATAGAAGAAGAAATTGTTCATTTGAGGAACTACTTGAAGGCAAAGTGGTATGTCATCGTTTTTGATGATGTGTGGCAAAGAGAACTTTGGGGAGTCATTAAAATATTTTTCCTAATAATCATAATAAAGGAGACAGGATCATCATTACAACCCGTAATACTTCAGTCTCTTTCTTTTATTAGGGAAAGCCCTTTTGATATTGTGAAACATCTAAAACCTTTGTATTGGGAATCATCTTGGGAGTTATTTTGCAAATGGGCATATCATTTTGAGGTAGATAGATGTTGTCCCATAGACTTGTATGATTTTTCTTGTCAAATTGTAAAAAAAAATGTCAAGGCTTGCCACTTGTTATTGTGGCCATTGCAGGCTTATTGTCAACAAAGGAGAAGATCAAGTTTGAATGGCAGAAAGTTGTTGATAATCTCAATTATGAGTTTGAAAACAATCCTCAGCTTACATGTGTGTAACGCCCTGGATAGCCAAGACCGCTACATTGTGTGTTTATAAAGGTGCAAGACTTGCTAATCAAGTCATTTAGTTAGAAACGTGTTACTGAAACTATAATTGAATTAGGGTTAAAAGATTTTGGTCACAAAGGTTGCATTTCATATAATTACAGATTTTAGTACATGGTATCCCAAAAGAAATAGCGTTTAAAAGACGGTTTACAAAATTCCAAGTTATAGGTATAGCTACTAGCCACTCTAAGGGAAAAACAAACATTTAGGATTTTCCTGTCCTATACTACTCCTCGGCCGTGGCGACCGATCAGCCCACTATTTACATTCAGCCTCAAAGCTCTCCCACTTAGAACTGGTCTACATTACCCATGCCTTTACCTGCACCACGTAGCACCCGTGAGCCAAGGCCCAGCAAGAAAACACAATAATAGAGCATAATCATCAATCAAACAATTAGATAATTCATACAGTGTAATCATATACTCAACAGTCCAAAACATCCATATAATCTGACATTCAGCATACCAAGCTTATCAATTAACATTAACAACCAATTCACATATAATAACCAGGGTTGACGTCCTTAGGTCGCACCCCTATTTATCCTACTGACTCCAGCCTGCTTAAACCGAGCTCAGTGAATATCAAGCTGTCCTCAGCTACCAATGGCCGAGCCACGCCCTGTGCTCAAATATTGATTCTGGCACTCTTAGGCCGTTTGATCACATGTCCCATGGCATAATACCATCTATGACATCATACAGATATAGGGAGCTCTTAGTCCCAACATAATCACATAACCGGGTGCAGTTTTCTTACCTTCGATTCCGTTAGCTTTGATCAATGAAACCGACCCTGAAGCACAATCCCTTTCGAGCCCTAGTGCACACCTAGTCACAGCCATAGATCAGAATCATAACCAAACTTCAATTCTAAAACCTAGCCTCGGGACCAATCCTGAGCCCTCGGGAAGCCCTAATTCCACCAAACGGGGTAGTGGAATCAAACTCCGAGCCCCCGAGCAAAAACCCTAGGAAATAACTCAAAAAACCCATTCTGGAAACAGGGTAGCGCTACAGCGCCATAAAGAGGGCGCTATAGCGCTACAAACAGAGCCAAAAAAATCTCTGATCACAAGGCTTAGCGCCGTAGCACCCAATGACTAGGGCTACAGCTCTAGTCACAGCACAACCGAACCCCAAAATTCTTCCTTCGATTTTCCTCAAACCAAACCTCTCCAAAACTCATCCAAACCTCAGCCATACCCCAAAACAAGCCTACCAACAACTATAACTCACCCCATATGACCCAACCATACAAAACTCAACCACATCCACCCCAAAATATAGAAACCACCATGATTGATCTTGAAACTCAAAAACTCAACAAAACACCAAAAAATTCATAACTCAAGTGACCATGTCCAGAGTTTCTTACCTTCAATGGAGAAATTCGACCCTACACTATCCTCCACACTCCCTTAGCTTTCCCTCCTCAAAACCTTAGCCTTAATTCCCTAGAATTCCCATCCAAAACTAATTTCATAAATCTATTTCAACATAAAACCAGAAACTCAAAAACAGCCTTGAAGCTTACCTCTATTAGACTTACTTCATGTAGTACCTCCTAGCTTTACCAAGGATCCATGTGCTAAGCTTTGGCCTAAACCTCCTCTGAACCACAGCTCCAAAAGCCCCCCAAGAAATGGTGCAAAAAGACAGAACCGAATGAGGGAAAAAGGGTTAACTTAGGTGTTCTGTTTTTCCTTCCTTCTTTTCTTTTGTCTCTTTTGTTTTCCTTTAGGCTTCTCAAATAATCTACACATTCCACTAAGCCAATAAAGCAGAGTAATACTTATCCCTGATTTTAAACCAAATGACCAATTTGCCCTCCCATAAATCCTAAGCCTTTCAATCATTCTAAGGGCATTTTGGTCATTACTCCCAATTCCCGCTAATTCCTCGAATGTCACTAATATTTACCGCTTGCATCCCGAAACCTAACTAATGACCAATTATATTCCTTAATATCAAATAATCTCCAATATACTTCTCAAATTCCCAGAAATACCTCCGGACTCCCACGAGCCGGTTATAAATCCCCGCCGTGACTTTTCCGCTAAACCGCTTACTAGGATCCCATCGAGTCACAAGCTACAAATATATCCACATAATAATGTGGTGTCAACAATTTATCACAAATATTTACATTTATGCCCTAGACGGGCTAAAATTACGAATATGCCCTTATAACCTAATCAAGGCCTACATGCATAATAATACGCATAGTAATGCATCACTTATATCCAAATAATCATATAAGCATGCTTATCACATAATCATGCATTTTCACCATTTATTCACATAACTTCCAATTGTGCCCTCCCGGCACACCAATCAAGTCCCTTAAGCCTTATTAGTAATTTTAGTTCGTTGCAACTATCCTCTCCTTATAATAATTTCGTCCTCGAAATTTATTCAAACACATCAGATAGTAAACCTCGTACCTCTGACCATAATTCCCAAGGTCCAATGCCTTTACTTTTACTCCTTGATACACTCTTACGAGAGTAACAATCTTGTTCCGTAAGATCTTTTCTAATAGTCATACTTTCGTTAACCCCTGCTTGCTCCACAAACCTGCTGAAACTTCAGGGTCTGCTTAGTTCACAACGATCACTTCATTGTCTCATCCTTGATACCAGAAATACCTAAGAGTCATCACCCCTGCCAGGGTGAGATTAGTTATAGGCCCCCGGCCTAACCCTTGGTACAACTTCAGAATTTATGTCGAATCGGGAGTCAGAACTCCCCCCTTCTTTCTCTGAATATCATACTTTTCCTTGTCTACACCTACTTGGAGACACACAAATCTCTCATCCCGAAACTTTGTATTCCAAAACTAACAATTTACAAGTTCTTATGTCCTTTCAGATAGGCAGACACTCCTGCCTTAAGAATTCCAACAACCTCTTTGGTTTTCCCCCTGAACCAATACTAAACTGTAGTATCCACTATCTTTCACTTCTTTACTTCGCATAGTACTCCTTGCTTTTTATCTTACCATGTCTTATGCCGTGTCACCTTAGTTGTACTCCAGTATTCGTCACCGTGACTAACTCATCAAGGATTACACTTTCCTTAATATCTCAAGTATTCGCATACTCAATGCTTAATTCCTTAAAATAATTGTTAAGCTTTCATATTGCTATTCCATGTGCAATCAACCGATAATTCCAGGTTCCCACTCTGTTCTCTTTGTTCTCTAGTTCCTTTCCAAAACTTGAAAAACTATAGGGTATCAACTCAGCACCATCAATGTTCTGCCTCATTACCAGTTAACCTGAACTAATTATATTAACTCATTCAGCTGAGTTATAACTTTCCCTGTCCAATCACCTTACTTATAATCTAATGTGGTCCATTCATGTGATCCACCACCATATCATTTTACCTTCCAATATCCAAGTATACTAGATTATGTCACCTGCTCAAACTTCCTGGTACAACATACCCTAGGGGATGGTATGATATCCATTTAGAATTCCCATCTCCACGCCAAATTTCCGTCGGACCTCTCATCTGATCCTTGTGCCCTAACTTGTATTACCTTGACAAGGTTCTTCCTTGTCTCCACCAATACCAACACTTTGGATTCCATTCTCCAAAGAATACGTACCTGTTCATCACCACACACTAACGCTATACCAATCTCACTCATTACCTTGACCACTCCATTGTAATCTGTGGCATTCTTTTAATTGACACACACCTCCCAAGTAAGAGATCCGCCTCCATTTAGATCTTCTCCTCGTACAGTCGAGGATTTCTAACACCAACCATCCATCCATCCATTACCTTTCACTAAATCTTGGTCTCAAGGTTATCTTTCTTACAAATGATTAAACGCTCAAATACCTTACACTATGCATACACTGCCAACTCAACGTACTATGTATATCGACCATGTTCCCATTCTTTCACCTCCCACGAGGCTTGAACTATTCTTTCGTCAGTTTGTGCCTGGGCATGCCCCAACCAGTGATGCAACCCTCACAGTTTCATATCTTTATGAAAAGTTAGGTCCTTTATGCCACCCTTCTGTATTAAACCATATACGCATATTCCTACCTCACCAAGCGCTAATCAATTCTTACTCTGTCTTCTGAACTTCTGATCTGACACTATCCATTCGATCTAACTTCAAGTTTTACTGTCCTTTTAATTCTAGTGTAGCTGCCTGCAAAGATACTTATGTAGTAGATGACGCGTTTACCGGTCTTGTTGTGCTCCCTATCCTTTAGACGTTCTTCAGTAGCTTCTCTGTGGCTTCAGATCAAACCTCTTCATACCTGTACCCTCTTATTCTTGTAGCATTATTCTGAATACCCCTGGCGAAACCAAACTGACACTTCATGGAGCTTTATCTGTAACCCTGCTTCCTTAGTACTAACATCATCAACACGGTAGTTGTTCGCCTTCCACTTCTAACTGGAGAGTAGCCCAATATACCGCCAATAAACCCTGAAGGAGACTTGTTGATACTATTCCTATATCTTCTGCTTGTAGAGCTTACCTGAGTTTCTAACGCTTAAATCAATTAAGAACCTTTGTTACCAATTCATCACACCCTACTTGGCATAAGTTGTGATTCCTGAAATGTCTCCTTCCTTGATCCTCAGCTGGTAATAACCAGATCGTAGATCAATTCCTAAAGACATTGTCCTGTCTTGTAACCGGACATTTAAACTCTTTATCCTAAACATATGATGCTAACAATTCCCGCAATACGATTCTCTATTTGATCCACCTCGAGGTAAAACTTCTTCGATAGCTTCAGTAATTCTTTCTGTCAAACCATTATCATCTTCCGTAATGTCCCTGATACCAAACCTATTTGTAGCCGAGTTCTGAAGCGTACCCAATCCTTCCTTGTATACCTATCTGAATCCCTACTGGTCAGCTTAGTTTCCATTCAGTCCAACTAAGGTATTCTAAATGATATTCCCTACAATCTATGGTTGTTTCTTAACAAATTAACTCTCACTCTGATTCATGTCAAGGCTTCCATATGACGAGCTCTATTTCTCTCCCCACGAACCTCTCTATTACTTGTGTCCCAATTCCTCTTCCAAAAGTTTCTAATTCCTCTTAGTATTTCCAACCCTTCGCAAAGTACTTTGAGGCATATTCTCTATGTCTAAATCTTTCTTGGGAAATTCTCAACACCGAACTCTTCTAGCTCGTTATATAACCAAAAACATGAACTATCTAGTTAACTGATCATCTCCGAGGAACTAGCCTTGGGATTCAAATGTAACAAGGCATTCTAGTCTTCCATCCCCTAACCATGGGAAATCCATCCTAACATATCGAATCATTCCATGTAGAAATCGTGCCCTCACCTGACATTTCCCCCAGGTGGCATCTCCTGCCCCTGGTGCATAATAAATAACCTCACTGGTTCCCAACACTATCCTGACGGCTATCTTGTAAATTAGATTCCCCTTCCTGACAAGACCAGGAGCCACAGAAGTGTCCGAGGTTCTTCTACTTCGATTAACGAGAATCTGTCCTTACTAAACTCCACCAATGGAAATATTGTCATTTGCATCTCCAAAACTCATGCTCTATACCTCATTTCACAGATCTCAAATAACATGGCCCTCTTTGCTACCTAAATATAGATGATGATTTTTTACATCGGAGCAGCCCAAATGCTCTTGACTATTCCAGAGTTTAATCCTTAAATGGGTCATCATTTCCAGCTACATCTGCCTGTATCAATTTCCCAAAATGAATTACCCAACTCATAAAACTCATTGACATACACTGTTGTTACCTTATCATTCCAAATCAAGCTTATTAGCCTACCAGTCTTCGCAGCTTAAACTATGTCTTTATAACCTCTTTCATCAATTCACCATCTGAGTTCTTTCCAACCCATCATGCCAATGTCTCGGCCCGAGTACCATTTTCAAGCATCCTTCTGCCACAAATACTTAGCACAACCCAAAATTTCCTCAAAACCAGAGGATAACGCCTTTTAGGCCTTCCATATAATACCCTTATCTGTCTATACCCTCACATTAAACCAACACTGGTAACCTCACTGCCAAAGCATATAAAGCAGCTCTTTCCCCAGAGAAGTCCGCTGTTTCTCCATCTAGTCTCAACTATTAAACCCCACAACTTACTCACATACTAGCGAACATCTACTGCGGCTTTCAGGGACAGATGGAGGTTTCCAACTCCAACTATCATCTGCAATCCCCCTATAAAACAACGCCAAGTTCACTTAACCATTCTAGGCATAAATAATTTAATTTCATCCTCCACTGCTGACTAAACTCCTCAACCCTGAGGTCCACACTCCGAACCATTCCACAACCAGATCCAAATAACCACAGTTATTATGCACACATAAAGCATATTAAACACAAATCCACAATACTATACATTTAGCTACCAAATTTTTATTACAACCAAGGATACTCACACTTTATCATGCTTCCTACAAGCTAATAAACAAATACGACATATGAATTCAATTCAGGCAGTTAACCACATACACTCAGTATGCAAACCATTATCCAAATATTCATTCACATACAATAGCAATGCTAATCATCACACTTCAATCTCATCATGAAATAGTCAAGGGCCAGGCCCTATCAGTATCTCATGCTTCCTATTAATCATACAGATATCAACAATCATATTCCTTTCCAATCATTTAAGCATATAATCATGTATACACATTTACCAAACCCTGAGTCGAGCATGTCTTTCGCGGCGAATGTACATGTCCAGCCAGTCTTTAGGAACCCTAAAACCTAGGACGCTTTGATACCAAGTTGTAACGCTCTGGATAGCCAAGACTGCTACACTGTATGTTTATAAAGGTGCAAGACTTGCTAATCAAGTCATTTAGTTAGAAACGTGTTACTAAAACTATAATTGAACTAGGGTTAAAAGATTTTGGTCACAAAGGTTGCATTTCATATAATTACACATTTTAGTACATGGGATCCCAAAAGAAATAGCGTTTAAAAGATGATTCAGCTACTAGCCACTCTAAGGGAAAAATAGACATTTAGGCTTTTCCCGTCCTGTACTACTCCTCGGTCGTGTCGACAAATCAGCCAACTATGTACATTCAGTCTCAAAGCTCTCCCACTCAGGACTGGTCCACTTTACCCTTGCCTTTACCTGCACCACATAGCACCCGTCAGCCAAGGCCCAGCAAGAAAACACAATAACATAGCATAATCATCAATCAAACAATCAAATAATTCATACAGTGTAATCATATACTGAATAGTACAAAACATCCATATAATCAGGCATTCAGCATACCAAGCTTATCAATTAACATTAACAACCAATTCACATATAATAACCAGGGTTGACGCCC
Source organism: Humulus lupulus (assembly GCF_963169125.1). Classification (NCBI taxonomy): domain Eukaryota; kingdom Viridiplantae; phylum Streptophyta; class Magnoliopsida; order Rosales; family Cannabaceae; genus Humulus; species Humulus lupulus. The sequence continues at coordinate 60,521,154 of NC_084798.1, forward strand.
TTAGGTCGCACCCCTATTTATCCCACTGACTCCGGCCTGCTAAACAGAGCTTAATGAATATCAAGTTGTCCTCAGCTACCAGTGGCCGAGTCGCGCTCTGTGCGCAAATATCGATTTCGGCACTCTTACGCCGTTTTATCACATGTCCCTTGGCATAATACCATCTATGACATCATACAGATATAGGGAGCTCTTAGTCCCAACATAATCACATAACCTGGTGTAGTTTTCTTACCTTCAATTCCGTTAGCTTTGATCAATGAAACCGACCCTCAAGCACGATCCCTTCCGAGCCCATGCGCACACCTAGTCATAGCCATAGATCAGAATCATCACCAAACTTCAATTCTAAAACCTAGCCACAGGAACAATCCTGAGCCCTCGGGAAGCCCTAATTCCACCAAACGGGGTAGTGGAATCAAACCCCGAGCCCCCAGGCAAAAACCTTAGGAAATAACTCAAAAACCCCCTTCTAGAAATAGGGTAGCACTACAGCGCCATAAAGAGGGCGCTATAGCGCTACAAACAGAGCCAAAAAAATCTCTGATCACAAGGCTTAGCGCTGTAGCACCCAATGACTAGGGCTACAGCTCTAGTCACAGCACAACCGAACCCCAAAATTCTTCCTTCGATGATCCTCAAACCAAACCTCTCCAAAACTCATCCAAACCTCAGCCATACCCCAAAACAAGCCTACCAACATCTATAACTCACCCCATATGACCCAACCATACAAATCTCAACCACATCCACCCCAAAATATAGAAACCACCATGATTGATCTTGAAACTCAAAAACTCAACAAAACACCAAAAACTTCAGAATTCAAGTGACCAAGTCCAGAGTTTCTTACCTTCATTGGAGAAAAACTCATCCAAAACAAAATTCAGAAATCTATTTCAACACAAAACCTAAAACTCAAAAACATCCTTGAAGCTTACCTCAATTAGACTTACTTCATGTAGAACCTCCTAGATTTACCAAGGATTCAGGTTCTAAGCTTTGGCCTAACCCTGCTCTGAACCACAGCTCCAAAAGCCCCCCAAGAAATGGTGCAAAAAGATAGAACCGAATGAGAGAAAAAGGGTTGACTTGGGTGTTCTGTTTTTCCTTCCTTCTTTTCTTTTGTCTCTTTTGTTTTCCTTTAGGCTTCTCAAATAATCTAAACATTCCACTAAGCCAATAATGTAGAGTAATACTTATCCTTGATTTTAAACCAAATGACCGATTTGCCCCCCCCCCCCCCCATAAATCCTAAGCCTTTAAATCATTCTAAGGGCATTTTGGTCATTACTCCCAATTCCCTCTAATTCCTCGAATGTCTCTAATATTTATTGCTTGCATCCTGACACCTAACTAATGACCAATTATGCTCCTTAATATCAAATAATCTCCAATATACTTCTAAAATTCCCAGAAATACCCCCGGACTCCCACGAGCCGGTTATAAATCCCTGCTGTGGCTTTTCCGCTAAACCGCTCACTAGGATCGCCTTGAGTCACAAGCTACAAATATATCCACATAATAATGTGGTCTCAACAATTTATCACAAATATTTACATTTATGCCCCTCAATGGGCCAAAATTATGAATATGCCCTTATAACCTAATCAGGGCCTACATGCATACTAATACGCATAGTCATGCATCACATATATCCAAATAATCATATAAGCATGCTTATCACATAATCATGCATTTTCACCATTAATTCACATAACTTTCAAGTGTGCCCTCCCGGCACACCAATCAAGGCCCTTAAGCCTTATTAGTAATTTTGGGTCGTTACAATGCGTTTCAACAATTCTCTCTTTTAGTTATCATGATTTTCCTTATCATCTTAAATGTTTCTTCTTATATTTTGGCATGTTTCTAGAAGATTATTTAATTTTCGACCAAAGATTATACAAACTTTGAATTGCCGAGGGGTTTATTGTGTCGAAAAGAGATAAAATGTTGGAACAAGTAGCTCAAGAATACTTAAATGAGCTCAATCACAGAATCTTGGTCTCCTTTCATATAAGATTTTGATTCCAATGATGGTGTTGAGTACATGATTTAATGCCTGAAATCATCTTAACAAGAGTAGATGCACTATGTTTTTCTAACATTCTCAACACAAGTATGGTAAGATATAAAGGAAGAAGTCGATGCTTATCAGTCTTTAATCATACTAAACATGTTAAAGAAATTGTTAGAAATTCTAAGGTTCGTTCTATCACTTTTCATTATGTTGATCAGTTGACTAACCCCTTTTTGATTAGTTTGTTTAAAATTTTGAAACTTCTGAAGTTGTTGGATTTTGAAGGTGCTCCTCTATATGATATACCCAAAGAAGTAGGGCAAATGTTTCATTTGAAGTACTTAAATTTGAAAACTACAAGTGTAAAAATTATTCCGATGTCCATTGGGTCACTCTGCCATTTATAGGTCTTGGATCTTTTCAATACCTTAGTTGGGGAGCTACCAGTGGAGATTACTAAGCTTCAAAATTTGCAACATCTTTTATGTCATCAGTATATCAATAAGTGTGAATGTAGTCTGAACTCCTACAGTGGTGTGAAAATACATCCAGGCATTGGATGTTTGAAGGAGTTGCAAACACTTGCATTTGTGGAAGCATTAAAAATGAATTTGAATTTGTAAAAGAACTTCAAAAGCTTACGAAATTTGAGTGCTTAGGAATTGGAATAGTGACTGTACAAATTGGGAAATCTCTAAGAATCTCCATTGGAAAAATGAGCTACCATGAAGAGCTCTTCATAAATTCATCTAGGGATGAGGAAATGCTAGATTTTTAAAGCATTTCATATCCTCCTCGATCTCTATGTTTCATTTGCTTGCGATGTCAATTAAAAGAGTTCCCAAGTTGGATTTCATTGCTTCATAATCTAAGGGGGTCGACACTACGTTTCACTAGGTTTACCAATGAACCATTGAGAAACATAAAAAGATTTGCCAATTTTAGAATTCATTCGCTTGCACTAGGCTTATGATGGAGTTTGGGGAAGGCTGTTTCAAAAGACTTAAAGATCTTAGACTCAGAAAGTTGGAAGGATTGAAAGTTGTGAAAATAAATAGAGGAGCACTGCCTCTTCTTGAGTAGCTTGATATTGGAGATTGCCTGTTATTGCAAGAGATTCTTGGAATTTTTGGAAAAAGTGAGTGAATTATTAAAAAAAAATATAAAAAATGTCTTTTGTGTGTGATGGGAAAGAGTCACTCATGGATTTGAAACGATAAAAGAAGTTTCTTATTTGTGTGTGATATGGGAAAGAGTCTAACATGGATTTAGAACACTCTTCCAAGAGTGTATAGAAGATACAAGTGCTAGTCATTGGGGTGTGCCCCAATGGGTACCCAGTTTTGTGCAAATGGGTGATGATTCACACACTTGACCACCACATGCGCGTCGCCGCCCATCCGATCTGGGTGGTGTGGTGTCACATTTTATTTTTTGGTAAAATTATTGAATTAAATATAATTTTTATTTTATTCATTTAAAACGTGTTCTTAACAGTCAAATTGGGAGACTCAATTATCTATTCCTTCTCCTTCATTTTCTATGCAAGACCACCTGTTCTGTAATAACCAAGGCTATTATTTTCTTATAAGCTCCTTAAATATGATCTTATGTTAGATTTAGTTATGACTTGAGTTGTGGAATAAAGATTTCTTTAAGCTTAAATTATTTAAGTTATGATTTTATGACTTAGAAATAAATATAGTTTGGGTAATTATAATCATTATAACATATGATTAAATTAGTGTATATTTTTATTAAGTATTAAATGCACATGTTATTTGATGTACTAAGAAGTGAACATGTGGCATTAAACTAAGTCTAAGTATTAGAATTATAATGAAAACCAAAATAGCTTAGTCTTAGGCTTGGCTCAAAAAAAGGAAGGATTTGATTATTTTTTTTTATTTTAAAGATAGGCAAGATTAGATCTATTTGAATTATGTGATTATGTGTCAAGAAGAGCTGGATAAGTAAATGCAGTTTTCTTAACTTTAGGGTACTGGAAATTCGGGCCTAGTTTTGACCTGTTTATATTACAATTTTGAAAAAATAGTATTTCTAAAAAGTTGTAGATAATTTATTTATCTATCCAATGGTATAAAAATGGCCTAAATCAGACTTTTACAGCTCCAGTTGTTAATTTTACTGGGTCCAGAGTTACGAGATATAGGATAGTAGTTTGGACTTTGACTAAAGTTTGAACTAAATGGAGACTATGTGGCATACTTGGAGATGATGTAGCAACAAGAAGAGAGTAATACTAGGCTGGCCTTAACCATATAGTGGATGGAATATTTTATTTTTAAAATTTAAGTTGAATAGGGTGGAGAAAATCAAGGAAGGGAGTTGGGGTTTGAAGGCTATAAATAGAGACTTACCCTTCACCATTTTTCTCACACTAAAAAACTCTCAAAAAACCTCTCATATCAAAATCCATAGTCCCAAAAGCTCTCTCCATTTTTCCATAAACACTCTACATAGCCATAGCCGAAACACTAGTCCTTTTAGTGCTCGGGATATTTTTCTTCTATTTTCTTTATTTTGCCTAATATTGTCTTTCTAAACCTGTTATAGCCAAAATATTGAACCCATCAAGCCAATATATAGCCAAAATCTACCCAAGTATCCAAACTCTTGGTGTTGTTGTTGGAGATAGACATTAGAGAGAAGACTCGGGATTTCATCATTTTGGTTCTAGGTTGAAGGTATGACTTTATGAGGTTTAAAAAATTCTTGAAAGTATAGTTTTATTATAAGGCTCTAATATAAATATCTTATGTTGTATTTAAGGTGGATTGGACGTTTTTTTATAGCAAGAAATCTCTTCTCTTTCTTTTTCTCTCCACACTCAAGGTAAGCAAAATAGGTTAGATTACATGTGTTATGATATGTTTATATGCTATGATATGTTATGTGCTATGTATAAATATGTTTTGTAGTCACTTGGGACTTATAGTTTCTTAGATAGGAAATCCCAAGATTTTTTTATCATTATCGTGGAGTAGAGTTATGTTTACCCTACCTGGATTAGTAGACTGAGGACCTAGATGGGTTATCATATACTATTTTGTGATCTAACCTACCTCGATTAGTAGACTGAGGACCTAGATGGTTTTATCACATGCTACGGTAATGAGTTAATGACCATTAATATTGTAGTCCTATATGATATACGTTTTTACATCATATGTTTTATGATATAATCTTATGATTTTTTTATATGTTTTTATTAGATTTTCCTTGCTGGGCATTAGGCTCATTCCTTTTATTTTAGATGGTGCAGGAAAATGAGCATGGAAGGCGGGTCGAATTCGTGGCAGCTTGGCATGTGTATTAGGGATGGATTGCTGGAAGATCGAGGATCAAGTTATTTCAAGTCTTTAATTTATGTATTTATTTTCCACATATAGTTTTGGACAATTAATTAAAGATTATGTTTTATTTATGTTTTTATGTATTAAACAATGGGATCTTGTACCATATTTTGGATTTTTATAATAAAGTTCTATTATTTTATGTATGTATTCTAAAATAGTAGTTATGTCTTAGTAGCTTTTAATGGTCCGAGGTCTTAGAATTAGTCAGGGCATTGCAGTTGGTATCAGAGCCCATAGTTCATATGCATGAGGTTCTCCTTGATATACACGCACAAGCTCCGGATCTAACTGCCAATGTAAGTGTTTATATAATGATTAGTATGTTTATGTTAGTAGCTAACGTTTTATTCGTTATGTTTTCAGTCAAAAATGAACGGAGCTTTGACCTATCATGATTCCGAGCCATTAAGGCATTGAAAAGGGTTAGAGAACCAAGGGATACAATAGGAGTGCTAGAAAGAATCACTCAGAGATTGATCCTATTTCTCAAGGAGATAGTTCACCTTCAAACCACTAAGCATATTATGATGAGAACCATGGAATAATATGTCTTAGTAATTAGGCTTTTTAAGGATTTTCCTTTTATAGTTTCGAAATTGGAAGAATTATGGGAGACTATGGATGCTGAAGATGATTTACCGGTAGCCATGACATATTATTTTCTTATACTTAAGTTTACCTCTATGTTTGAGTTTCAATTCACTAACGAACAAAAGCATAATATCTTAATGAATATTTCCCGAGGTAGTTTTGAGGCTCATAATAATGATGAAATGAAGATATAGATGATGATATGTTAGATGAAGGGTCAGATGTAGAAGATCCTGATTTTTAGAAATTTACCCTAGATTATTATTAGTATAGTTTCTTTATTTATTTTGAATTTGTGATTGTAATTAGTGAAAATCTTTTTCCAAACGAATAAAGTTGTTATTTTTGAATGACATGTATGAGTTTGATTTATTTTACAATCATAATAAATTTAGAATAAATTCAATAAATAATGACTGAGTTCGGTGAGGGTGGATACAAATCAATGGATTGGCATCCGTATTGAGAGTTTAGGGGCCATAGTAGTGGGAACGATTTTACTGATCCCAGCCCTCGCTCAATATGGTTAACTTTGGGACAACGACGAGTTTCGAGCCTGAGAATTAAGTCATATAGGGTGTCTAGAAATAGAGTTAGAAAATAATAAAGATGACTTACTGTTCTAAGTATAAAAACACACCCAAATTTATTAAGATGGCTTACATATTTTTTTCATAAGAAATCATAACTGATAGGTCCGAGTTATGTTTGCTTAGACTAAGTTTTTTCCTTGGAAACTATTACGGTAAGTTCTAGCGTGTTTCTCTCAACAGTTAGAATTCTACCGAGGATGTCGCTCCGAAGGTCTGCACGCACTAATGGCAATGCCCCAGCACCACCAACGGGATACTCGAGACCCCTCCAGTTCAAAGAATGGGAAGACTTGCTGCTAATGAAAATGCCCCACTTCTAGTTGACAAGAACGATGAAGTTATTTGGTTACGACAACAAGTAGAAGAACTACTGTAAAAACATTGACAACCTCAGCCGCAGCCTCAACCAGCAACTCAAGAACCCCAGCTAGAACAGGATGGAGGATATCCAAATGGTGGCTATCCGAATGGAGGATATCCGTACGGTTGATGGCCGATGGAAAATTTTGCACCTTATCAAGCTCAATACATGGAACCAGTCTACGAGCATTTTTAGAAGCGACACACTCGTATATCTCATTAAGAATGATAGAGAACTAGACAAACCTTGTGAAAGATTTAGAAATAGGTTTGTTAAAGAATTTCCTTCAGGCGAAGTAGTCCTATCATCACCAATAGTAGCAGAATATGTGTTAAAATGCTTAGTATGCCAACAAGTGAAAGCAGAACATCAGCGCCCTACAAGCTTATTGCAACCGCTTAGTATCCCAGGATGCAGTGGTACTGATTAGAAAGTCTATGCTTGCTGCTCAGAGCCGACAGAAAAGTTATGCAGATGCCAAGCGGCGTGATGTGGAATTCAAAGTCGGAGATTGAGTCTTCTTAAAGATATCTCCTATGAAAGGTGTGAAGCGGTTTGGGAAGAAAGGAAAACTTAGTCCCCGATTTATAGGTCCTTTTGAGATAGTGAACAAGGTGGGAACAGTTGCCTATAGATTAGCCCTACTGTCAGCTCTAGTAGATAGTCATAATGTATTTTTGACATCTCGATGTTGCGTAAATATGTATCAGATCCATCTCACGTCCTCAGGTACGATACGATAGCACTCCAGAAAGACTTGAGTTACGAGGAATGACCAGTTAGCATCCTAGATAGAGGGATGAAGGAATTACGATTGAAGAGTATTCCGATAGTCAAGGTCTTATGGAGTAATAGTTTTGAACGGGAGGCAACTTGGGAGTTGGAGGAAGACATGTTGGCACGATATCCGGAATTGTTGGTAAGTAAATTTCGGGGACGAAATTCTTGTTAGTAGAGGAGAATTGTAGTCTCCCAGATTTTTCTTAGCTAGATAGTAGTAGTAGTTAGTATTAGTTTGTAGTATGTTAGTTTCCGTGGATTTTGGTTCAAGCCGGGACTTAGTTGGAAACTCATAGCAACAGTTATGGATTTTATAAGTTTAATTTATAGTTTAGAAATATTAATTATAATATAAGGTTTAATTAATATTGCTGGTCTTAGAAATATTATTTATTATAACCTAAGGTTTAGATAGAATTATTAAGAGAATGACACTTGTCATAATCATGTTTATTAAGGATTTAAGTAATTTTGATGAATATTTTAATTAAAAGAAAGATCTAGAAGCTCTAGAACCTTCCAGCAGCTGTTAGGATCACGTTTTTACTCAGCCAAAGCCATTTAATCAATTCAAAATATGCTAAAAAGGTACAAATACGTGTTTGATATATCAACACATGCCAATATATCGCAGCTATAGGGGCCGATATATCGCCTATGGAAGATACAGAAAACACGTAGACTTTGCACAAGCGAATGAACGGGGCTCGGGAATATGGGGGAGGCGATATATCACCTATAGGGGTGATATATTGGCTCAAACTCACATTTTTTTAAAGTTTGGGATTTTAAATTTAAAAATAGCCTTAATCACTTAGACTTGCCTTTGAACGATTTTGGCCGAGTTTTGGGCGTCTGTTGAACGAAAATTCAAATATTTTTAATTTTATATTCATTTATTTATTCAAATTAAAAAGGGCCAGTTTCACTCCTTGAACTCTATAAATAGGACCTAATACTCAGCCATTTTCTTCATTCTTCAAGTATTCTTCAGAGCCTTCAAGTTGCTAAGGTTACTATAGAGAGAAACCCTTGGGTTTTGGGTTAAAAGATTTTCCAATCTAATCTTTTCTAAACACTTGGGAAGTGAGATATAGAGTTATTACAATATCGAGGTATAGATCAAGTCATAAGATCATTCAAGGCATTCTTATCCTTAAGTTCAGGTTTTCATAGTTCTTTAGTTTTCTTTTATTTTCTTTCAGATCCTAACTCTTGTTTATGATTCTTGATTAGGTGTTTAAGTTTCTTGAAACTTAAGGTTCTTTTCGGTAATTTTCTACTCGAATGGTTTAGTTTTCTTTTCATCTCTTTTTCTTTATAAACTCACCATTCTTACTGTTGGTTTTAGGAGTGTTCCAAATCCCGTTCTTGTTCCCAAATATTCTGGTTTTTGGTAAGGAAAATAGGATAGATTATATGTGTTTATATGCTTATGTTATTATATGTTTTATGCTATGATATGTATATGTATAAATATGTTGTACTCCTTGGGCATATGACTTGCTTATATAGCAAGCCCCAAGAATATGTTTTGTAGTCGCTTGGGTATATGACTTGCTTAGATAGCAAGCCCCAAGAATTTTTATCATTTTCATGGTTTAGAGTTATGATTTACCCTACCTCGATTAGTAGACATAGGACCTAGATGGGTTATCATATACTACCATGTGATCTAACCTACCTCGATTAGTAGATAAAGGACCTAGATTGTGTTATCACATGCCATGTTAATGAGTTAATGGCCATTAATATTGTAGCCTTATATGTTATATGTTTTTATAGTCATATGTTTTATAGTATATGCATATGATATAATCTTATGTTTATGATTTATTATATATGTTGTTATTAGATTTTCCTTGCTGGATATTAGGCTCATTCCTTTACTTTTTAGCTTGATGCCGGAAAATGAATATGGAAGTCGAAAAGATTCATAGCAACTTGGCTTGTGTTTTGAGGATGAATGGACTGCGTGAACGATCGAGGATGACATTTTTTTTAAGTCTTTTGAATTATGTTTTGATGTATTTTCGCAATTAGTATTTAATTAATTTAAGTTTGTTTTTATGTATTAAGCAATGGGTACCCATACCGTATTTTATATTTCATATTTTACTTTGTATTTTGTACAATATTTATTTTGGGGTTTAAAATAATGTTATGTTATTTCTTATGTATGTTTCCCATAATAGTAGCTATGTCTAGTAGTTTTAATGGTCCAAGGTCTTAGAAATAGTTGGGTAATTACAGTGTGTATCAGAGAAACAGTTCATATGCATGAAGTTCTCCTTGATACACAAGCACAAGCTCTAAATCTAACCGTCAATGTAAGTGTTTATGTTTATTATGCTTATGCTTATGTTATTAGCTAATGTTTTAGCCATTATGTTTTCAGTTAAGAATGGATGGAGCGTTGACCTATGAGGATATCCGAGCCATTAAGGCATTGAAAAGGATTAGAGAGCCAAGGAATATAGTAGGAGTGTTAGAAAGAATCACTCAGAGATTAATCTTATTCCACAAGGAGATAGTTCACCACCAAACTACTAAGAAAATTATGATGAGAGCTACAGAGCAATATGTCCTAGTAATTGGGCTTTTTAAAGATTTTCCTTCTGTAATTTCAATAATAGAAGAAATATGGGAGACTATAGATGATGATGATGATTTACCGGTAGCTAAAATATATTATTTTCTCATACTTAGGTTCACCTCTAAGTTGGAATTTCAATTCACTAATGAGCAAAAGCATAGAATCTTTATGAATCTTCCCTGAGGTAATTTTGAGGCTCAAGATAATGAGGATTATGAAGAAATAGACGATAACATGTTAGATGAAGGGTCAGACGTAGAAGATCCTGATTTTTAGATTCACCCTAGTTATGTTAGTTTAGTTTATTTATTTATTTATTATTTTTCATCTATGATTGTACTTAGTGAAAACCTTTTTCCAAATGAATATTATTGTTATTTTTAAATGACATTATGAGTTTGATTTTTTTTTTTACAATCATAATAAATAATAAATTTAATAAATAATGGCTGAGTTCGGTGAGGGTGGATACAAATCAATGAACCAGGTTCTATATTGAGAGTTTAGGGGGCTATAGCAGTGGGAACGATTTCACTGATCCCAACCCTCCCTCAATATGGTTAACTTTCGAACAACGATGAGTTTCGAGCCTGAGAATTAAGTCATATAGCAGGATGATTAGAAACATACTTAGAAATAATAAAGAAGGTTGATTTTCTAAGTATAGAAACAGACCCTAATTATAAAGAAGGCTTACATAATTTTTCATAAGAAATCACAACTAATAGGTCCGAGTTATGTTTGCTTAGACTAAGTCTTGCCTTAGAGCCTATTAGGGTAAGTTCTAACATGCTTTTTCTCGACTGTTAGAACTTTGCTGAAGATGTCACTCAGAAGATCTGCACGCACAGCCAGCAATGTCTCCAGCGCCGCCCATGAAACTAGTGAAGCCCCTCCAGTTCGCAGAAGGGGGCGCGTGCTACCAATGCTGCTACTAATAGAAGTGCACTGCCGCCTCTGGTTGACAACACCGCTGAAATTGTCCTGCTACGGCAACAAGTGGAAGAATTGCTGCAGCAACAACGAAAATAGGCTGAGTTTGGTCAGCCGCAGCCACTGACTCAGCCTCAGCCTCAGCCGTAGCGTCAGTCTCAGCAAATGGCTCAAGTACCCCAACAAGTAGGTCCTTATGGGGGATGGCCAATGGCGAACTATGCGCCCTACCCAGCTCAGTACATAGAGCCAATCTACGAGCGGTTTCATAAGCAACACGCTCCAAACTTTGAAGGGACAACTGACACCTTCGAGGCAGAAAAATGGCTCAAGAATGTAGAACCGTTCCTAGCACACATGAACCTCAACAACGCAGATCACATATCATACATTTTGTCTCTTCTAAAGAAGGATGCTAGAATATGGTGGGATTTAGTACAGCACACATGCGACGTCGCCACCATGACATGGACTAGATTTTTGGAGCTCTTTCATAAGAAGTACTACAACTCAGAAATCATTGCTACGAGGGTAGAAGAGTTCAGCAGTCTGAAGTAGGGAAACTTAACGGTAGTGGAGTATGCACGACAGTTCGACCGACTAGCCAAGTTTGCACCAGAGTTGGTCCTAACCGACTTCCTAAGGGTCACCAAGTTCGTTAGAGGACTTAGACCAAAGATTGATCTAGGAGTCAAGCTGGCAAATCCTGGAACCACTTCTTACACCAATGCTCTAGAAACAACTATAGAAGTGGAAAGGCTTCAGGAAAATGTCAGTAAGGAGGAGGCCAGCAAGCTTGAACCTAAACAGCAGAGTCAACCTCAAAATGGTCGGAACCATAACAACAATCATCAACATAGAAACAATAATGGCCAGAAGAGAAGGCAACCTGAAAATAAGCAATTCAAAAATGACAAAAGAGCACGGACAAACAATGGAAGTAATAGGTTGGGTTATGTAGAATACATGCAGTGCTCCAAATTTCAAAAGAAACATCCTGGTGAGTGCCGTGCAAACACCAAGGGATGTTATAATTGTGGCCAGGAAGGTCATCAGAAGAGGGAATGTCCACAGCTCAAGAAAGAAGAGAAAATGGACAACAAGATGGTTCCAGCCAGAGCCTTTGCCTTGACCCAGAGAGAAGTTGAAGCTAGTAACAAAGTGGTCACATGTCAGATTCTGTCCTTGATAATATATGTTCAGTATCATTTGATTTGGGAGCAACACACTCGTATATCTCGTTAGGAAGGATAGAGAAATTACTCAAATCTTGTGAAAGATTTAGAACTAGGTTTGTGACAGAATTGCCTTCGAGCAAAGTAGTCCTATCATCACGGATAGTAAGAGGCGTACCGATCAAAATCAAGGGTGTAGAACTAGAAGGAGACCTGATAGAACTAAAGATCAAAGACTTCGACGTAATATTGGGCATGGATTGGCTAGCAAGGCATGGCGCAACCATCGACTGTAGACGCAAGAAAGTGATGTTCGAAACTCCTGACGATCAGAGACTATGTTTTATGGGAAATGTTTCAGGACTACGAACATCGAATATTTCATCTCTCAATGCTCAAAGGATGATTGAGAAAGGATGTCACACATTCTTAGCCAGAGTCACGGATGTGGTAAAGGAAACACCACTAAAGGTTGGAGACGTCCGCATTATAAAGGAATTCCAAAAAGTATTTCCTGATGACTTACCAGGGTTGCTGCCGACTCGGGAAGTTGACTTCACAATCGAGCTAGTACTGGGAACCAAGCCTATCTCAAAGGCACCATACCGGATGGCACCTACCGAATTCAAGCAGTTAAAGATGCAACTACAAGTACTCTTGGACTTGGGTTTCATTATACCAAGCCATTAGTCATGGGGAGCCCTAGTTCTATTTATGAAGAAGAAGGACGGAAGCATGTGGATGTCTATAGATTACAACGAGCTGAATAAGGTGACAATTAAGAATAAATACCCATTACCCCGGATCAACGACTTGTTTGATCAACTTTGACGAGGGACTGTGTTTTCTAAGATTGATTTATGGTTCGAGTATCACCAGCTCAAGGTACGGGAAAAGGATATTCCCAAGACAGCGTTTAGAACTCGATATGGATATTACGAGTTTCTAGTTATGTCTTTTGGTCTTACCAATGCTCCAGCCGCATTTATGGATTTAGTGAATCGAATCTTTAAGGATTACTTGGACAGATTCGTTGTAGTGTTTATCGACAATATTTTGGTGTACTCCAAGGCTGAAGTTGAGCACGAGGAACATTTAAGAATGACCATGTTGTGACTGAAGGAGAATTAACTTTACACTAAGTTCAAGAAGTGCGAATTTTGGCTTTCGCAAGTAGCGTTCCTCAGCCACATAGTATCCAAGGACAGAGTTCCAGTAGACCCAGCTAAGGTAGAGGCTGTGAAGGATTGGCCAAGACCTAAGAATGCGTCAGAGGCTAACATTTTTCTCGGGCTAGCAAGCTATTATCGAAGGTTTGTAGAAGGCTTTTCTAAGATAGTCACTCCGCTTACCAACCTGACCCAGAAATGACAAAGGTTCAACCAGACATATAGATATGAAGAGAGCTTCCAGTTTCTCAAGGATAAGTTATGCTCAGCACCAGTACTTTGTGTACCGACACCCAACGACAAGTTTGTAGTCTACTGCGATGCGTCGAAGCAAGGTTTGGGTTGTGTGCTGATGCAGAACGACAAAGTGATAGCCTACACCTCAAGGTAGCTGAAGGAATACGAGCAACACTACCCAATGCACGATATGGAGTTAGAGCAGTGGTCTTCGCATTGAAAATCTGGCGCCACTATCTGTATGGAGAACGATGTGAGATTTATACGAACCACAAGATTAGAGTATTTCTTCGCACAAAAGGAGCTCAACATGAGGCAGCGCAAGTGATTAGAACTAGTAAATGATTATGACTAGGAAATCCTATACCACCCAGGAAAAGCCAACGTAGTTGTAGATGCGCTAAGCAGAAAGAGTTACGGGAATTGAGCAGCAGTATCCAGAATAGAAAAGCCCCTCCAGCAAGAGCTGATTAATGTTAGAATAGAAGTAGTTATTGGTCAACTGGCTAACTTTTCCATCCAATCAAGTATGTTAGAAGATATACAGATCAGGCAAGGGCATGATGACACATTAGTATCTCACATAGCTGCAGTCAAAGAAGGCAAGGCCACAAATTTCTCTATATTAGGACATGGGTTCTTGAGATATAAGGATCGGGTATGCGTGCCGTATGATTATGGAATTAAGATGAATATTTTGGAAGAGGCACACAATACTCCATACTCGGTTCACCTAGGGTCGACCATGATGACTTACGACCTTAAGGCATTGTATTGGTGGCCAAGAATGAAGAAAAATGTAGCAGAATATGTGTTAAAATGCTTAGTATGCCAGCAAGTGAAAGCAGAACATCAGCGGCCTGCAGGCTTATTGCAACCGCTTAGTATCCTGGAATGGAACTGGGAAGACATAGCCATGGACTTCATGACAAGACTACCACGAACAAATAAGCAGCATGACTCGGCTTGGGTAGTAGTAGATAGACTAACCAAGTCAGTTCACTTCCTGCCTGTCAAGACTACTTACACAACGGATCAGTACGCAGAAATTTATGTCCAAGAAATAGTACGACTGCATGGAATCCCTAAAACCATAGTATCTGATAGAGGATCGGTGTTTACATCGAGATTTTAGGGAAGCTTCCAGCAAGCTATGGGTACCAAGTTAAGTCTTAGTATGACATTTCATTCTCAGACCGATGGTCAGTCCGAGCGTACCATACAGATTTTAGAGGATATGTTGCGCGCTTGTGTACTTGACTTTAGAGGATCATGGAGTACTTATTTGCCACTGATAGAGTTCTCCTAAAATAATAGCTACCAGTCAACAATCGGGATGGCACCATATGAGTTACTTTATGGAAGGAGGTGTCGGTTGCCGTTACATTGGGACGAGGTGGGAGATAGGCAACTTCTTGGACTCAAAGCTGTTAGAGAGGCTCAGGATGTAGTGGCGCTAATTAGAAAGCATATGCTTGCTGCTCAAAGCCGACAGAAAAGTCATGCGGATGCCAAGCGGTGTGATGTGGAATTCAAAGTTGAAGATCGAGTCTTCTTAAAGATATCTCCTATGAAAGGTGTGAAGCGGTTTCGGAATAAAGGCAAACTTACTCCCCGGTTTATAGGTCCTTTGGAGATATTGGACAAGGTGGGAACAATTGCATATAGATTAGCCTTACCGCTAGCTCTAGTAGATATTCATAATGTATTTCACATCTAGATGTTGCGTAGATATGTGTCAGACCCATCTCACATCCTCAAGAACAATACAATAGCACTCCAGAAAGACTTGAGTTACGAGTAACGACCGGTTAGCATCCTAGATAGAGGGATGAAGGAATTGTAGTCTAAGAGAATTTTGATAGTCAAGGTCCTATGGATTAATACTTCTAAATGGGAGGCAACGTGGGAGTTGGAGGAAGACATGTTGGCACGATATTTGGAATTGTTGGTAGGTAAATTCCAGGGACAAAATTCTTGTTAGTAGGGGAGAATCGTAGTGTCCTAGATTTTACTTAGCTAGATAGTAGTATTAGTAGTAGTTAGTATTAGTTTGTAGTATGTTAGTTTTCGTGGATTTTGGTTTAAGCCAGGACTTAGTTGGAAACTCATAGCAACAGTTGTGGATTTTATAAGTTTAATCTATAGTTTAGAAATATTAATTATAACATAATGTTTAATTAATATTGCTGGTCTTAGAAATATTATTTATTATAACCTAAGGTTTAGATAAAATTATTAAGAGCATGACACTTGTCATAATCATGTTTATTAAGGATTTAAGTATTTTTGATGAATAGTTTAATTAAAAGAAAGATCTAGAAGCTCTAAAACCTTCTGGCAGCTGTTATGATCATGTTTTGACTCAGTCAAAGCTATTTAATCAATTCAAAATATGCTAAAATAGTGCAAATACGTGTTTTATATATCAACGTATGTTGATATATCGCAGCTATAGGGGCTGATATATCGCCTACGGAAGATACGGAAAACACGTCGACTTTGCACGAACGAACGAACGAACGGGGCTTGGGAATATGGGGGAGGCGATATATCGGCTCCAACTCACATTTTTTTAAAGTTTGGGATTTTAAATTTAAAAATAGCCTTAATCACTTGGACCTGCCTTTGAACGATTTGCGCCTGTTGAATGAAAATTAAAATCTTTTTCATTTTATATTCATTTATTTATTCAAATTAAAAGGGGTTAGTTTCACTCCTTGAACTTTATAAATAGGACCTAGTACTCAGCCATTTTCTTCATTCTTCAAGTATTCTTCAGAGCCTTCAAGTTGCTAAGGTTACTATAGAGAGAAACACTTGGGTTTTGGGTTAAAAGCTTTTCCAATCTAAGCTTTTCTAAACACTTGGGAAGTGACATATAGAGTTATTTCGGTATCGAGGTATAGATCAAATCATAAGATCATTCAAGGTATTCTTATCCTTAAGTTCAGTTTTTCATAGTTCTTTGGTTTTCTTTCAGATCCTAACTCTTGTTTATGATTCTTGATTAGGTGTTTAAGTTTCTTGAAACTTAAGGTTCTTTTCGGTAAATTTCTACGTGGATGGTTTAGTTTTCTTTTCATCTCTTTTTCTTTAGAAACTCACCATTCTTACTGTTGATTTTAGGAGTGTTCCAAATCCCGTTCTTGTTCCCAATTATCTTGATTTTTGGTAAGGAAAATAGGATAGATTATATGTGTTTATATGCTTATGTTATTATATGTTTTATGCTATGCTATGTATATGTATAAATATGTTGTAGTCCTTGGGCATATGACTTGCTTAGATAGCAAGCCCCGAGAATATGTTTTGTAGTCGCTTGGGCATATGACTTGCTTAGATAGCAAGCCCTAAGAATTTTTATCATTTTCATGGTTTAGAGTTATGATTTACCCTACCTCAATTAGTAGACAGAGGACCTAGATGAGTTATCATATACTACCATGTGATCTAACCTACCTCGATTAGTAGATAGAGGACCTAGATGGTTTTATCACATGCCATGTTAATGAGTTAATGGCCATTAATATTGTAGTCTTATATGTTATATGTTTTTATATTCATGTGTTTTATAGTATATGCATATGATATAATCTTATGTTTATGATTTATGATATATGTTGTTAGTAGATTTTCCTTGCTAGGCATTAGGCTCATTCCTTTATTTGTTTAGCTTGATGCAGGAAAATGAATATGGAAGGCGAAAAGATTCATGGCAGCTTGGCTTGTGTGTTGAGGATGAATGGATTTAATGGAGTGCGTGAACGATCGAGGGTGACGTTATTTTTAAGTCTTTTGAATTATGTTTTGATGTACTTCCGCATTTAGTATTTAATTAATTTAAGTTTTTTTTATGTATTAAACAATGGGTACCCATACCGTATTTTATATTTTATATTTTACTTTGTATTTTGCACAATATTTATTTTGGGGTTTTAAATAAAGCTATGTTATTTCTTATGTATGTTTCCCAAAATAGTAGCTATGTCTAGTAGTTTTAATGATCCTAGGTCTTAGAAATAGTTGGGTCATTACATAAGAACAAGTACCCGCTACCCCGGATCGACGACTTATTTGATCAACTTCTGAGGAGCAACCGTATTTTCAAAGATTGATCTACGGTCAGGTTATCACCAGCTCAAGGTACGGGAAGAGTTTATACCAAAGACAACTTTTAGAACTCAATATGGACATTACGAGTTTCTAGTTATGTCTTTTGGTCTTACCAAAGCTCCAGCCACATTTATGGACTTAATGAATCGGGTCTTCAAGGATTACTTGGACAAATTCATCGTAGTGTTCATTGACGATATTTTGGTGTATTCCAAGGATAAATTCGAGCACGAGGAACATTTAAGATTGACCATGCTGGGACTAAAGGAGCATCAACTTTACACCAAGTTCATTGTTTGTTTGTTTTCTTTTATGGTTGTAAATAGTGAAAACTTTATTTTCCAAATTAATATCATGGTTATTTTGTTATCATGTATGAGTTTGATTTTCTTTTGCAATCATAATAAATAATAAATAATGACTAAGTTCGGTGATGGTGGATACAAATCAATGAACCAAGTTCATATATTGAGAGTTAGGAGGCCATAGTAGTGGGAACGATTTTACTGATCCCAACCCTCCCTCAATATGGTTAACTTTGGAACAAAGATAAGTTTTGAGCCTGAGAATTAAGTCATATAGGATGATTAGAAACAGACTTAGAAAATAATCAAGATGGCTTGTTTTTCTAAGTATAGAAACCCACTCTAATAATAAAGAAGACTTATATAATTTTCATAAGAAGTCATAATCAACAGGTCCGAGTTATGTTTGTTTAGATTAAGTTTTTGCCTTAGAGCCTATTAGGGTGAAGTTCTGACATGTTTCTCGCAACTGTTAAAACTCTGCTGCGATGTCGCTCCAAAGATTTGCTCGCACCAACGGAAACGCTTCCAACGCTACTCCGATGAACAATGAATCCCCTCCAGTTCGCAGAAGGGGAATGCGTGCTACTGCCAGCCGCAACGCGCCGCCGCCACCAGCTGACAATACTGCGAAGATTGCCAGACTGCGACAACAAGTCGAGGAACTATTGTAGCAACAACGACAACAGGCTCAGCCCCAGACTTAGCCTCAGCCTCCGCCGCAACAACAAATGGCCTCAGCACCCCAGTAAGTTGGTCCATATGGGGGATGGCCAGTGGCGAATATTGCGCCGTATCCAATACAACACATGGAGCCAGTTTATGAGCGGTTCTATAAGCAACACACTCTAAATTTTGAAGGGACTACAGACCCCTTCGAGGCAGAAGAGTGGCTAACGAATGTGGAGCCAATCTTGACTACGCACCCCATTAGTATCATCTCTAAAAGCTCAAAGGATGATGCAAAAATTATGTCAAGCGTTCTTAGCCAGCATCACAGATGTGGTAAAGGAAACACCACTTAAGGTTGGAGATGTCCGCAT
Organism: Humulus lupulus; assembly: GCF_963169125.1. Lineage (NCBI taxonomy): Eukaryota > Viridiplantae > Streptophyta > Magnoliopsida > Rosales > Cannabaceae > Humulus > Humulus lupulus. Next base: position 60,540,457 of record NC_084798.1, read on the forward strand.
TGTAACAGAACTCCCAGAAGTATTTCCTGATGACTTCCCAAGGTTACCGCCAACTCAGGAAATTGACTTCACGATTGAATTAGTATCGGGAACCAAGCCTATCTCCAAGGCACCATACCGGATGGCACCTACGTAACTCAAGGAGTTAAAGACACAGCTGCAAGAACTCCTAGACTTGGGTTTTATTAGGCCAAGCCATTCACCATGGGGAGCACCGGTTCTATTTGTGAAGAAGAAGGATGGAAGCATGTGGATGTGCATAGACTACCACGATATGAATAAGGTAACAATCAAGAATAAGTACCCGCTACCTCGGATTGACGATTTGTTTGATCAACTCCAAGGTGCGACCATATTTTCAATGATTGATTTACGGTCCGGGTACCATCAGCTTAAGGTGCGGGGAGAAGATATTCCTAAGACAGCCTTTAGAACTTGTTATGGACATTACAAGTTCTTAGTTATGTCTTTTGGTCTTACCAACGCACCAACCGAGTTTATGGACTTGATGAATAGGGTCTTGAAGGACTACTTGGATAAATTCATTGTAGTATTCATCGATGACATCTTAGTATACTCCAAGGACAAAGTCGAGCACGAGGAACATTTGAGGTTGATTTTTTCACGACTAAAGGAGCATCAACTCTACACCAAGTTCAAGAAATGCGAGTTTTGGCTTTCCCAAGTGGCGTTCCTCGGGCACATTATATCCAAGGACGGAGTTGCAGTAGACCCATCAAAGGTAGAGGCCGTAAAGGAATGGCCAAGACCGAAGAACGCATCCGAAGTAAGGAGCTTTCTGGGATTAGCAGGTTATTATAGGAGGTTCGTAAAGGGATTTTCTAAGATAGCCACTCCACTCACCAACCTGACCCGGAAACAACAAAGATTAAACTAGAATGATAGATGTGAAGAAAGCTTCCAGTTGCTTAAGAACAAGCTATGCTCAGCACCAGTACTCTGTGTACTGACAACCAACGATAAGTCCGTAGTCTACTGCGATGCATCAAAGAAAAGGTTGGGTTGTGTGCTGATGCAGAATGACAAGGTGATAGCCTACGCCTCACGGCAGCTGAAGGAGTACGAGCAACGCTATCCAACGCATGATATGGAGTTGGCAGCGGTGGTCTTTGTGTTGAAAGTCTGGCGCCATTATCTTTACGAAGAACAATGCGAGATTTATACGGACCACAAAAGTTTAAAGTACTTCTTTACTCAGAAGGAGCTCAACATGAGGCAGCGCAGGTGGTTAGAGCTAGTGAAGGATTATGACTGTGAAATCCTATACCACCCGGGAAAGGAAAACGTAGCTGCCGATGCAGTAAGTAGGAAGAGTTATGGAAGTTTATCAATGCTAGCAAGAATAGAAAAGCCACTAGAGCAGGAGCTGATCAGTGGCGGAATAGAAATAGTTGTCGGTAAGCTGGCTAATTTGTCTATGCAGTCAAATCTGCTAGAAGATATACGGATTGGGCAAGGGCATGACGACACACTAGCGGCACATATGGATGCAGTCATAGAAGGCAAGGTCACAGATTTCTCAATATCAAGTCAAGGATTATTGAGATATAAGAATTGGGTATGCGTGCCAGATAATCAAGGGATTAAGATGGCGATTCTAGAAGAAGCGCACAGTATCCCGTACTCAGTTCACCCAGGGTCAACCAAGATGACGCATGACATCAATGAAATATATTGGTGGCCAGGGATGAAGAAGGACATAGTGGAATTTGTGTCTAAGTGTCTAGTATGCCCGCAAGTGAAAGCAGAACATCAGTGGGCCGCAGGCTTATTGCAACCGCTTAGCGTACCAGAATGGAAGTGGGACGATATAACCATGGATTTCGTGATAGGGTTGCCACGAACGAACAAGCAGCATGATTTTTCTTGGGTAGTAATAGATAGACTAACCAAGTCAGCTCATTTCCTGCCTGTTAAGACTTCATACACGACAGACCAATATGCAGACATCTATGTCCAAGAGATAGTGCGGTTGCATGGAATCCCCAAGACAATATTGTCGGATAGAGGATCAGTGTTTACATCGAGATTTTGGGGTAGTTTACAGCAAGCCATGGGTACTCAATTAAGTCTTAGTACATCTTTTCATCCTCATACAGACAGTCAGTCAGAACGTACGATTAAAATTTTAGAGGATATGCTACGCACTTGTGTACTTGATTTTGGAGGATCATGGAATAAGTACTTGCCGCTGATAGAGTTCTCCTACAACAATAGCTACCAGTCAACGATCGGGATTGCACCTTATGAGTTGCTTTATGGAAGAAGGTGCCAATCACCGTTGCATTGGGACGAGGTAGGAGAAAGGCAGCTTCTCGGTCCTGAAGCTGTTAGAAAAGCTCAAGAAGCAGTAGCGCTAATTAGACAGCGTATGCTTAATGCTCAAAGCCATCAGAAAAGCTATGCGGATGCCAAGTGATGCGATGTGGAATTCAAGGTCGAAGATTAAGTCCTCCTAAAGATATCTCCTATAAAAGGTGTAAAGCAGTTTGGGGAGAAAGCCAAGCTTAGTCCCCAATTTATAGGTCCTTTTGAGATATTGGACAAAGTGGAAGCAGTTGCATATAGACTAGCTCTACCACCAGCCCTAGCAGATAGGCACAACGTGTTCCACATCTCAATGCTACGCAAGTATGTGTTAGACCCATCTCACATCCTCAAGTACGATACGATAGCACTCCAGAAAGACTTGAGTTACGAGGAACGACCGGTTAGCATCCTAGATAGAGGGATGGAGCAGTTATAGTCCAAGAATATTCCGATAGTCAAAGTCCTACGGAGTAATAGTTCTGAACAGGAGGCAACGTGGGAGTTGGAGGAAAACATGCAAGGCCAGTATCCGGAATTGTTTGGTAAGTAAATTTCGAGGACGAAATTCTTTTTAGTAGGGGAGAATTGTAGAGTCCAAGAACTTTACTTAGCTAGTTAGATAGTAGTAGTAATAGTAATAGCTAGTAGTAGTTATAGTATGTTTACGACTGTGGATTTTGGTTCAAGCCGGGACTTAGTTGGACACTTGTAGTAAAACTTATAAGTATAACCTGTAGTATAAGAATATTAATTATAACCTAAGGTTTGATTAATATGACTGATTAAGAAGATGATATTTATAATACTATAAGGTTTAGATATTCCCAATAAGATAATAACACTTGTCATGTGTATGTTTAATGAGAAATTAAGTATTTTTGAGGAATTGTTTATTAAGAGTAATGTTTGAACATCCCAGAGTCTGCCAGCAGCTTTGAAATCGTTAAAGGACTTAGTCAAGGCTGTTTACTCAATTCAAATTAGGTTGAAAAATTGTAATTGCGTGTATAATATTTCAACGTATGACGATATATCGCAGCTCTAGGGGGCGATATATCGCCACACGGGGATACGAAAAACACGTAACTTCGCATGACCACCTCGAAGAGCCTCGGGCGTATGAGCCCAGGCGATATATCGCCTATGGTAGGCGATATATCGGCCCTAGGGCATATATTTTGAATGATTTTGAAACCGAGCTCATTTTAATCCTTAACCTCTTGATAAGTCCAGAATCTTTTTGACCGAGTCTTCAGCCTCTGCTGAACAATTATTCTAATGATTTTCAATTAAAAAGCCATTATTCTATTCAAGCTAAATGAAGATCTTTTCATTCTTGAACTCTATAAATAGGACCTAGTACCCATCCATTTCTTCATTCATCAAGCTGAGTTCAGACCCTACAAGTTGCTAGGATTACTTTAGAGTGTTAAACACTTGGGTTGGGGGTTATAAGCTTTATCATTATAAGCTTATTAAACACTTGGGAAGTAAGGTTTATAGTGTATATCAGTTTAGAGGTGTAGTTCGGTCGTAGAAGCATTCAAGGTATTCCTAATTCTAGTTCCTTTCTGTATGGTTTCATTAGTTCTTATAGTTTTTCTCTACTCAAATCCTAACTCGGTATTCTTTATTCTTGGTAAGGCATCTAAGTTCTTTGAACTTGAGGTTCTTTTTGGTAAGTATCTTTTCGATGGTGTAGTCATTCTTTTCTTCTCTTTCTTTTAGAATACTCACCTTTCTCAATTATGGTTTTAAGAGTGTTCCAAAATCCCGACCTTGTTCTCATCATTCCAGTATTTTGGTAAGGAAAATAGGATAGTTTTTTTTTATGTGATATGTGCTATGTTATGATTATGCTATAGTATGACTTTATGTGTTATGATATATGTAGGTGTCGGGCTTATAGTTGTTATATAACAAACCCTATCACTTTTATGTTTTGGGGCTTATAGTTGCTATATAGCAAACCCTATCACTTTTATGTTTTTGGGGCTTATAGTTGCTTAACTAGCAAACCTCATTGTAGTCTGAGGCTTATAGTTGCTTAGTTAGCAAACCCCAATAGTCACCATGTACATGCGTTAGAATTATGATATATGTGTTATAGTATATGATATATGTTCATAGTTTATGTGTATGATTATGTTTCATGCTTGTACTAGATTTTCCTTGTTGGGCATTAGGCTCATTCCTTTATGTTTTATATGTGCAGGAAAATAGTTATGGCGGCGGGAAGGTTCATGGCAGCTTGGGAATGTGTATTGAGGGAGAATGGAAATCGGTGGACTGCGCGAACGATTCGAGGATGAAGTTGTTAAGTCTTTAAATCATATTTTCTATGTATTTTTCCGCATCTGAGTTTTAACGAAATTTAGGATTTAAGTTATGTTATGCTTTATTTTTAAAACAATGGGATCCCATATCCTAACTGAATTTTATGTATTTTAACTTTGGTTTTACAATTTTTAATAAAGTTACGAATATTTTGTATGTAAGTTTTTCTTAAGATTAGTATCTATTAGTAGTAGTTACTAATCGTCCAAAGTCTAGAATAGTTAGGTCGTTACATGCTATATATTGATATATCATAATAGGATAAGTGTTATGAAAGGTGTAAGTTATATGTTTGATATGCCATGATAAGACAAGTGTTATGAAACATGTAATTTTTTATGTTTTGATGTGAACTGTATTACATGTGCTTGTATGATGAATGAAAAGAAAAAGTTGCTAGCGTAATGAACGCAACGCAACAAAGGAGTTACTAAGGATATGATGTGACTCAAAGGGCGGACGTGCCGAGGTTATTCAAGGACCTTAGAACATGTTTACCTCATAGAGGAGGTTTTACCAGCCTATGTTATACTGGTTACCTCAAGATGTGACATGGACAACAGAGATGCCATGATCACAAAGAGTATGTTATGATGTATAAATTTGATGTATGACTGTGATTTCATTTATGAGTATGGAATATGAGTATGGTGATGTTATGTATTGCCCTGATTTACGATACATGTTCTTATTGTGTTTTCTTTGATATTGTTGTATTGTTTGTACTTCCTTACTAGGCTTTTAGCTCACCCCCTAACTTTCCCCCTTTCAGGTAAACAATAGGGTTTCTCTCTAGCACACGCTGTGATGTGGGGAGTTCCGACGTTTGAGTATATATGGCATGGGATTTCCTATGAACGAACAAACGATCAATATGAGCGCCAAGATTAAAAGAACTTATGTTATGAATTTTATTTTCAATTACGTCAGTGGGACTGAATGTAATGACCCAACTATTTCTAAGACCTTGGACCATTAAAACTACTAAACATAGCAACTATTTTGGGAAAGATACTTAAGAAATAATATAGCTTTATTAAAACTCACAATATTGTATCAAATACATAATAATAGAAAATGTGGCATGGGTACCCATTGTTTAAAAGAAAAATATAAACTTTAATTCAATTGTTTAAAAAAATTAAATGCGGAAAAAACATGATCTAAAAGACTAAAAATAAATAACTTCATCCTCGATCGACACGCAGTCCACACATTCCATCCATCCTCAACACACAAGCCAAGCTACCAAGAATCCTTTCGCCTTCCAGATTCATTTTCCTGCATCGCAACAAAAATAAAGGAATGAGCCTAATGCCCAGCAAGGAAAATCTACTAAAAACAAAACATACATCGTAAACATAAGCATAAGACTACATCAAATACTATAAAAGAACATAAGACTATCTAAAACATATAACATATATCATAAGCATACACTATAAAACATATGGCTATAAAAACATCTATTACAATGGCCATCATACATCTTGGGGCTTGCTAGCTAGGCAATCATATGCCCATAATTCTACAGGGCTAGTTATCTAAACAAGTCGTATAAATTTATGGGGCTTGTTATCTAAACAAATCGTATGCCCAAGGAATATACTATTGGAACTTGTTATCTAAACAAGTTATTTGTCATCTAAACAAATTATATGTTTGTCATCTAAACAAAACATATACCAAAGAACTAAAACATATCATACATATACATATCATAGCATAAACATATAACATAACATATCATAACATAAACATAACATAACATATAAGCACATAAAATCTATCATATTTTCCTTACCAACACCGGGATAAGAGAACAAGGACGGGATTTGGATGTGGAAACTAAACCATGAAGAAGAAACTTACCAAGAAAGAACTTAAGTTTCAAGAACCAATAACGAAAGTTAGGATCTGAATAAAAGGAACTAAAGAAAACTAAAGAGTTTTAAAGAATTGGACTTAAAGAATAGGAGTACCTTAGTTGACTTTATGGATTGGTCTAACTCCAATACCGAAATACACTAAACCTCACTTCCCAAGTATTTTATAAAGCTTAAGAATGGAAAAGCTTTTTCCCAACCCAAGTGTTTATTACTCTATGGTAGTACTAAGTATGATCACAGCTAAAGAGTGAGGAGAAGGGCT